>NC_133666.1:69090960-69401743 GCF_037893015.1 Macrotis lagotis
CTGTGGGCAACTCTTTCTTTCTTGTCTGGCCTTATCCTTCAGTGGACCAGTTAGTTAAGTATCTGAGAAGGGAAGATGCCAGTCACCTTTTGAGATCTCACAAGGCTTTGCATACAAGAAAAGAAGATAAATGTGTTTCAGCTCCATCTCATGCACAGGCTTGCCTAGGAGGTTATGTACTCACCGAAGGAGGGGAGAGTTGTTTTTTCTGCCTCAAGGCCATTAGGAAGAAAAGACTGAAGGGCAGGCATTGGTCCTTTAGTGTATCCCAGAGTTCTAGCTTATCAGTCAAGTAAAAATATCTTTAAGGCAGAGAGAATGCAGTAAGAGGAGATCTCCACCTGCTCTAAAGTTGGGAAGAAGGAAAGCAACTTCATCCCTCATCCTCCAGGGGAGATGGTACATGGATATAAGGGAAGGAGCCTCTGGATAAAGAAAGATTGCAGATGAAAGAGAAGAGAGGAAATAATTTAGGGACAAGCTTCAAGAATGAAGGAATGGCATCATGACCACAAATGGAGGACTTGTTGCTACTCTTTATCTGAGAATAGAGCAAAGAAATGATAATATGGCAGTTAATAAAGAGGTGTTTTAAAATATGGAGTGGAAAAAGAAGAGGGAGCTTGAGATGAAGGGTCTCTATTTCCTTAGAAAAATAGGGAGCAAGTTTCTCTGCTGAGGAGGAGGGAGAAGTTATTGTGTTGGAGGTCTGAGGAAAAAGAAGTCTTGGACTAATTGCTATAAAACTTATAAAAAGGAGTTAATTATAAAACAAAAAAGAATTGCTAGGTGGTAGCAAGGGACTGGTTGTAATGGGAGTATAAATTTGTAATGCAGTTGCATTTAGCATCATTTGAGTAGAAATAGAAAAGGTTTGGGTTACCCAGATTTGGGGTTTGGCAAAACATGACATGAGGGTAAGGGATTCAAGGGTAGCTGAAACTATGGTTGAATTGATCAACCAGAGAGTCAAGACTGAAGTAAAGTAAGAAAGGTCAGAAGGTAGTTGATGGATTGGAAGAATGGGCAAGAGTGAAAGGACTAAAGGTGATGGTAAGGAAAGAGAAGGGGTTTAGGAGAGGTAAAGCAGAAGGGGAGATCAAAGGACAGGAAGCTATGGTTGGAAAGAGAAATTTCAGAGTTCTGGTTCATAGAAGTGCAATAATTATGGGTGATGGTCAGCTCAAGGGTCTACCCACCCTTGTGTGACTAATGTAGAGTGAAAATGGAGGTATTGGGAGTTTGGAATGTTAATGAAGAGTAAGGTAGGGAGTTTGACCTGCATATTGGGGTCCCAAAGTATGAGATCAGGGATTGGGATGGAGAGGAGAACTACTGGACTCCTTGAGAAAAGAGCAAAAATGGCCTAAAAGGTTTCAGATGACTGCAACAAGGAGTTAGACAAAGCAATTAAGATAAAGTGATTCTCAAAGAGAGAGATCTCTGAAATGTGATGACAAAGGGACAGTCTAAGAGCACAAGAATTTTGTTTAATTCTCTTCTTGGCCCAGTGCTTCATAGAAACACAAGAAGAGCCCAGCATCTCAGAGAGAATGGCCATAGATGCAGTGTCTTCCAGGGAGAGCCACATACCCTAGAGAACAATAATACAGACAGAGTGAAGTAAAGATCTCTAGGGCAAAGAAGATGGTTAACAGGAACAAGAGGAGTCCAGAGGGTTCCACAGAGGAATCAGTTACTATAGCTGTAGGCAAAGGTTGATACTGATTAAAAAGGGATAGAGATGAAGTGGATAAGAATGAGATTATAGGAAGAGAAGCTTTTTATTCCAAGGAGCTCCCTTAAGCCCAGAGATAGAATGGGAGTTGGGAAGGTATTTCCCCTAGGATAAGGAATGAGCAGTAAATAAAGGGGTACTCACCCTCTAAGTTCTGTGATAACTGAGCATCGAATCAATATGGATTTTCATACTTCAGACTTTCAGGGCTTTAGAGATCTGAGACCCTGCTGGTGGAAAAGGGATAATGTGTCATTTTGGTCTCTGAGGTTTAGGCCAGACCTACACTATATACCATTTCCAAGGTGAATTGGACCAGACTGCCCAGGGATGAAGGCATTTGTATAATTTCCAGCTGTGTGGAGGATGAATTGGAATGGAGAGAGCTTGGAGGTGGGGAGATTAATAAGAAGGTCACTGCAGTAGTTTGGATAAGATCCGAAACCAGGGTGATGACTGAACAAGTAGAGAGAGGGGAGTGAACTAGGGATACATGAGAAGTTGAAGACATTCTTCAGAGGCTCAGGATGTCATCATCCAAGAGAATCTGCCCCCTTTTCCAACTGAAAGAGTGATTGGGGCACCTCCTCCAACTCCAACCACATCAGGAAATCCTGACTATATGGGCAGCCCTTTGCACTATCTTCTAAGAGACAATGTCCTCTATTTCTTTGTTTAAATATTTTCTCTCCTCTTAGGATGCTTCTTGAGAATAAGCACTTGCTAGTTTGGGTTTTTTGACTCCCATTGCCTAGCTCACTGCTCAGGTCAAAGTGGACGCCTAATAAAGAGATACTCACTTAATTGACCGGTTGTCCTTGCCATCCTCTGATGAAGCCAGAGAAGCCGGCCTCATTTGCCAGAAGGGTACTTTTCAAAAGTCAGAATGAGGTCAGAGGGCACAAGGAAATTGCATGAAACCCTTCATTAAAAACAGCAATTCAATGTGACTTGAAGCTGTGGGGCATTTGAATTTGCATGAAAAAGAGAGACAAGTCCAAATGTTCCCCCAGATGACAAGGTTTGCCTTTAGAGCTCTTGCCAAGCTCACTTGTTTCTATATATTTTTTGTTTCTCCTGAAGAGAAGTGTGTTTGTGTGTATGTAACACACGTGTTAGAGTTGTGCAGAGAGGAGTGAGTGCACTACTGCTTAGCTCTATTGTCAGGAAAACTGGAGGTGGATTTTGTTAAAAGAGTTTTAAAATGTTACAAAGACAATGGGGGCTCTTGCTTTCTATTGGCTCAAAATGCCCTGCCCAGGTGGGGAATGTGTCACCTGAAGCAATTTGATGCAAATTAATTTTTCTTGCAACAAAAGAAAAAAGGGATTAAGCAAGAAAAAAAATGGATCAGGTGCAGAGAAATCATGTTTTTTGGAAACAGGATGATCACAGGGACTGCAGATGTATGAACTCTCTCTCCTCTCTGTCTCTGACTCTGTTTGTCTGTCAATAATGATGGAAAGAAGACAAAGGATCAGAGGGGTATTGTTCTGTTAGAAGACCAGGTCAGAAAGGAAATGTAGCTTTTAGAAGAAATTATCTGACCACCAGATTGTTAAGGAGGCAGCCTTCCTGACAGATACCCTCAATGCTCACTGCTCTGAAACTCCAAAAGGCCCAAGCTGAGTAGGCCCCAAGTAGGAGCAGTAGGTTACAATGAATGACTGACAATTATGTCTGAGGTTTGGGACTTTTCAGTTAGCACAGAGTGAATCCTCCAGGCTCTGCTTGGTTCTTTAGACTCTTCTTCTATCAAAAGTCCAGGCTCGGAGACCCTCCTGGCAGTCTATGCACTGTGTGACACTACTCCCTAGAAGCAGCAAGGAGAAGTGAAAGGTTTTTCCTTAGACTGGACTAAGGATTCCTAAGTGTCATTAGCTCCCCTTAAAGTTCAGTGTGAGAAAGGCTCAATTTAATTATACTGAGATATGTGTGCTTCTTGAAGTCTTGCTCTAAATTGTTTAATGATTAATATTTATGCATGTCAACTATTTTGAGAAAAATATAATACACTTAGAGAAAAAGCATAATTTCCTGGGTTGAATGCTAATCCATAACTTTTCCCCTACTGGCAAATCCATGTACCAAACTGGCCTAGTTTCTAGGAAGAAATCAGTGGTCTTTTTAAAGAATTAATTTTTCAAAGCCATGCCTAGAAATTCAGGACAAATATCCAGGTGATGAGATCACAACAGATGTCTGCAGCACGTACTCTTGCCTATTATGGCTCCTGTGGGTCAAGTTAGGTGTTAGGATCGTCCCATGAGGTTTAAATTCATAGATGAAGTTGCCTTCTCCATTTCCCTTTGTACTTTGAGGTAAAAATGTAGAAAGAGGAAGAGGAATTGGGAAGGAAGAGCTCAACACAACAGAGAAATCATAGAGACTTAAAGGTCACCTTAGAGATGATCTCATCTAATCCCTTTATTGGAAGAGGAGGAAGCTGAGGCCCAGAGAGAGAGAGACCCAGTGCCTTGTCTAAGGTCATAGAGCTCCACTGTAGCAGAGGCAGGCTCTCATTTCCTTAGACAGTGTTCATGTTCCTATGATTCCTTATCAGAGGAGGAGAGCAGAGAAACATCTTCAAAAAACAAAAGTTTGGTGCAGACTGTAGCTCCCTAGAAAATGTAACCCTATCTGTTAAAAAGTACTTTGGGTCAGAGATGCAGGTATCTGTGGAACTTCCTTCTTTGGACATTTTTTTCTTTCCTTCCATCGAATGGAGAATTGGTAGTTGGGTCTTATAGTTCCTTGGCAAAAAATTTAAGTGATGAAAAGAGGGAAGAGTGCAAATTAGGTCAAGGGCCCTTGCCTCTAAAGCTGTCCATGATATTCTGGGCCTTTGGCCAGGTAAGACTTGGCTTCCATGATGTTTGCTTGGATGTCCTTAGGATACGTGTTCTAGTTGAGCCCTACATAGACAAGTAAACTTAGATTTATACAGATGCCATTTGTGTATAGTTCACAGTTGTAAAAGATTCCAAGGGTGGCTATCATGGCTGAAGTAGAGAAGGTCAAAAAGCAACCTGAAGTCCAAAGACAGGATTCCCTGTTATTCCTCTTTAGACTGCCTACATCATCTTGGTCTGTGATTATGTGAGGAAGTTGAAGTTGTACCCTACCACCCCCAGTCCAGGAGTCTGTCTTGCAGAAGTCCCAAACCCTCACCTCTGCTTACTTTTCTTTTGCAGTTGAGCCAAGGAAAACCAATGTCCTGCTCCCAATGTACTCTCTTGCTCCTTGATTCTCTGCTGAGATCAAATATTCTAAAGTCAGCACATTTCCATTCCATTGATCCATTGGGAAATTGAACTTTTCTTAGTTGGATGTTTTGGATAGCTAAACCTAGAGATTTAGGCTTTTCCACTCCTATAGAACTTTGGTCCCTTAGCCACTCATCACCACTTTCCCAAGTCAATCTCTTCACTAGTTTTGTTGGCTCACTAGTTTCTCTTCCCAAGGAAATGTTCAGGAAACTGAAGGCTTGGGGAAATCTTTGGGGGGAGAACTTTTACTGGAAATGTTGCTATTTACGCAAATGCATTCACCTAAGAATAATGGCACCAAAGGCAAGGCACTGCTTTTGGAAGGAGGGGAGAACAAACAACTCTGGCAATTGATTGCTTGGGTGAACACAATTTGTACTAAGTTTCCCTCTCAATTGGACTTGTGACAGCTTTCAGCAATGTTGGAAACACTAGAGAAATTTCTCTTTTGTCCCTTGAAGGGGAAGGGCTAAATTGATTTGGGTTATTTGTCTGGAAAACTCTCTCACTGGCTGTATGAAGCAGCCTCCTTTATAAAGATGAAGCTCTGGGCCATGGCGGCTGTCTATAATTACAAATTGCAGAAAATTTATCAGAGAGAAAGAATTTATAGTTTCTCTTTGAAAATGCCCAAGCCGAACATCTACTGTTGTTTATCCTTATTTTTAAATCAAAATCTTGAGATAGGCCTTGGCAATTGCCAACAGTTGTTGCTGTTGATAAATAAATAAAAATGCTGTTAGTGAAGGTCAGGGCCAGTGAGGGAACTAGAACAGAAAGCTTGAACCCAGAGAAGACATTACTGTTTGTCCCCAGTTTGAGCCTGAAGTAGCTGTTCCTTCCTGCCCCACAACCGAAACCCAAAGGAGTTGAGAACAGTTGAGTCCCTGCAGAAGACTCGCTGCTTTTGGAATCTGCATAGAATTCCAGAGACATGGTTAGGGTCTGTGTGGAGACACCTGGAACTAATAATTCCAGATAATTTACCTATTTCTTCCCAGTGCTGAATTCTAGTACACTGGGGGGCAGTTGGAGTGTCCTACCAGTACCCTGGAAAAAAGTGTTGCACAGCCTGATTCTGGGGAAGTTGGAAGGATTGCTGGACTGGGATGAAAAGTCAGTCAGAAGTTCCTGACTCATGCTCTTGCCAGTTGTGTGACCCTGGGCAAGTCACTTAACCTCTAGGAAGTTCCCTTTTGTGGCTGGAAAGCTGACCTTGGAGTCAGGAAAGACTGTGTTTGAATTCTACCTCCGATAGATACCAACTATGTGATCTGGGATAATTCGGGCCAGGCAGAAGAGGGAAGTACTGAAGGTCTCTTGAACAGCAGGCATTGGGAGTTGGGCAACATTTCCTGTTACCTGCATTTGTTTGCTTTCTGCCTGGACTCAGTGGATGCTGGTCCCACCCAAAGGGAGGGCTAATTTCCTTCACAGAAGACAAGATCCAGGTGCTGAGGAAGAAACTCTCCATTCTCCAGGGGATCAGAGTAATAGGAAGTGGTTTTTTTTTTCAAAAAGAGGAGCTCTTAGATGTAAAAATGAAGGAGCATAAAGGGCCTGAAGTAAAGCTTGTGAAACTGAATGTACTGCCCAATCATTACTTTTACAAGCACTAAATGTCTACCTTTTTGCTAGTCTATGGACAAGGGGCAGGAGAAACAGAGAAAAATGCAACTTCCCATACCTTCAGGATACTTTCATTCTGCTGGGGGAAAGCAAACAGATAAAGACATATAGACTACACAGTCAATCTATGCCTGTGATTTCATCACTTATAGACCTGCAACTCATCTATAACTTTTGAGTCTTAGAGATCTGATTAATTTGGCCCTGGTCACACAGCTAATAGGGCCCAGAGGTAGGTACTGGAACCCAGCTCATTTATACTCCATTATTGACCCTCTATTCACTAGGTCAGGCTACTTTGATGTACAAAACATCATGAAAGTAATTTCAAGAGAAAAGACACTAGTGACTGGAGTGTGCAATAACTTGAGTTGTCCCTCAAAGGAAGTGAGGGATTTTCAGAAAAGAGATGAAGAGGGAGTACATTCTAGGAATGGGGGAATAGCCTCAGCAAAGACATGGTGATAAAAGCAGCAATGAGGTCACTTTGGATGGAAAAGCTTACATATGTGATAGTAATGACTGACCACCATTTCCTGGGTTTGTTTTCTTTCCCATTAGAATGTGAGCTTATTGAGGGGAGAGACTGTTCCATTTTTGCACTTGTCTCCTCAGGACCTGGCGCATAGTAAGTAGTAATAACTTCTTTTGTTTAAGGTCTTGTCGTATTCTCTTAGCATGGAGGAAGCATTTCAGGGTAGAAAGAAAACTGATCTCAGAGCCAGGAAGATGAACTGGGTTCATATGTGTCCCAGGGCCAGTCACTTAATCTCTCTGCTCTAGGCAACTTTCCAATTCTTTGAAAGTTGCAGAGAACATAATGATATGCAGTGATAGAAGGAGTTGCCTCATCTGCTCCCATCTTCATCATTGTCTTATTGGCACTTGCTCATCATTAACCAAATCCAAAATCTCTTTCTTTTATTTGAAATATGGTGGTGGTCATGCAGCCTCTATGGACAACTAGACTTTCTCTCAAACTTGCCAGGAAATCAAATGCATACCCCACTCTAATTCCAATTCCATAATGTGTAAAGTTATTTATTTATCTTTTGTGCATTTCCCTACTACCCTTCATTGTTGTACCTAGGTGCCATAATGAATCAAATGAGCAATGAAATCATCGTGCCATCTACCATTCCGCCATCAACTGGAGATCAATGGCATTACTAAGTCTCTCTGAGTTCTATAATGTGCTTAGAACAATGAGAGCATTTAATACATCATTAATAACAGTATAGATGAGCTTCTGTATTCAGAGAGGATTGGATTATCCCTTTGGATTGATTTTCTAAAATGTTTTTACTTGAATCAAGCCCAGAATTGATCTAAGTGAATGGCTAAGAACTGTAAATACAGATAATACATTTTTTCTTTAAAGTCAAGGATATAATATACATATATGTATATATAATATTTAATCTTTGGTGGTGCATTATAATACCCACAGTGCCAGATGCTGCCTGCTTGCCAAATTGGCCCTGAATCTTACATGTTGCTTTCTCATCTAGACCTGGGATAGATGTGGTTTCAGCTCTGGTCCACATTTTTTTTTTTATTCCGATTCAGCTGTGGTCAAGGAGCCCCTGGGACAAATGCCAGAATGTTTGAAGTCTGTCTGCTTACAAGACATGACTGTAAGGACTAGTGGCAGGTTTAAGTTAGAAAGATTTGAGTTGGAATCTTGTTGCAAATACTTACCAGCTAGGTGAGTCTGGGTTTGACCTGTTTCCTCATTTATAAAATAGAGATGATAAATAAATCCACTTCACGTAGTTGTCAGGATGAAATGGGAATATCTAAATATGTGAAGCACTTGGCAAACCTTCAAGTGCTGTAGCAGTATTGGCTATAATGATTGAGAGTGAAGAGGGTTTGTTAGAGAGTGATTTCAAAGCCAGGAATACCTGGAATCAAATTCTGCCTGTGACCTCTTGGTCATGAGACTCAGGGTAAGTAATTTTAACCATTCAATACTTTAGGCTAGATTATCAGTTGCAGAGATTTTCATTGACAGGGAATTTTTTCAAGTTCCCTAAAGAAGGTAGATGGTGCAGTGGATAGAAGCACCGGCCCTGGAGTCAGTAGGACCTGAGTTCAAATCCAGCCCTGGACGCTAAATAAGCACCTAGCTGTGTGACCTTGGGTAAGTCACTTAACCCTGATTGCCCCACATCCAGGGCCATCTCCAGTCATCTTGATTCATATTTGGCCACTGGACCCAGATGGCTCTGGAGGAAAAAGTTAGGCTGGTGATTTATTGCACCTGCACCCCCCCAACTCAAATCCAATTCATGTACCTGCCATGACATCACCTCCCTGATAACATGGTCTTCTTCAAGAATAAAGGACAAATATCATCATCATCATCATTGACAGAATTTTCTCATCTACGAATTCCTTGTGTTAATAAACCCACTGGTTCAGACGTTATCCCTTGTACTGTTTTTACCATTATCATTGTCATCATCATCCTCATCACCATCTTCTTTCTCATAATTATTATCATTAGTGTTATGGATGAGTATCCAGATTGAGATAAGCTTGATTAAGGGGCAAACTGCCTTGAGAGATCTTTCTGCTGGTCTGGCCTAGCTTTCCTGCCCCCTTAGGTGAATGACATGGTTAGACATTCTATAAGAATATCTGCTTGGCAGTTAGGTGGAAAAAAGAATTGGCAAGGGGAGAAACTGAAGGCAAAAACAGCAATTAGGAGTCCATTATAATTGCTCAGCCCTGATTGAATCTTCCTTTGTCCACTGATTAGGCCAAAAGGGAATTCTGTAGGCTAACACTGGGGTTTTTACCTTTTTCCTCTATTCTTTCTCTCCTCCGTTGACTTCCATGACATTTCTCTTTCTTATTCAGTTTCATTAGACCATCACCTCTATCTCCTGCCTCCTTAGGGTATTCATATGACCCTTGTTAATCTCATCTGCTTTCGGTTCAGTTACTATCCTTATGCAAATGACTCTCACATCTATAGATCCAGCTCCAGTCTCTCTTCTGAGCTCTAGTTCCATATCCCCAGCTAACTACTGGAGATGTCTACCTGGATGTGTGGTCTCTACCTAGAACACAGGTCCAAAAGAGAAGCAATTGTCTTTGCCCGGATTTTCATATTTCCATGTTCCTGTTGAGTGAATTATCATTCAAAGCATCTGGAGTTATAATCTGTAGGTCATTTCTTATTCTCCCCCCCCATCTCCCAAATTTTGTTTTGCCTCATCCTATCTCTTTCATCTGTACTTGTCTTTCAACTCAGATGTCTCTCATCATTTCCCCCCTTTGGATATTGTCATAGCTGTTTAAATGCCTTTTTATTAAAATTCACACAGTTGAGAAAAGAATCTTCCTAAGGCACAGGTATTATCATTTTTCACCCTTCTACAGAAAAACTGTTCATGGCTCCCTAGTGAATATACGACCAAATCTCTAGTCTTCACTTTGGCACCTAAGTTCTATCCAAATCTGGCTCACAACTTCCTCCCTTCTTGGGTTTACTTAATATCATTCCTCTTTACACATTATATTCCGGATAACCTGTACTATTTACTGTTTCTTGAACTTTCCTAGTTATTACTGAGTGTATTTGTATAAACAAGCCCATGTCCAGAATGAATTCTCTCTTTACCTCCAGCAGTCAGAATTCTTAACCTCTTTTAAGTTCAACTCCTTGAAGCCTTCCCTTGATCACACAGTTCTTAGAGTACTCTCCTGTCTGGATTTCTCTTAGAGCATTTTTATCCAACATCTCCCTTTCTCCCTTTCCTCCCTACCCTCTGTTATTGCTTTCCTTTTTTTCAGCAGTAGCCTTGCAGTAGATCATAAACTTCTTGAAAGCAGGATCTGATTGATTGTGGTCTTTGAATGCTCATTACTCAGTTCAGCAACATGAATCTAACTGAATTTACTGTTGGATTGAATTAGAAGATGAGCTTGTTAGTTGTCTTCAACTAATTGAATTTGGAACGAAGAATAATATGGGAAAGATGTAGTTATAAGCAAATATGTGAAATGAATGGGCTATCCTACCCCAGAGGTGGGTGTCTCCACTTTGGAGGTCTCTCTTGAAGAGGAAATTCTTAGTCAGGTGGCTGTTGGCCTGACTGCCCTTTGAGGTCCTTTCGGACTTTGAGACACTGTGATCCTGTGCCTTGCCACCCTGGGGTCACAACTACAGGGAACTAATGATGATGTGCCACACTTCAAGTTTATTCATGAAAAGTTAATTTGTGCTTTTGAATAATTCATTCACTAGCTTGAAGTTGTTAGAGAGCCAAACTGGCTACAATTTAATAGAAAACTACTTGCAAAAATTCATATCACAGTTTTCTTTGGTATATTTAAGGTCCTGGTATTTTTCCTTTAGATGCTCCAGTGTTGATCATTTGTCTTTGCTGGCTCCAGAGGATTCACTGATTTTTTGAAAAAATCTAATTTCTAACCATCCTTCAAGATCCAGTTCAAAGCTCACCTCTTTCCTGGTCCTCTGGGATACAAGTAATCATTGTGTCTCTCTTAAGATATTTTCAAATTCTCCATTGCATTTCAGTTATTTGTGTGCTTCTCAGTTCCTGATCTCTCCTACTGAAGTGTAAGTTCCATGAAGGCAGAGATTCTAGCTTATTCTTCTGTGTATAATTCTTCTCTTTTCTTTTCCCCTTCCCCTTCCCATATACTATAGCACAGCACCTCCCATGTAATAGAGTGAGGCAGAAGGGCTTGAGAGAACAGGGAAGAGATAATCTGAAAACCAGTCCAGGTCAGTTCCCAGAGTTTTGGGGAATAATGAAACATATGAATGACTGAACTGTGGATTGAAGAATTTGAAGCTGGAAAAGGTTCAAAGGAGATTCTGAAGCCAAATGGTAGGAGAGGGAGAACAGTCAACCTTTTGACTGACTTAACTTGCTTCTCCCGAACTTGGGGGTTTTGAGTTGGGCAACTTTTGAGAATCCCTACTAGATGCTGACCTGTCTGCATGGTCATGGGCAGGTGCTACTCTGCCTCCCACCACTTCTAAGTTCTGAGCTCATCCAGGTAACTTCTCACCATGGGGGAGACTATTTGTGAGGTATTGATTTTCCTTTCTGTGAGACCCTAGTTTGAAATTCACAGAAGTAAGTACTTAAGCCATATGACTTTAGGTTCTTTTTTTCCCCAAACAATGAGGCAAACAGAAAATGACTTTTAACAATAATGGAACAGAATGTCATCCTTTTAGTGGCCTGCCTCAGTCGGGCTTCTCAGGTTTAGCTTCTTCATTTGTTGACATGGCAGCATCATTCTTTTGTATGATGAGAGATGTTATCAGTCCTTGAATGAGAACTAGAAGACTGGAGGTAGAGCAGATAAAGAAAAATTGAGTCACTTATTTACAAAATTCTTTCCTCTCTGTGACAACCAACATTTGCCTCCCAAATTAATAGCATATTTTATAAATCAGTTTTATTCTGTGAATACTCAGACTCTGCAACTTGGATAGATACCTAGGAAAGAGAACAAAGTATTTCAGAATCCTAATTCCAGGAAGTCGAGTTATGCTTTCCATCATTTCTGACCACACTCCTGGCCTCCAGTATTCTTCCATAGGTCCGGGGCCTCTTCACATTTTCTCTTCCAGGTTCAAGTGTCTGGAGGCTCTTACTTTCATGGATGAGCTATGGCTGGAAAGTAAGGAAACTGTTTAACAAACACAACAGAACTTATACATCTTACTAACTGTCATCTTGGGAGGCCATGTAGTCTAGCCATTGCAGCCATTTTTTTTTAAAGTGTGTTATTAATGTACTTTTGAAAAATACATAGCTGTTTCTTCCCCTGCCCACCTTCCTCTACCCTGGGCCCACCAAGGTTAAAGTACAGTTAAGCAAAACAGACCATCCCATTGATTACGTCTAGCATCCTTTCTGTACCCATAATCAACCATCCTTCTGACAAGAGGCTTCCCCACCAGTTCTCCCATGTAGCTGTTGTTCAAAATGCTTTTATCAGAATCAGGTTAAAGTACAGTATTGATCATACCAAACCATGAAGCAAAGGAAGCAACTGGGAATGAGGGCAGCTTTTTGAGTTTACCACCTCATATTGCCCCCACCAGAGAAAAATACATACAGGGCTTGCACTCATAAACAACCAAGGGGCAGCATCATCTTCCTGAGCTTCAGTCAACTATTTCTTGAGTAGGAAAGAATTCCAGTCTCTGAAGCTGAATTGTAATTGTTGTTTGTCTTTCATTTTCCATCAGGGATGTGATGCCATGACTTGCAAGTGAATTCGATTTAAGTTAGGGGGAGCTGTGTAAAGTCATGAGCCTCACTTCCTTCTCTGGAGTCATCTGGGTCTTATGGCCAGATATGGATCAGGACAACTGGAGATGGTTCTGGATGCAGAGGGAGTCTTTGGTCTTTTTAAGCTAAGGTATTTTAACAGGTTTCAGGTTCACTAAAGCAACACCCACTTAAGAGACTTAGGCAGGGTAAGAAAAGAAATGAAGCAAAGAATGACCTCTTTGCATAGTTAAAAAAATCAGTCTGAGAGGTGAAGACTCTTAGGGTTCCCAATCAAAAATAGGAATCAATTTCTATTTACATTCACTCTGAGCCAATCAGAACCCAAATAATTACCAAATGGGGTTTAGCCTAGGAGTAACTAGGCTGCTCAGTGACTAGAGCTCAATTCAGATAGTTGTGAGATACTTCCTAGCTGTGTGAACTTATTTATCTTATTTGCCTTAGTTTCCTCATGAAAAAATGAGCAGGAGAAGGAAATAGCAAACCATGCCAGAATCTTTAAAGCTGAATCAAAAAGGTATCAGTGCATGAGTGTGCCTCTTTGGACAACATCCACAGATGCTTGTAGCTAACTCACCCTGTTGATTGGGGACAACTCATCACACTGATGTGGGGTCTACCTCTCATTAATGTGCTTTATGTACTGACACATGCTTTTCAGTTTGCAATTAGCTTTAACTTGCATAATCTCATGTGAACCTCTCAATAACTAGGGTAGCTGAAATATAGGGCCTTGGATGCTTACTACTTGGTTTATCACCTTGGCTAAGTCATTTCATTTAGCTTTCCCCTTCTATAAAAGAAGGGCATTGGATGAGATGGCCTCTGACTTACCTTCATGTGCTAAAAGGAGACTCTAAAAGGGCAGAAGAGAGCAGAAACAGTAAACAGGAAACAAGGCCAGGAGCAGAGGTTAGAGCTGGGTTGTTGCTCTTAGGATCAGCAACACCAGTGGGGAAGCTGCAGGCTTTGCATATTAAGTCAGAAATGGAACCAAGGGAAGGGCTGAGGAGATTAATCCCTAACACAGGGGAAGCTCACATACCTGTCTTTACTTGATGTATTTCCTCTTTCATCTGGCCCAGCCTATATGCCCAATGCTGCCTCTTTGCTTAAGGAGTCTGGGCATGTTTAACCCCATTTCTTTTCTTCCAAAAAACCAAACTGATATTTTTATAATTGATCTTTTATAACTCACATGTGCTCCCACTGTCCTGTGAGATTTCTTAATGAGATTTCAAGAAACCAAATCTAGAATGAGATGCTTTCTCTATCACCCAAGATGCTTTTAAACAGTTTCCTGTTTAAATTGGCACATGATGAGGTAATAGGAAAGCCTGGCATGAGTTCATGTAATTGACCGTAAATTACTAACTTCCTACAATGGCTCTAGCCTAAAGGCTTTAAATGCTATGTGTCAGTACTGCTACCTCTAACCATAATTGTGGGGGAAGCCATTGAATTGTCTCCAAAAAGAAAATCAGAAAGTAAACCATAGTCCCATATAGTTAGATCTCATTTATGATCAAACTAGAGCTAATAATTTTATCGAAGACCTTTGGGAACCTAGCTTTTCTATTATTGTCTTCTGCTTTTGTTTTGTCTTGGAAAGGCATCACTAGATCCTTGAAGGCTGTGCCAGCTGAGTGAACATGGCCAAAGCTTTAGATAGGGAACTTGTAACAGGTCATGCATATAGGTATCAGCTAAGCTAAAGACCCTAGAGGGGGTTAGTCACAAAGGATGAATTTCATCCAGTCAATTCCTCATAGATGTTGGAAAGAAAATCTAAGCACTTCTTATATGAAGGCAGGTGTCTGTATTCATCTATGGCATTAGTGGAATAGAATCATGAAGCATTCCAAACATCAAAGTGCGGATGCTAGCTGTTTGAAGAAGGTTGACTTTGTTTTATTCTTTTATTGTTGTTCTTGAGCTGTGATTTCATCAAGCTGGAAAATTCCTGATATAGAACCTCTCCCTTTTCTCCCTTCAACTTATTTGTGACTTAAAATGTCAAGAGGTTCAGGTGCTGCCCATTTATTGAGCACCTTCCTTACACCAGGCACTGACCTTGATAAGTCCTAGAGACATAAATATGGAAAACCCAAACAATCTCTAACTTCCATTCTACTGGGCAACTGTTGGGGGGTGGGGTGGGCAGTGAGGACGACCTATATTGTCGAAGGAGCCTGGAAGGAGCTGGAGAGCTCAAGATCAGGTGGTGACTTGAAGTGAGGCCTTCTTGAGTCAGGACCCAAATCTCCACTCATTATTCCATGTTTACGCTCTATGTTTTACATTGGTTTGCGTTGATAGATACTGAATTGGTAAAGTCTTACCACAGCTTTTTGAGGTCTATCCCCCTTTAGCATCTGAGAAGCCTGTGAACCCCCTTCTCAAATTATATCTTTAAACACCTCAAATAAAATGTATAGTTTTAGAAAGGAAACCAATTATGTTCAAATAGAGTTATCAAATATTTTCTAAAAAAATAGTTTATTTGACATCAGGTTAAGAACCCATGACATAGAATGACATGGGAATTTTTGTTTCTTTATTGTTTTTTTTTTCCACCAGGGTGGGAGTGTCATTTTTAAGTGTGATTTTTTTGCTTGTTTTAATGTTCTTAAGTGTTCAGTTCATAAACTATCTCTCTCAGCATGACCACATTTTCTTAGGAAGTGGATTTTACAAGACAAAATACTATCTCAAATTTCTGTAATTTTTGATTAAAATGTTTGAAATGGAAGAAACTTTGGAGTCAATAAAAACGGATGAAGTTTGACTTTTACAATGTGGGCAAACTTATTTATTTGGTCAATACATTTTGATGGTCTTAGATTTAGGAGTAGAACTCATTCACTTGGTGATGATTAAAAAACCCCACATCCACAGAACAAAACAAACAATGAACAAATAACTGACTGATAAAAAAAACAAAACTGAAAGTTGAAATTGTGCATTTTCCACGAGAGACATGTGATGGTTTGTAAAAGATGAAATAACTGAGGAAAATGGAGGTTTGATCTTCTTAGCATATGGGATTTACTTAAGCAACGCATACCAGTTGCCTAACAGAGCTGGACTAGGCCCCTTCCTTGTCTTAGAACTAGACTGTGAAAAGAGGAGGAAACAGATTTTTATACATTGAAAATAATTACAATAAGACCAATCAATTAAAAGAAAACAATCTGGTTACAACATTAAGTCTCCTGATTTCTAATTGGAGGAAAGATTAGGCACTTTCCATGTTGGAAGAGGGAGAGTGAACAGGAACAATTACTTGAAAAAAGAAAAGGAAGTGCCCCATTCCCCCCAAGTGTCTGTATTAAAAGGAACAGGGGAACAATAACTAATTGACCAGTGTGGGGCCAGTTTTCAGATAAGACATAGGGGTTGCTTGAGATGTATAATTGTGAGAAAACTCCCTGCATCAGTCTTTGGAGCTGAGTGGGCTTCTGATCAGCAGAAACTAGGTCCTTGGTTAAGGGTCTCTAAAGGGCAGGGAGAGGTGGTTCAGTTTCCCAGCCCCCCAGGGTTAGGTTTGAAACAATACAATAAAGTATTCTCCCAATTCCCACAATTGAATAAACTTTTCTCACAGGACAGAATTTGGACTAGACCCATAATTGAATAGAAAGGGAACTAAGCTAGCCCCAGAATTGAGTCACAAGATGGAGTCAGTGTGGTTCACTCAGTTCCCACAATTAACCACTTGCTGTTTTAATCCCCTCAATTCCCTCACATGTAACTTCTGGCAAATAACTGTCTTTTTCTGTCTTTGTCTCTCTCTGAAAAATTTGCCTCTTGGTTGAGAGTGAAATACAAAGGACTTAAGGGTTCGATGATTTCAAGACCCTTTGATGCTAATGAGGGCATTATTATATATTTTTTAAAAAACCTTTGGTTCAGGTCTTCCCAAATGGGGACCACTGAAATTCCACAAGAGACTATAAATATAGTAGTTCCCTTCAATTAAATCCTGAATATGAACTTGGGGGCTTTCTAAGCATTAAATATTTGAAAAGCTGTCTCATGGAAGAGGGATTCAATTTCTTCTGTTTGGCGCCAAAAGGGGGGTTTTGGAGGTCCCCTGATTTAGGCACAATTACAGGAAAGACTTCCTAAGATTCAGAATTCCCCCAAAGTCATTTTGAAGTCTTTCCTAGCTCATATGATTATAGGATTTCAACTTGGAAAGGATCTTTGGAATTGTTCAGGCTAACCCACTCAGTTTATTGATGAAGAAATAAAGGCCTAGAAAACTGAAGGGAACTTGTCCATCATCTTGTAACTGGTAAATGACAGTCAGAATAGGAACCAAGTCATCTGATTCCAAATGAAAAACTACCCTTCAATTAGGATTAGAAGATCCTAAACTTAGGGTGTGTTCTTAGGTCAATTCTGACACTTTCATTTAAAAAATAGATTTGTGTTCATATCTTGTTTTTACATTGCCTGAATTTCTTCCTATCCCTCCCTCTACCCCTCTCAGAGAGGCATTCTTTATTAGGAAGGATTTATTTTTAGACATCTCTTTGCTTTTTAGGATAAAGAAACTAAGAGCCACAAAGGACCAGTGACTTGCCCAAGGTCACACAGTATCATTAATGTCATCAAAAGAATCTTTGCTTTACAGAATAGTTCAGGTCAGCTAGGTGGCTCAGGACCTGAGTTCAAATTCAGACTCAGATACTTAATAATTACCTAGCTGTGTGGCCCCGGACAAGCCACTTAACCCCATTACCCATTGCCAAAAAAAACAAAAAAAGAATAGTTCAACACTGAATTTCTTTAAGTATCTTCTTCCCTCAGTTATGAAAAATTATTCTCCTATTCCCTCCCCAACAAAAGATCTGTACCCAGCTTGTCAAGACTGTCTCTTTTGGATCTTCTTTGGGTTTTAGGTCCTTTGTTCTTTCTGATATTTTCCTCTTTGCGTCCACAAGCAAACGGCTGAATCTAATCCCTGGTCTTGTCAGTACGCTCCATCACAGGAAGGGCAAGTCTGGTAGATTTCCAGTTATTTCTGTTTCTGGTCACTAGAGGAGGAAGGTTGACTGAACAAAGCCATGAACCTCCGGGCACTTGCTTTGACTCATGCCTCTGGCATCTTCTCCCTCCCCTCCACAGGGTAGATTACTTGTCCAGGGCCACAATAAAAGTTGGGTCAACCCTCAGCAAATGAATGAGCTTACCATTTTTCTTATTCATAGTAACTAACGTATATATGATGCTTTTTGCATTTGCAAAGTCCTGAGTAGAGTGGAAAGAGGACTGGCTCTGCAATCTTAATACCTGGGTTTAAGGACTCACTTTGCATCAGGTTACTCATTTGACCTATGGAAAGTCAATTAGTTGCTGTGGACCTGTTTGTATGTTTGTGTGTGTGTGTGTGTGTGTGTGTGTGTGTGTGTGTGTATGTATATGTGTGTGTTTAAGTCTGACTCTTCTTGACCCCATTTTCTTGGCAAAGATACTGGAGTGGTTTGCCATTTCCTTCTCCAACTCATTTTACACATGAGGAAACTGAGGTCAACAGGATAAAGTGACTTATCCAGGGTCACGTAGCTAGGACTTGCCTGAAGCCAGTTTTGAACTCAGAAAGATGAATTTTCCTGACTCTGGACCTGGTCCTCTATCCGTTCTATCACCTAGCTAGATAGTACACTGGATAGAGCCCCAATCCTGGAGTTAGGAGGCCTGGGTTCGAATCTAGTCTGAGAAACTTGACACTTCTTAGCTGGGTGACCTTGGCACTTCACCTCAATTGCCTCACAACCAGGGCTATCTCTAGTTATCCTGATTCATATCTAGAGAAAGTGAGGCTGGTGACTTAGTACAGCACCCCCATGCTCAAATCCAATTCATGTGCTTGTCATGGTCTTCATGAAGAAGTGTCAAGCATCATCATCATCATCATCATGTGTGAATATATTATACATGTGTGTATGTGCTAATGTATGTACTTTGCATTTTTATGTATATATATATATATATATATATATATATATATATATATACCTGTATTTGAGTCAGTATATAGGTGTTTATATGCATGCATGCATAGAAATGCAAATGTGGATGTCTATACACATGCATGTATTATATATGTGAATGTGCATGTATAATGTTTACATGTGAATTTACATGTGTAAATATACATATTGTGTGCATGTGTGTGTTTATGTGTCTCCTTGGTTATATGTTTTACTTTTTTTTATAGCTTGTTGGTGTTTGAATTTCAGATAAACCATTCCAGGTAGGAATCTATGAGAAAGCTTGTACAGCGGAATTGTTGGTGGCTATACACTGCAAGCCGGCCTTTGGTGGTACAGACCATCATAGCTGATTATTAATTTGGGACATCCAAAGAATTGCCCTTCATGGATACTGCTGAGTACTATTGGAGATTGGGATTGGTGTGATATAAGAGAGGGAAGTGGTAATAAAAACAAACAAACAGAAACTACTCCACTGAGTAAATTTCTTGACACTGTTCTTTGTACTAACCTAGATAGCTATCAAAAATTGGGGATTTGGAATGGACCCAAGGAAACCCAGATTTAATTTGTAGGAATTATAAATACTGAGGATGGGGCAGAACTGTGTAGGAGGCTATCAACGGAATTTCCCTAATTAACTTAATGAATTTGTTGATTGGTGAGTCTTTAGGACTTGTGTCTTCCTATGAAGGGTACAGCTTGGAATATTCTGAAGGTCTTGTTTCACTGATGAGATATACTTGAGTAAGTTGATCCAGATTCCTGGGGCATGAATGTTGTGAGAGGAGACACCTCTCTACTTTCCTCTATTGGAAGGAGCCAGATACCCAGGTTTTCATCCATTTTCCACCCTTTTCCACCTATTGTCTTTCTTCTGTACAAATGCTGAGAGTTCAGCAAAGCTAAGGGTGGAGTTGGGTCATGGTGGTGATAGTGGGGTGTATTGGAGGGTATTTCTTCCCCATTAGAAGTTGCTAGTGCCTGTCTTGAAGCAAGGACATTAACAGGAGTTGCATTTGCTTGCTCATGAGGCCGGATATGAGAGTTTCTCAAAAATGATGAACTTCTGGGCCCTAGCTTGGAGACATTGCAGCTTCCCTACCTACTAGGAACTTTCAAGAGACAGAGTCCTTCCAAATAGGGATTGAGGTGGGGAGAGAAGTCAGAAAAGGCCTCTTGCAGGACCTGAGAAAGGCTTTGAAGGATGGAGATTAATATAGTAGCATGGTTAATGGCAACTAAAATTTTTTTTCTAGATAATAAAATAAGTTGAGGAGGAAGATGACAAAAATCAGTACTCTGCCTTTCTCTTTGTGCTTTCTATCCTGTTTGTGTGGTGAATGCATTCAAGCCTTCTTTTGGATCATTCTCTTTGTAAAGTTCATTGTTTCGTACTGCCATTAAACACAGGGAAGTGAACTAAAGATTGAACAATGACACAGGAAAAGCCTGCTCATTATAAAGGCTCTTACAAGAGCCCACCAGGCAGATCCTGGAGGACCTGGGGGGCCTGGAATGAAGTTTAGTTGTTAAGGTGATGGTGCAGCAGCTTGGCTCATGCTGTCCAAGCCCAGGATAGACAGCAGTACATCAACCCTACTGCTTGCTTTCTTTCCTTATCTTTCTGGAGAGTCATGTTAGAACTTTTCTTTGAGGTCAAGTCATAAATTCTTGGCCTTTGTGGGAGGCAGTGTCTCTAATTTCAGGTTTGCTTCTGAGATTGGAGGTCTTAATTTTGTAGTTTAATCCCATCTTTTCCTCAGTATTGAGCATGGTGCAGTGGATAGAGTGCTGGGCCTGGAGTTAGGAAGACCTGA
Organism: Macrotis lagotis; assembly: GCF_037893015.1. Lineage (NCBI taxonomy): Eukaryota > Metazoa > Chordata > Mammalia > Peramelemorphia > Peramelidae > Macrotis > Macrotis lagotis. The sequence goes on from NC_133666.1 coordinate 69,111,718, forward strand.
GTTCAAATCTGCCCTCAGATACTTCCTAGCTGTGTGACCCTGGGCAAGTCACTTCACCCTGTTTGTCTCAGTTCTGTCATCTGTAAAATGAGCTGCAGAAGGAAATGGCAAACTACTCCAGCATCTCTGCCAAGAAAACCCCAAAAGAATTGAACACAACTGAAATGACTATACAACAACAAGCATCCTTAGCATCACTTTAGAAGCATCCCAGGCAACCTTCATTTAGTCTGGGAGTCCATGAGCTATGCAAGATTGAATTTCCAGGGTCACTGTCCAAAAGGTCTCAGGGGATCTTCATTGGGATGGTGGACTGGGGACCAAGTGGGAAAGACCCTTCTACTCTCATGGGGGGGGGTATATTGGATTCCTCCATCTGAACTCCAGGACTTCTCCTGAGGCTAGTCTAGACAGTGAGGCAGTAAAGAAAGACTTGGGGTTCAAGGCATTTGATTTCATTCCTAAGCTCCTAAAAGGTGCATTATTCTAGATGGGAGGGGGGAAGAACCAAACTTATCTTCTTGGTGTCTTTTTCCTCCTTGTTTTGCACTGAGTCTAGTCTTGCATGGGGGTCTGTCTCTTCCTTTGACTTACATATTTAGGCATGCAAACCTATTAACCTTGCCGCATTCCCTTGTTAAAGATGCCATCAGGACTCCAAGACTTAATTCTTTGAGTTGACTCTCTTTGCCAGGGAATGAATACAAATGAAGATCACTTTAGAGGCATGATGGAAGGTCAGGCTAAGAAACCAAATTCTCTCTGTCATTTGAATCAAGCCTGGCCCTGGAGGAGGTTGCTGCTGAACACAGCTGCTCCATTTAATTGTGCTGCTGAAAGTCAATTTTCCTGGCATCAAGCAAAAACTGAAGTCTATTGTCTGTTGCTCCTGATTCTATAACATTTTCCTTTATTTATTGGAGATGAGGATCTCAGGTCTTAACTAGGTAGGGTGAATGGGACTTTGCCCCTGAGACCGATTCATTGGACAAAGGCATGCTTCTTCCCCATAGCAAGTGTTGTCCACATTGCTCTGCTAACCCTTTTCTTTTCCTTTGTCAATTCTCTCTGGGGTGAAGGCCAGATTCTTTAGGGGCAGAATGGTTGAAACTGAGTTTCTATAAATATGAGACCAGAGCTCCTAGATGATGTTCTGGCCATCTGGCTAGGTTGTAGATCTCTACTCTCTTGAACCTTATCAAATCTGTCATTTGTTTTGTGTTTCATCTTAGTTTTTTCATTTAGTCACTAGTTATGTCCTTTTGGGAAAACTCAACCTTTGTTAGGGGGCACTTAAGGGGAATTATTTCAATAATTCAGTAAGCAATGAAGTTTCATCTTCTTGCTTCATGAAAGGCTCTATGTTAGTGTAGACAAAAAGTCAAAAGTGAACCAGGTTCATAACACCTATCTGAAAGCACATGCAACCTCATACTGGGACGAATTTGGAGTTCAGTTTTTCCCCTCTTATTTTAAAATAATTTGGAGTCTGGAACATGTAGAACCTCATGGGATTCCCATTTCACTCAAGCATTCCTCTGGTCTAATAATGTTCTTTGTGCCTCAGCAAGGATATAAAGGCAAGCACCCTGTTCTCAATTTAAATGACCATGATGTCAAACTTTTCCCCAGGGTTAATAGAATTGGGGGATAGGGGAAGATCCAAACTTATGATTTCACTGGTCAAGGGAACTCTCTGTGTGGAAATTCCTTTTTCCACTGCAAATCTGTAACTGTTCCATCTCATCATCTTACAGCCTGAGAGGCTAAGCTTCCTGTTCCATGTTCAAGCAGTCAGTGGGTGACAAAGGTGAGACTTAATGCATGCTCAGATCATCCTACAGTCAAGACTTGTTTTCACTCTGCCCTTCTCCTTCTCACAAGAGTGTTTATTAGTGGTCTTTGGACATGGAAGGCCTTTGAACAGGACATTCAGGTAAAATAAGGATCTGTGATTGTATGTTTAGTGACTGGGAGTAATGTATGAGTAATTTTCCAGTTCCTTCAGCTATTAGAAAATAGACTTAAGTATTAGATGCAGCATGTGCTTCCAGACAAGCTGAAAAGAACAGGCATGGTCCAAGGTGTGGATGCTTCTATCATTGCTCTCCCTGAGTCAGAAGGCTCCTGAGATACACCCTAGAGCAGCCCCTCCTTGACCAAGAATCCCCCTACAATATCTTATACAAGTGCTTCATCAGTCTCCCCTTGAATACCTGCAGTGATGAGCAGCCCACTCCACTCCCTGGGCAGTTTCTTTTGTTAAGAAAATTTGTATTGATGGTCAGTCTCAGTCTGTTTCTTTCCAGTTTCCCCCCATTCTGACCTTTAGGGTCAAACAGACTAAATCTTGTCCCTCTTCTTTGTGATAGTCCTTCAAAAACTTGATGCCAACTATCCTGTTCCCAAACTATCTCTTTTCCAGATGAAACATCCCCAACTTGACATATGGTGCCATCTGGAGATATCATCACTACCTTGCTCTCTGTCAAATTCCCTTACTTAAGAGTGGTACCCAGAACAGAGCTCAATGGTATAGATATGGTCTGAGCAGGGTAGTATGTAGAGGGGCCCTCATCTCCTTTGGCCTGGATGTTATGTTATATCTCTCTTGATTTAGTTTCAGACTGCTTTACTTCCTTGACTGCCCAAATCACTATGTGGCTCACATTGAGTTTGCAACTCATGAAAACTTTTTCAGACAATTGCTGTCTGGCTTTACTCTTCTTCTCTTGCACTTGTCGATCTGATTTTTTATTGAACCTATGTGTAGGATTTTCCATTTATTCCTATTAAATTTCATTTTGTTCGAATTGGCCCAACATTCTAACCTTTTGGATCTTGACTCTATCATCTGTTGTGTCAGCTTTCCCTCCCAGCTTGATGTCATCTTTGAATCTGATGAGCATACCATCCATGCCTTTATCCAAGTCATTGATAAAAATGTTAACCAGCACAGGGCCAAGAACAGATGGTTAGGGGCTGACTCATCACCAGTTGTCACTTTGACTCTTAGCCAGGTCACAGGGGCATAATGGTAATGCTTGATGAGTTATTCTCAGAAAATGCACATTAACTCACTGTGGAAATTCATTTTCAATTAGTGGAGTTTTTATCCTCTGTTGGAGACTGACTTCCCATTGATGGTTCCAGCATTAACCTCTCCTTTACCTCCACCAGCTTAAAGTACCTGAACTGAGACTATTCAGAATACTTGCTACTTCAAGAAATTGCTTGAGACATTTGGTAATGAATTGTTGAGGATCAAGTTCATTTGGAATAAATTCAAATTCTTCTTTTTTCCAAAACTTGAGTTTCCTCTTGGTTTCTTCACATGCACTCTGTTGAAAGCAAAATGAGGAAATGTGTTTGGAACAGCTCTTTGTCTTCATGGGTGTCCATTGCCTGCTTCCTGGATAATCAGTTAGCAGGTGTGTAGAGCCCCCAGGGATACTGAGAGCAAGCAACCACATTGCTAGCATTGGACTCCCTTGCTCTGATCTACTTTGCTAACCTAACCATAGCAGTGTACTGTTTGGAACAAAGGAAGAAATCAAGATCTTCAAGGGTATTAGGAGAGAGAGGCTGAGCATGTGCTCTCACTCCAACTCTATCATAACAAGAAGATCTCCTTCTGTTAGTACATGTCACCTCTAATTTACAAAACCAAAGACTGGTCTTCTGTTAGTAAGAGATATGACTTCCATTGATAACCTCAAAATATCAGGAGAAAATGAAGTCGGCCCCCAGAACTTCCAGTAGATCTCCCTTTGATAGACTTGTGGGAAGTCATGGGCATGGATTATACAAGAGGAGAAGAAATGGAGAGGTTTTGATCGCTGGTGGGAGTATGCACGTGGATGAGATCTCAAACCCATTGGAGTATTAAATATTAGTAGGAATGGAAAAATTGTTTCATTATGTTAAAGTGGAACTCAATTCAACATATATCATGTACAAGGCAGCAGAAACACAAGAAACAGTCCCTGTTCCTAAGTGGCAGTGTTCCCTGTTCCAATAAAATAGAATAGTTATACAAATTGGCAAAGTACAACAAATGCTGAGAATGAGCTAAAAATGAGGTCAAAGGGAGGGAGACTGAGAATCATGGAAAGCTTTATGGAAAGTATGGAACTTCAGGTGATCCTTGAAGGAAGGAGAAGGTAGAAAGGTAGAAAAGATGAAGGAATCAATAAGAACATTGCAGTGGAACTATAAAGACTGGTCAGTCCTGCCACTTACTTGTCTTGTAAACTTGGGCAAGTTCGTAAATTTCATTATTTTCCTATGCTTTGCTCTATGCAAACTCACTGTTGTATTGTGAGAATCAAAGGTGATAACATCTAGGTGAAAGTGCTTTGTAGTCATAAAGCACTATCTCAGTGTAAGATAAGTCACTTTTTTCATATTCTTTCTATTTGCCTTCCCTTCTTTCCTCCTTGCCCCTTTCCTCTTTTCCTCTTTGTTCTTTTCTATTAAGCATCTGAATCATATGGACAATTTCTTTTTCTCTAGTCTGTGTCCATGAGACTATTATAATGATGCATTCAAGAAATTCAATCAATAAATACATGTTGTACTCATAATGAAAAGAGAATCCTAAAAGGAAGCTGGAGCAAAACCTGTAGTGTTTTTGTCATGATAACAGTAGGGCTAATAACTCTTCTGTGCTGATGAATCTCTTAGGGTTAAGGATGATTCACTGGGATGAGAGCTCTTCAGTCAAAGATAATACCTTGTTAGGTGAGGTGAGCTCATAGGCTAACAGCATCATAGATATGGAACTGCAACTGGCAGGCCCCTCAGAGACCCCATCCCATTTTCTCTGGTCCCATTGTTGACTCTGATTGAACAGGCATACTAACTGCAAAGTGATGTACAGTACAGTTGTCCTTCTACTCCTTGAAGTCAGAGGCTACTTCATTTTGCTTTGCATCTCCGGCTTGGTACTTAGTAGGTATTTAATAAATGCTTGTTGATTAATTGATTGAATTTGCTCTACCAGTTATACAGCAGCAATTGCATTGAGAAAATAAGCAATCTTTCTCTGCCTTGAGGATGATCTGGGCACAACAATTACAAAAAAGTAAGGTGAACAGAGAGCTATTTCAGGAGTCAGAGGACCTGGCTTTCAATCTGAGCTCTGCCCTTATTTGACCTTTCTGGGTGCCTCAGTTTCTACATGTGCAAAATGAGATAGTTGGACTGTGACCTCTGACATCCATTCCAGCTCCAAGTGTATGCTCTTATGAACTTCTCTTTGAAAATAATGACAATTGTGCAATGGTGCTCTAATGAAGTTTTCTGGCCTATTAGCAATCATTAAAAATTCTGAGTTAATTAGACTGGATCCTTTAGGAAAGGGGGGACTTTCTTTGGCCATTTTTCTTCATTCTCCATATAATTAGCTGCCTACATACAAAGAAAAGTCTAGATGAAATGTATTTTCTTTCCTTTGTGGAAGGATCATGAGTTAACTCTGCTGTCCCTCCTGGAAGGAGACAGGAATCTGCTAGAGAATACTGCATCAGCCTTGATTGTTCACCTAAAAGATCATGGAGGGAAACCTGTATTGCTTTCAGAAAACCATACATTTGAAAATTAGGGGAGATCATCCTGTGACAAAAGGGTTCTTCATCATATGAGATGATGACAAAAAGTTCCTTGTACTAAAGAACTCCCCGATCCATTTCTAAGGTTATTTACAGATTATTGATTGTTTGACAGAGAGGCTGAGAGGCAAAGATACTCAGAACTAATGCATGCAGTGCTACTGTTCACTGATGATCAAAGAAAAACAACCGTTTCTGGAGTTATAATGTAAAGCCTGAAGAAATAGAGTTTGGCTTAGAAACATTTCATTGTCAGACAGCTCAATGATTTGGAAATAGCACCGGACTCAAGAGTCAGGCAACCCTAGTTCAAATCTGGGATTTGTCACTTCTTACTTGTTTGAGTTTAAGCAACTATTTTGTTTTCCTTTTCCCATAAAATGGAAAAGTTGGACTAGATGAACTCCATAGTCACTTGAATATGGGGGAGTTTGTCTGCTGTCCTCAAAGGTCCCCCAAGTTTAAATAAGAAACCAGGGATAAAAAAAGACACCTTCCCCCAAATAAACACAAGAAAGAATCAAAGAAAGAGACAAAGGTACAGGTCTCATTACACTGATGGCAGGGTAGAAATAATTGATGAAGTTGTTTGTAATTCATTCTGGAAGAAGACCATGACATCAGAGAGGTGTCCATGCATTGGATTTCAGTGGGGGGGGGGGGTGCTGTGCTAAGTCACTAAGACTTTCTCCTTTAGAGCCATCTTGGGTCCAGTGGCCAGATAGGAATCACTTTATCTAGTGATGACGCTGGAGGTGAGACAATCAGAGTTAAATGACTTGGCCAAGATCACAAAGTAAGTGACTGAGACCAGATTTGAACTGTTGTCCTCTTGACTCCAAGGCTAGTGATCTTTCCACTGTGCCTCCTAGCTACCCCTTAGATAGATAGCCCATAGCACTGATGGCAGCCTCAAATATAAATGAGTCTGCTGATCTGTACATAAGGATATTGCTGGCTGCATATTGGCTTAGTTTGAAAATATCTTAATCTCTATGTTTTATTGAATATACATTTATTTCATTAAATAGTTCCCAATTACATTTAAGTCTGATTCGGGCAACCCTCGGGAGTATTGTGGGGCTCATGTAGCCCTTGGGACTTATTTGACATTTCAGCCCTACATAATTTTCTCTCTTCCGTCAGCCACTTAGAAATGGAAAAAAAAAAGAAATTTCAAGAGAAGAGAGCCATAATTTGAAGAGAAAGTCCTTCCAGAATAGATTTGAAGCAGGCCAACCAACCAGCAGCTATTTCAATAATCAAGATGTGAGGTGATGAGAGCCTACACCAGAGAGGTGGCAGTATTAGAGGAGACAAAGGGGTATATTTGACACATGTTGCAAAGGCTAAATTGACAGACTTTGGCAACAGATTGAATATGTAGGGGTGAGACATAGTAGTGAGGAGTCCAGGTTACCTCCTAGGTTGCAAGGCTGATGGATTGGAAGAATTGTTGTCTTCTACAGTAAGGGGAGGGGGGGGGTTGGAGAGGATTTACAGGGAATGATGAATTCTAGTATTTGGATATATTGAGTTTAAGATGTGTCCCCTAGAAATCCAATTTACGATGTCTGAAAGGAAGTTGAAGATGTGAGATTGAAGGTAAGCAGAGATATTAAATCCAGAAAGATGGATTTGAGAATCACCAGCATAGAGATAGAAATTAAATCTTTGCGAGTTGAGAACAGCAAGTGAAGTAGGATAGAGAGAGAAAGGAACAGCGCCCAGGACAGAATGCTGAGGGACACCTGTGATTAAAGGGTATGATCTAGAGGAGGATCCAGCAAAGGAGACAGAGAAGTAGAGGTTAGAAAGGTAGGAGGAGAACCAGGGGAGATGGGAGTCTTGAAAACCTAGGGAGAAGAGAGGGTGATCACCAGTGTCAAATGCTGCAGAGAGCTCAAGGAGAATGAGGATTGAGAAAAGCATTGGATTTGGCAGCTAAGAGATTGCTGGAAGCTTTGGAGATAGCAGTTTCCCGTGAATGATAAGGCTCAAAACCAGATTATAAATGATTTAGAAGTAAGAGGAGAGAAAGTGAAGACCCTATGGCAGATAGCTTTTTCAAGTTTAGCTACAGAAGGCAAAGGATATAGGATGATAATGGGTAATGGAAGGATCATGTGAAGGCTTTTTCAGAATGGGAGAGAAAAAGAGTATGTCTGTAGGCAATAATGAATGAATCAATAGACAGGGAAAGATTGAAAATAAACAAAAAATGGAGATAACTGGAGGCATTCTGTGGGAGGAGCCATGAGGAAATGGGATTACTGGTCAGGAATAAGGCTACTTCATCAAATGAGACAAGGGTGAGGGAGGAGAGTGACAGAAGGTATCTGAGTGATGGGAAATGAGGAAGAGAGAAGTGAGAGTTCATTGCAAATAGTCTCATGGTTTACAGAAAATATGAAGCAAGATTCTCAGTTGAAAAGGGAATGGGCTGGGTCTTGAAAGGTTTGAAGATGGATGATGAGGTTTGGAAGAGCTACAGTGGAGAGTGGGATGAGGAGTTGTTAAGGGAGGTATAGAAGGATTCCCCAGAAATAATGAGTACCCAGTTGACATTATGTAACAAAAAATTTGTCATGGACCCCATCAGAACAGTTGCATGAATTTCTCCCCTTTTGTACCATATGTGACAGTCAAGGCAGCAAATGGTGGGAGGGATTCAAGAGAAGAGGTTAATGTGTAGTTTAATTTGTTCACCAAGGGGTCAAGATGTGGAAAAGAAGAGTGATAAGGTCTAGCTGTTATAGGACTCCTCAGCAAGTAGCGACCAGCCACCATTATTTCTTCTCCCTCTGGCTCTTTCAGATGATTTCTCTCGCCTGAGGAGTATGTGAAGGCATTCCTCATATGGAAATTATTTTCACCAACACAGATTATAACTCATTTCTTACTTAGTAGATCGATTCTAGGGAATTGGCACATAGAGTCTGTTAAGTGACTTGCCCAGGGTCTCACGGCTATAAAAGGATTTGAATCCAAGTCTTCCTGATTTTAACCTCAGAACTCTGTGCCCTCTGACTTGGCATCTATGCATTTTTATGGAATGGGGAGAAGGACTAGGAGGAGAGAATAATCCTCTGTCCTGGGGTGACTGCAGATCCAAACAGAAGACTAAAGTTCAGTATTTTCCTCTCTAGAAGGGAGAGTCTGGAGAAAATTGTACAGCTTCAATCTTAAGTCCACTTGTTCAGCTCTGCTATTCGCACAACTCAAAGCAAAGCAAATTAAACCAAGCCAAACAAACAGGCTGGAAGCCATTATTCTTCCCAGTGATGATCAGGTGGGTTCCCAGAGGTTAACTGCTATGGAAATAGAATGATGCTAAATTGCTAGCATTAATTTTAATCCTGAAAGGTTGGATTTTTCCTCCTTTCTACGACTGAATGGGATTTTCTTATAGATATCTTTAACAAGCGAGGGTTTAGATTTAAATTTAGATATCTTGGGCTGGAGAATCAGCTCCTTATTAACGTGACGTATTCTCATCTATTAGTCCTAACACTGTAATGTCTTTCTGGCAAACAGTATATGGGCCTTTGATAACTATGCCCTTTCTTCCCTAGCCTTCCCATACTCATTCTTGTCGACATTGTGAGTGGAATAAAGAAAGAAAAACCCTTATTAAGAAAAATGCTCTCTTCCCTGACTGCCCTTCTCTCCCCAACCCCCTCCCCTGGCCAACATCTGATCATATCTGCTGAATTTTACATGTGGCAGAAATAAACAAGTTTAATGCCCATTTTCCTGACCCTCCACCCCATGGGGCGTCTGAGATGCCCTGGGCCCCTTTTTGGAGGCTTAATAGCTTAGCTCTGCCTGCCTATGAGTCATTCCAGCCTGCTTTCTTGGAGGCTTTCAGGAGATCAGCTCCATTTGCTCTCACTGGGGATATTTGGAGTTTAAAGTTGTCTAGTACTTTTTACTCCCCTTCCCATAACTGTGATTTGGAGAATGCACATATTTGGAAGAATCACCCAAAATGTTTCATTTCACCCCGCCATTAGGAAAGGGTTGGGTTCCATTATCATATTTACATCTTTGTCTGAAGTGTCAGCACCAGAGCTAGAGATAATGTAAGAGACAAAGATTTCCAGGGTTGGGATATTCTCTTTTTGTCTATTTCTGTCTCTGTCTCTGTCTCTCTGTTTCTCTGTCTCTATGTGTCTTTGTCTGTCTGTCTCTTTGGTTCTGTCTGTCTCTCTATGTCTCTGTCTTTGTCTCTTTCTCTTTCTCCCTCCACTTTCTCTGTGTCCCCAACTTCTTCTTCTTAGTCTATCTGAAAATGGGTTCAGATTTCCAGCCCTTCACAATGGCTCCATGGCTGCCCTGTATCTAATATGACTCTAATATTTCTTGGTTTGAGGTTGACTGGGCTTTTCCTCCTTGGTGGTGGTGGTGGTGGAGGGGCTTAAATACAATGCAGCTATTTTGACTTTCCACAAAACTTGGGATCATTCTAAAATGGGATCATTCTTTCACTGAAATTTTCATTTGAAATGAATCAGAAGAGGAACTTATCATGTTTTGCTTTCCTAGAATAAATGAAGGGCAACAGCCACAGGAACAGCCACAGTAACAGCAATGAACAATGCCCCATAATCACAGCAGCCTCCCTTCCAAAGTCCCAGACTCAAAGTTAGCACTTGTGACCTGGACTGGCTTGACCATAGGTTTAGAACTGCGAATGAAGAGGAGGCCCAAACATGCCTCTCCATTCCCCAGGCCATCCTTGGTCAGTTGAGGCCAGAGAATCTTCCTGGAATCTTCTGGCCTAGAGGCTCCCTGTCTAATTCTGGGGAGTATCCTTGAGGTAGAGGCCTAGAGGCGGTATGAGCAAGGCAGCCTCTGGGCAATCTGGCATCTTTCCTGCTTGCAAGAATTGATCTGTATTGAGGAGTAAACCCATCACCTTACTCTCCCTGACTGCTGAGCTCTGGAGAGGTTTCAAATTCGATCAAGTTTTGGAGTAATTTTTACAGAATGTCATTAATGATTTGTACTTAGCCCCTTCTCAGAAGCTTTGCAGAAAGCTTCCTCTCAGAGACAGATGGATACCACAGGCTTCAGTTCTTGTGCTCATTAAGCTACTGATTTTAGAATTAGGTCTGCATCTTTCAAGTAAGATGGTTCTGCACATTGGAGCATCAGCAACACATGATTCAGAAGTACATGCGTGTGAAAGTGTGTGTGTATGGGAGGAAGTGTGTACATTGTGAATGTGTATGATTGTGAGTGTGAGTGTACTTGAAGTTGTTGGGAGGTGTTGTTCAATGAATCAAGATCTGGATTTGCAATATAGTTCAAATCCTGCCTCTGTCTGACCCTCAGGATTATTTGTAGAGTGAAGTGTCACGGAAACATCTAGATAATCGCTATAATCTTAAAAGCTTCCATTTATATCTCTTTTCTAATTTCCCAAAGCACTTTATAACACACTAATTATCTCTAAGGATGCTTTTAACAGTCCTGGGAGAGAGGGCTGTAGGTATTTTTATCCCCATTTTACAGCCATAGAAACTGAGGCTAAGAGAAGCTGTCTACCTCACTCAGTAGCCCACCCCTCCAGCCAAATGCTGGAGGTCATGTTTTCTACCTGAGGCCTTTCCTGACTCCAAATCTGGCATTCTTCCATTGTATCTCTTAGACTGAATTGACTTTCAGTGCCCTATGATCACCTCTGGTGAGACCCTCACCTTATTAATACCAATCATACCATAAGACCTTTAGAATGCTTTACAAACATGATCTCATTTTATCACCCTAGAAGGCAGACACTGTTATTATTCCTATTTTACAAATAAGAAAACAGAGGGAACAAGCATTTATTAAACTCCTATTGTGTGACAGGCATTGCGATTTCCCCAATAATCAGAGGCAGTCAATGCTGTTCTTATCCATGTTTTATAATTTGAGGAAATTGAGATCAACAGAAGTTAGGTGACATTTAAATAACAGGATTTGAACTCAGGTCTTCCTGAATCAGCCCAGTGCTCTATCTGCTCTAGTGCCACCTAGCTGCTTCCTCTTTTCTTCCTGCAAGTGCCTCATTTGCCCTAGCCCCCACTCCTTCCCCCTAGCTCTTTCTCTCTTATCTATCAACAGAGATTCCCTAAGGTTTTTAAAATCATGTTTCATGTTCAATATTTGTAGATTTGATCATCTTTAAGGCCTCCTTCCCAGATTTGCTTTTTAGTAGACATAATGCTTAGTACTAAAATAATATGTGCTTTGCCTTTGATGTGATGTTGGAGTGGAGTCCTATCTTAAAAGGACATGAGACAGAGGAAACAGTGGGAACAGAGGTAGTGGGAGGTCAGCCTCTTGGATTAGCCTGCTCCTCAGTTTCCAAAAGCCCATGGAGGCCTCTCCTGGGGTGGGTCCCTCTGTTTCATCTCCCTTCTGTTTCAGCATGGTGGAAGCATCTTTCTTTACTTTCAAAAAATGACAGGTTTCTTTTGAATAGGTCTAATGTTCTTAGACAGTGATTTTGTGTAATTATTTCTCAATTGATGCCTCTAGTTCCTTTCATAGGGATCTAATTTTAGGGGTATAGCCTATTTTCAAGGGAATTCTATATGCAGACAAATATGGTATTCAAAAATGCTATATTATAAACAGAACTTTTAGGCATTTGCAGTCTCACCAAGTGAATTTGGATAGTCCCTCCAACGATGAAGATTTCATCCCTGTTGTTCATATCCTTCCCTAAGCTCACTATAGGATTTATTCATTGTTGTTCTGTTGTTACAGTCATGTCCAAAACTTTACAATTGTGTTCAACTCTTTGGTCCACATTGTGAAGTTGTCTTGGCAAAGATACTAGAGTGGTTTGCCTTTTACTTCAGCTCATTTTTATAAATAAGTAACTGAGGCAAACAGTGTTAAGTGAGTCATCCAGGGTCATACAACTGGTAAATATCTGAGGTCAGATTTGAACTTTAGAAGATGAGTCTTCTTGACGCCAAGCCTAGTTAGTGCTCCTAGTTAGCCTATAGAGTCTATTTGCAGCCTATTTGGGTCTTCTTTGCATTTGTCTATATTACATGGTTACCAGTGGAGTACAGTCAGTATATCTCTTCGCCTTAGTTTCTCCAACTACAGTTTGGTGATTTGGCCTATCAGTTATTCCTAATATTGGCTATATTATCAGTGTACATATATGTATATATATTCTCATATATATATATATATATATATATATATATGTATATATGTATTTCAAATCAAATGTCTCTCTAATGACATCCTTTGTATTGATTCTCTTGCACAAATTCTCATTTGTAATGTATTTAAGCTGGCTCATACCCACCATGCACAATTCTGTTGCCCTTTGGGTGATCCTCATTGTTGATTCTTTGGACACTTGGTAATTGCTTGCCAGCTAGCATTACTGGAAGAATGTTGATATTAGAAAAGATAATTAAGTCAGGAGAACAAAAGCTCTGGTAAAAACCTACCACATTGGAAATTTATATATGAGGCCAGTCTGTGTTCAGTGACTCAGAGACTCATCAGTGGCTTGTCCACAGAGTAATAAAATTTTTCATCCACAGCTGCTCTTCAAAACCATTTAATAAGTCTACTGAGTCAGAGATAGATCACAATCCCTGAAGGAGATAGGAATACCCAATTTGACAAAATTACAGACAATGGATAGATTGGAAAGTATATTTTTGGAAAATTAGGTACAGTTACTAGAAGTTTATGGCATAATCCTGCCATACAGCATTTATATTTAAAAGAGGATTCTTGAAGATCCATAACTTAGAAACCAAATTTAAATAAAACCACATCACAAGGGAACACATTTCTAATGGTATAATTTAAAGTAGCATGTCAGGTTGTAGGGAAAAGATGTGTATATGCATGTATGTGTGTGTGCATGTATACAGGATAGTCTAACATTCTTCACTTCATCCCATACTTCATCTTATACCATTTAGCTAGGTTGAGGATGTTGAAAAACATAGTTATTTCATTTGCATCCAATGTAGACACATGTCTGGAAAGATAGCTTTCCTTAGGTGGTCTTGGAATAGATGGTCTTTTGAATTCAGAGGGGAGGACCCAAGCAGTCATGGATTGGAGAAAAAGGGGAGTCTGAAACCTCACCAACTTCTGAATTGCCGCCATTTTTCATTCTTTTACTTTTTAAATGGGTCAAGGAAATTCTCTGCTGACTGAGTGTACTGGCTCCCTACCAGACATCATTATAGCTAAACTTTTTCCTTCTCTCCTTTAATGCCTAAGGAGGTGCTTTCTATTCAGTGGACTTGTCTCTGGCTTTTATGAGCAAACCACTGAGTAATTTCCGTGGCTCTGCTGTTGTTTTCAGAAACCTGAGCAAAGTTACCGGAGGTGTTCTAATGCCATATAGAAGTGTCAAGAGGTGATTGAAGGGCACCATTTGGAGCATGAATCACTGTTCACTCTGGGATTTCACAGTGCTTTTCTCTGGCCTCAGGGTTCAACAAAATTAGAGCTTCTTTCCCAAACAGAGATTTTTCTCTCCTAAGTTTCTCGAGCTCTGTCCTTCATTGCAGACCAAAAGTGGTTAGATTGTTATTGCCAAATTCTTTGTGTATTGCAAAAGTCGAGGGAAAAGGGGACTGTGGAATGATAGCATTTCACATCATGGGAGACAGAGAAAAGTTTCCTCATCAACAGATGCTACTCAGTAATTAACATCCTCAAAGGAGAGGAAAATTGGAGATGACTTGGGTGTGTGTTTTTAAATGAAACCCCAGCATATCCCTCTAGAGAAGAAAGGTATAGGGAATGTTCAATTATATTTCTTTATCAACGTTTTTCTAATGATGGTTTTACTACCCAAAGTCGACAGAATGTTGTTTTATATTGGATATTTACAACCATGTCTGAAAGCCCATTTGTCCTTCAGAGACTAGTGATCAGAAAATCCAATGAGGAAGTCATTAATTTGTGGAATTCCGTTGCCAAAGATCAGTGTCTCACCAGGATGGGAAAGAAATGAATTCTTTTACAAGATGCTATTGATGATCTCTCACAATTGCCATTTTTCAGAGCCTTAATCGACATGGTGAGTTGGCTTGATGTTTTCCAGAGCCTTTGTCATAAATAACACCCCACAAAAAGACAAAGCTGAAAAATGAAGAAAGATTGGAACAGGTTTCCCTTTAAATCTTTCCATTTGTGTATTTCTAAAGAGACTTTGTGATCTTTACCCAGCCTCTGTAAGTATGTCTGTGCTCAAGAGGCAAAAATGATATCCATATTAAACCTAATAAGATCATGGCAATGGTACCACTTTGTTCTTTAGCCACTATTCTCACCAAGAGATTACAGGTAAATTTAGAATACTTAAATGCTTTGTTAGTGTTTCAGTGATGATACACAGGAAGAATGTGAACCTAGACCACACATTTGTACCCTTGAAATTTTAAGGTGGTATTATAATTATATTCAGCATTTTATTCATAATATAAAATAAGTTCTTTAAAATATTGATTATCTTTGACCGAAACAATCCCTTCCCCAAAGAAAACATCTCTCTCCATGGTACTTTCCCCTTAAAAACTTAACAAAACAGTATGATACATCAATTGCAATCCAAGTCATCAACAACAATTCATTGGGTAGCTAGGTGGTGCAGTAGATAGAGCACTGGCTCTGGAGTCAGGAGGAGCTGAGTTCAAATATGACTTAATAATAGTTACATAGCTGTATGACCCTGGGCACGGCACTTAACTATATGGCAAGTACTGTGCCAGATGGTGGAGGTATAAAGTTAAAGTTACAAGTTATAAAAGTATAAAGTTAAAAGAGACACAAAACATGTAAGATTCCACTCTTAATTTCTTAGCAATGAGGAAGAAAATATAATTTATCATCAGTCACCTGGGACCAATACTGATCATTGTACATGATTAGCACACTGTTGTTATCTTCATTTACAATATTATCTTTACTTATATGTTGCTTCCTTACTTCTACAATCAGAAGATTATGGGGTCATAGATGTAGAGTTGGAAAGGACAATATAGGAGATATAGATCAACCTCTTCATTTTCCAAATGAGGAAATTGAGAAACAGAGGGGTGACTTACCCAGGCTCACACAGCTAGCAAGTGTCTGTGTCAGGATTAGATTTCAGGACATCCTGACTCCAAGTCCAGTGCAATGTTTACTCTATATAATGAGTCTTCCTGTGGTTCTCTAAATTGTCCACCTTGGTTATTGCTTTTGGTGTAATAACAGATCATGCCAATCTTTTTTGAAAGTTTGATTTGTTTTATTTTTTTATATGTGATAGTCATTTCTCAATATACCCCCTTATCCAGAACCGTGTCACCAAGAAAAGGTAGTTAAGAAAAATCAATGACTACAGTGGCTGCATCTGACAGAGTATGTAACATTCTATACTTGTTGGGCCTCACCTATCTAACGAGAAAAGAAGAATGCTCTCCTTTGGCATCATAATTGGACATTACATTTCATCTGAGTGCAGAAACATTTTTAAATATAAATATTTTGTTTGTTTTCCAATTATATTCAATAGTAGTTTCTACCTATCATTTTTGGTAATGTTTTGAATCTTACAATTTTTCCCCCAACGTCCCTTCCCTCCTCCCCCCCAGAAGGTAGTCTGATAATCTTTACATTGTTTCCATGCTATGCATTGATCAAAATTGAATGTGTTGAGAGAAAAATCATATCCTTGAGGAAAAAAATAAAATTTAAGAGATAGTAAAATTACATAGTACATAAGACAATTTAAAAAAAAAATTGAAGGTAATAGTCTTTGGTCTTTGTTTAAATTCCATGGTTCTTTCTCTGGATACAGATGGTGTTCTCCATTTCAGATACCCTAAAATTGTTGCATTGATAGAATGAGTAAGTCCATTAAAGTTGATCATTGACCCCATGTTGTTGTTACAATGTACAATGTTCTTCTGGTTCAGCAAAGAAATTTTTTAGAGTTGTTTTCCTTTGCAGTGTGATAGCTGCATATATGATTCTTCTTTTCTCCCTGGAAGGTCTTCAAAGACTGTATAATAATTTGTCAGTGATATTTTGGGAGGTTCTTTTTCATGCCTGATTGGAGTTAGATGACTTCTGAGCTCCCTTCCAACTCTGATATTGCATGGTAATAGAAAAGTTGCCAACATATAGTAATGATTTTCAAAAGAAGAAATGAAAAATATCAACAACCATTGGAAATCACACTCCAAATCAAAAATAGAGAAATGCAAACTAATTAGCTCTGAGTCATCATTTCACACCCATCAAATTGGTTCAGATGATGGAAATACTTATGGAAATTTCCAAATGGTAGAAATACAAGGTGAAAATAATTACTGTTGAATGAACTGTGGGAAGACAGACTGTTTCTTATATGTTATTTGTATTCATTATAGCACCTTCCTGCGTATGTAGTAGGTGTTCGTTTGTTGATTCTTTTTTTTTAAGTTTTTACAAGGCAAATGGGGTTAAGCGGCTTGCCCAAGGCCACACAGCTAGGTAATTATTAAGTGTCTGAGACCAGATTTGAACCCAGGTACTCCTGACTCCAGGGCCAGTGCTTTATCCACTACGCCACCTAGCCGCCCCTCGTTTGTTGATTCATTTACATGATTTTATTTTCCAGGTAACGTACATTTATTTTCCTTTCCTTTCATCTTCCCTTTTAACTGGAGGGAACAAACCTCTTGTAACATAATTTAAATTTTTTTTATTTTTTCCAATTACATGTAAAAGCAATTTTTGACATGTTTTATAAAATTTTGAATTCCAAATCTCTTTCTCTCCCCTTCTCCTCCCTCCTTGAGAAGGCAAGCAAATTGGAATAGATTATACATTTACAATCATAAAAACCATATTTCCATATTAGGTATGTTATAATAGAAAACACAGACAAAAAAACAAGAAAAAAATGAAAGTTTAAAAAAAGACTTACTTTGATTTGCATTCAGACTCCATGAGTTCTTTGTCTCCATATGGATAGCATTTTTTTCATTGTAAGTTCTTTGGATCATTATATTGCTGAGAGTAGCTAAGTCATTTACAACTGAACATTGTACAATATTGTTTACATTTTGTATAATGTTCTCCTGGTTTTGGTCACTTCACTTTGCCTCTGTTAATGTAAATCTTTCCAGGTTTTTTTTTTTCCTGAAACTGTTCTGCTCATCATTTCTTATAGCACAGTAGTATTATATTACATTCATATACCACATCTTGTTCAACCATTCTCCAATTGATGGGCTTCCCCTCAATTTCCAATTCTTGATCATCACAAAAGAGCTGCTATTTTGTACATATAGATTATTTTTCTTTTCTTTTAAAAAAAATCTCTCTGGGATATAGATCTCATAGTGGTATTGCTGGATCAGAGGTTATGTATAGCTTTCTTTTGGCAAGGCAATGGGGTTAAGTGACTTGCCAAAGGTCACAAAGCTAGGTAATTCTTAAGTGTCTGAGTTCATATTTGAACTCAGGTCCTCCTGACTCCAGGGCTGCTGCTCTATCCAAGGTATGTATAGTTTTGTAACCTTTTGTACATAGTTCCAAATTGCTCTCCAGAATGGTTGGACTGGTTCACAGCTTACTAACTAAGTGTGTATATAATTCCCTCTTTGAACCTATTCTGATGAAAGTAAGGTTCTGGCATTGCCTGCCACCTTCTATGTTCTCCTCTCTTTTGTACCTCTTTTATGTGAAGTAATTTCCCCTATTCTACTCTCTCCTACCTTTCTCACCCCCTTAATTTTATTTATTAGTTATCATTCCAACGTGGTCAATTCACACAAATGCCCTCTGCTTAAGTATCTTCCTTCTTACTGCCCTGATAGTGATAACATTCTTAGGAGTTAAAACTATCATCTTCCCATGTAAGCAATGTAACCTTAATTAACCTTATACCTTAAGATTTCTTTCCTATTTCTCTTTTTGTGCTTCTCTTGAGTCTTGCATTTGAAAGTCACATTTTCTGTTCAGTCCTTATCTTTTGTCCAAGAAGGATTATAACCAGTTTTGCTGGGTAGTTGAGGCTTTGTTGTAATCCTAGATCCTTTGCTTTTTGGAGTATCATTATTCCAAGTCCTTTAATGGAAAAACTGCTAAATCTTGTTTTATTCTGACTGTGGCTCCATGATATTTGAATTATTTCTTTCTGGTTGCTTGCAATATTTTCTTCTTGACCTGGGAGCTCTGGAATTTGGTTATCATATTTTTTTTTTTGGATTTTCATTTTGGGTTCTCTTTCAAGAGATCACCCAGTGGAGTTTTTCAATTTCATTTTACCCTTTGATTCTCGAATATGTGGGCTGTTTTCCTTGATGATTTCTTGAAAAATGTTATTCAAATTCTTTTGATCACGGATTTTGGATAGTCCAATAATTCTTAAATTATTTCTTCTGGTTCTATTTTGCAGGTTAGTTGCTTTTCCATTGCATAGTTCACATTTTCTTCTATTTTTCATTCTTTTGATTTTGTTTTATTGTTTCTTAATGTCTCATGAAGTCATCACTTTTCACTTACCCAATTATAATTTTTAAAGAATCATTTTCTTTAGTGAGGCTTTGTATGTCCTTTTCCATTTGGCCAATTCTGCTTGTTTTGCATATTCTATTTTTAAGATATTATTTTCTTTAGAAATTTTTGTACCTTCTTTACCAAGCTATTGACTCTTTTCTTCACGATTTTCTTGCCTCACTGTCATTTCCCCCCAATTTTCCCTTTACTTTCTTATCTGATTTTTTAAAAATCTTTTATGAATTCTTCCAGAAATACTTTTTGAGCCTGAGACCATTCACATTTTTCTTTGATGCTTTGGTCGTAGCTGTTTAGAATTTGTTGGGTTTTTTTCTGAGTTTGTGTTTCAGTCTTCCCTGTCACCATAGTGGCTTTCTGTAGTCATGTTCTTTTTTTGTGAGTTGATCATTTTTCTAGTTTATTTCTTGACTTTTAATTTTATGATAAAGTGAGGCTCTGCTTTGGAGTGGAGAGGACATTGTTTCCACTTGAAGTTTTTCATACTGCTGTTTTCAGAGTTAGTTCAGAGGGTCTGCAAATTTGCAGTTCTTTCAAAATGGTATGATTTAAGAAGAGGTGTGATTACTGCTCATAGGTCTGAGCACCACAAATTCTCTTTTCCACCTAGGACCTGTGACTACAGTTCCCACTCCCCTGGAGCTACAAGTTCACTCTTTTCTTTACCTTTAATTCCTACCTGGACCACAAATGAGCAATGTAACAGAGCCCCACATAATGCTAGTACATGTACCCCTATAATTTCTTTCTGATCAGTTGTGCCACTCCCTTACTCTCTGTGAACTGAGAGCTCCAGAAGTTGCTGCAGCACTTCAGTGAGACAGTCCTTTCTGCCAACCTTCTAAATTGACTTGGACTGGAAAATTGTTTTATCTCATCCTTTTGTTGGTTCTGCTACTGCAAAATTAATTTTGAAGTGTTATATTTAAATTGCTTGGAAGGGAATTTGAAAGAGCTCAGGAGAGTCTGTCTTTGCCCTGCCATATTGACTCAGCCTCCCTTTTTGTAACATCATTTGGTGATTCTTATGTTGACCATTGAAAAAAATGGAAATGCAGTCCTAAAGAAAAACATTCTAACATTCTCAAAATACAAAGGATCTTTTATGTTAATAGAGCCATGAATTGGTCCAGCCATTCTGGAAAATAATTTGGAATTATTGGAGGAAGTCTACCAAACTGTGTATACAATTTGACCTCCTTGGGGCTTATCCCCCATGAAGACCATTGATAGAATGGTCTCATATATACCAAACTATTATAGAAGCTCTTTCTGTAGTAGCAAAAAATTAGAAACAATTTCTGTTTCTGTTCTTTGGGGAAAAGGCTGAAAAAATATAGTATAAGAGTAATTGGATATTGCCATGTCATAAATAATTCAGAGAAACATGGGAAGATGTATCAAGTGATAAGCAGCTAGATGGTCCAAGGATGAGACTTTATATTATTTACATTATTAGATGCAGTCCAATGTCCTAATCGTCCAGAGTATTGGCTCTCCCTCCTAATTTGGTGACATCTATACATTGGATAAGTATGTCAAATTGGCACATATACCTTTATCCCAGAATAATCTCAACCTCACTGTGTCCAAAGCTGCATTCCTTATTTCTTCTCCCCCAGGGACACCTGTTCTTCTTACTTTCCTCACTCCTCAATATCCCCTTCAACTTCTCACTCTCCCTCACCTCCCATATCCCATCTATTGTCTGGTCCAGTGGACTCTGTATCATTTTTCAAATCTTCTCCATTCCATTCACAAAACTACTCACCACCCTTGTTCAGATCCTCATCACATGTCATTATAATACTCTCCTTTGTGGTTTCTCTGTCTCTAATCTTCCCCTTCTGAATTGCACTATCCACATAACTGGCATGTTCGTATTTCTGAGGCGCAGGTCAAATCATATTACTGATCTGTTCAATAATTGTCTCTCTTGTAGCCTTGGGGACAAAATGCAGATTCTCATTTGGCATTCAAAATCCTTCCTATCCTAGCTTCAAACTATCTTTCAAGATTGATTTCACCTTCAACCCTATCATTTACTGTAGGTTCTACTGCCCTGTTCCTCCTTATCCTTAGAATGGCCTTTAAGAGGCCTCCCATGACTTTTTAGCTGGTAGTACCTTTTCCTCCCTACCTATGTACTCTGAACTATTTCATTTTAACATGCATATCTCTGGTTTTGACCAAACATATCAGATGGTTTCTCTGCCCTACCCCCCCCAAGTAAATTGTTTTTACAATATCATCTCATTTAATCTTCAGAACAACCCTATGAAATAAGGGATACAGCTATCCTATCTTAGATATGAGAAAACTGAGGCAGGAAGACTTGTGTAAGGCCTCTGAGCTATTGTCTATGACAATGTTTTTCCTTTTATTAATAGCAATCCATATGCAAAAATTCAGTGATTCTGACCATTTACTGAGTGCAAGGACTGTTTCTATGTCTTTTTGTTCCTTGTGCTTCCCCAGCACAGTATCTAAAATATTGGTGAGACCTTATAAGTGATTACTAAATGATTCTATTCATTGAAATGGCTATATCACATGATTTTTCTTATTTATTTCAAGGGAACATGCCATGGGTGGAAGGCATTGTCTATTGGGTTGTGATTATTGTATTAAACAAAATATACTAGTAAAGTATATATGTATTAGTGAAGGAAGGAAGGAAGGAAGAGAGATTTGTTAGACTTTGAAGCAGACCTTAAAATATGACTGGGACATGCACAATAAGAATAGAACAATGGAGGGCCACCCCTGGGGGGGGTGCTTTCTAGCAATAAAAGGCAGAAATGCCCAACGTATATTCAGCAGCCCTGGAAGAATAGAACTAGAGAGGAAGGGAAGGAGGGGGCAATGATATGCAAGACATCATACAGTATCTTTTCACAGAGTATTAGACAAGGGCATCATAGATTGTCATATCCTGAAGAGCCCTCTGAGATTATCCAGTCCAACCTCCTCATTTTTCAGATGAGGAAATTTCTGACTCATGCAGTAATCAACATGTACACTGATTTTCTCTTCTCTTAGTGTTAGAAAATAGGGCTCTTTTCCAGACTGTTTGCCATTTCCCCAAGCTGAGCCTTTGTGGCAATGAAAGAAGAAAGATCTAGTTCCCCAAGATGTATGCCAGCTCCTTCTGTGATTCAGTACATCATCTTTGTTCAGAACAGAAAAGAGGCAGAATTATGTTTGTATATCATCATCATAACTGAGGCAGGGAAACATCCTTGGAAGGCCCTAAAAAGATACCTTTCTGGCATAAGCGGCAAGTCTTTTTGAAAACTCATTCCAATTTAGGACAATGTTTCATCCTTTCTACTCAATGAATTATTTCTTAATTTTTATCAACAATAATTTGCTGGAATGGAATTTCTTATTTGACCCTTATTACTTGTTATACATTACAGTCTATTAATCAGAAAAAAAGTGGACTCAACTTGTATGGGCATAGATCCTGAACAAGCCAAATGGGTTTTTTTTTTAGGTTTTTGCAAGGCAAATGGGGTTAAGTGGCTTGCCCAAGGCCACACACCTAGGTAATTATTAAGTGTCTGAGACCAGATTTGAACCCAGGTACTCCTGGCTCCAAGGCCAGTGCTTTATCCACTGCACCACCTAGCCGCCCCCCAAATGGGTTTTAAAAAGAGAATGGAATAAATATTAGAAGGAAGCTTCAGGGTCTGAGATGGGGAAGCAAGGGGCAGTGAATGACTGTAATGTTTACTGAATAGTCACTTCCCCATCTGAAGAGGAGGATGGATTAACTGCTTCCTCAGATATGTCACTGCTCCAGCCTTCAGTGTCTTTTGTTCTGAGTTGAGGAGTGTGACCTAATAGATAGAACATGAAGATCTGGGTTAAAATACTGTCATAGACACACTAGCTCAGAGGCCTTACACAAGTCTTCCTGCCTCAGTTTTCTCATCTCTAATATGGGATAGTTGTATCCCTTATTTCACAGGGTTGTTCTAAAGATTAAATGAGCTGATATTATAAAAACAAACCTTCAAGGGCTCGATTTATGATCATCATGACTGTTATTTCCATTGTTATCATCTGGGACCTCTAAGATTCACTAAATGGCTTCTTTTTTTTTTTTTCAGTAGCAGCACACAAGTGTTTTTTTTTCCTTTTATTAATAGCAATCCATATGCAAAAATCAGTGATTCTGACACATCTTAAAACTCAGTGAGAGAGTGAGGCTTAAAAAAGAAATTTCCAAGACATGGAAAAAATTCAAGGAAATAATGTCCAATGAGCATCTTTGATATCAATATTCCTTTCTGGTGATGTAGATCCCAGATCATCTCTAGTTGCCCTGTCTGTAGACTCTCATCCCTTTTCAATATCCTCAGGTTATTTCTACAGGCAGATGAAATCTTCAGCAGTTGGTGACCTACTCCCCTCTTACTTTTCAATCTTCTCATACCTTATTCCCCAACACATATTCTTCCATACAGTGACACCAACACTTATGTTGCTTCTTGAATGAGACCCTTTATCTCCCAAGTCTGGGCATTTTCCCGGGCTGTCCCCTTTCCCTGGAATGCCCTCTTTCTTCATTTCTTCCACCTGGCTTCCCTGGCCTTAATCAAATGCCAGCTAAAATCTCACCTTCTACACAAAGTCTTCCCAAGCCCTCTTAATTCTAGTGCCTTATCTTAGCAAATTCCTTCCCCTTTATCTTGTTTGTACCTTATTTACACACAGTTGTTTGCTTGTTGTGTCACTTCCATTAGATTAGAATCTCCTTGAGTACAGGGACTGCATTTTCCTTTCTTTATATCCTCAGAGTCTAGCATAAAGCAATCACTTAATAAATGTTTACTGATTGAGTGATGGATTGCCAAGAGAATTTCCCCACAGGATCAGATTTGCTTTGATTTGGTACAAGGTTCTGACCTGTGTAGACTATGTCAGTTCCTTGGGCAGATCCCAGCAGGATCTCTTGGGGTGCTTCAGATCGTTGTTCCTAAAGAGGCCTGCTTGTCTTGGAACCTCAGAGCCTGCCCTCCTCCTCTTTGGCATCCCTAGGGTTCTGGTGCCCAAAATGGTCCCTCCTGGTACTCTGTCTCCCACAACCATGTCAGATACTGAGCTCTTGGGTAAGAGTACCCAGAAAGGGCTTGGACCTTTTTTATACCCTGAGGTCAGGTTGGGGGGAGAAAGTCCTTCTAATGGATCTAGCTTCCCCTTCTCTTTCTAGCCCTTGAGCCTCATTTTTGTCTCAAGTCACCAGAGCAAGTACAGATATAGGCCAAGAAAGCAGCAATTTGGAAACATCTACTGGAGAGCTGCACAAGGACAGCCATCTCCACCATAGCTTGCAATTTGGTCCAGCCCATTTGGGCTGTCCCGGGGCAGTAACTTGAAAACAATTTTTAAAACTCATCTTTTCCAGTAGTTGCTCTACTTCTTAATGAACTCAGGGTTAAGTTCTTCTCAAAGTTAGGAGTTCTTTTCACAGGTAAGAAACCAAGGTAGTTAAAAAGCTATTCCTTCATTTGTAAAGAAATGACCAATGGCTCTATTCTAATCCTCCAAACCTGGCCTCCACCCAGGGAAAATGAAACTGTGAGCTTATGTCTCTCGGATGAGATGAGCAGTTCTTTAGATCCATCTCCATCCATTGGGCCCTGGCCCTCCCCCTCTCCAGGATTAGCCCTTGACACATCTTCCAAATACCTTAACAAGGGGAGAGAGAATAAGTCTCTAGGATTAGAGACCCTTGAATCTCTAATTCACACAGCATTGGTATTGACTTTTTTGGTAAGGGTTGTCACTGCTTCTGAGGGACATGCCTTCGGAACTGGGAAGTGAAATCACGTGAGTCTATGTCTAGTATGTCAGCTAAAATATGTACCCCTTATGAAAATTTTTCATTTAAAAGAAACAACCTAGGGGTGGCAAGGTGTCACAGTGGATAGAGGCACCTGCCCTTAGAATCAGGAGGACCTCAATTCAAATGCGGTCTCAGACACTTAATAATTACCTAGCTGTGTGAGACCTTGGGCAAGTCACTTAACTCCATTGCCTTGCAAAATAACCAAAAAACAAAAGAAATAGCCTGCAGTCTGCAGTGCCCTTTCCTCATCCTGGCTGTCCCCTTAGAACACTCTCCAACTTAGCTATATTTCTTCCACTTAAACACAAAACTACCTCCCAAAGGGGTCTGACTAAGCTGGAGGACTGAGAGACTGTCACTTTCTTATTCCTATCAACTCTGTCTTCTTTAATACTATCTAGCCAGCCTTCCCCCATCCCTACCCCTTGTATTGGGAAGCTGTTCTTTTGAGGTTCTACTCTATCTCTGTCCCTCTGAAATTTCTCAAGCAGGCAGGATGAATAGAAAAGGGAAGTCCCACTCCAAAGAACTAGACTGCCCACAGCATCTGGGAGTCACTCTCTCAAAGCACTCTCAGGCCCTACATAGACCCAATTAAAAAATGCTCCTTAGGGGCAGCTATGTGACGCAGTGGATAGAGCACCAGCCCTGGAGTCAGGAGTACCTGAGTTCAAATATGACCTCAGACACTTCATAATTACCTAGCTGTGTGGCCTTGGGCAAGTCACTTAACCCCACTGCCTTGCAAATACTAAAAAAATGCTCCTTAAAGAAATAAAGAATAAGTGGAATGACTGGAGTGACATTCAGTGCTTATGGCTGAGCCAAGCCAATTGAATAAAAATGACAATACTACTGAGACTTGTCTTCAGGGTTAGTGCTACACCAACCACCAAGGGCATATGAGACTGAGCAAGGCAAAATAATTCACAATTCATTTGGAGGTACAAAAGATCAATGGAGACAATTAAAAAGAGATGAGGAGAGAATAGAATTCAAAATCTCAAACAACATCACAACACAAAGATTATCAGAACTCTGATGCTGGTTTAAAAATAGAAAAGTAGAACTAAGAAACAGGAGAAATCTGAAAAAAATGGAATTCAGTAACCCAGTGTATAATAAAAAAGCTAAAATGGCCATATGCTTTGTCCCAGAGATCCCTCTTTTAGGCACATGCCTCAAGGAGGTAGAAGACAGAAAGAAAGGTTAGGTATGCATCAAAATATTTATAGCTGCACTTTGCTAGAGAATGTCAAAGATCTGAAACAAAGTTCATCTTCTTTGGTGAATGGCTAGGTAAGTTGTGGAATTGCATATAATAGAATACTATTATGTCATAAGATAGATTAAATATTAAGGATACAGAGAAGTAAAGAAAGTCATATTGGCTGAATGAAAGTGAACTATAGGAGCATCTATAACACTGTAAATAGAAAAACAATAACAAAAAATAAAAATAAAACAATGACCAACCCCCCAAAAAAACAATAAGGAAAAGAATGAATCTAAATGCCAGAACTTGGCCTCAAAGAAGAGCTCGGAAAGGTACTTCCCTCCGTTCTTTGCAAAGATAGAACACTGGGGTGGAGGGTGATGCTACAAACAATGTTAGATTTTGACTGGTTTGAAACTGATTTTCTTCTTTACTCTTTGTTATAAGAAATTGCTTGCTCTTTGGGAGAGGGAAAAGGAAGAGATATATACAGATATATAGTGGGAAGGACGGTTGATATAAAAGTAAAAGATAACAATAAAATTTGCTTTTTTAAATAAAAAGTCATCAGGAACTTCCTTTAAGACTAAAAATTACCTATGAATTGTCACTCTGCATTGGAAGAGGCAGTATTCATGTGGGGAGTTCCTTATCCTGAGGAAATCCTAGGTCCAAATTTTTAAAAAAAATCATCCTGGTTTGTTTTGGCCAATTTCCTCTCACACATCCTGAGGTGGTTGGCCTTGTGACCAAAGTTCAGTGGCATCCCTAAAATTGAATGGTGAAAATGAAGGTTCCAGTGTCTTTTGGTATCCTCTCTTATCTGTTGGGGACCTAGCCCTACCTCACCATTCTTTCTTATTCCTGAAGAGGTCCCTGGGTCCTCCAGGCCTTTTCAATTGCTTGGAGCAAGAGTCATCCTGTTCTTAACCAGGTTTGCCAAACCAGGTCTTGGTGACTTCTTTAGGTTTCAAATCATTGTCTCTTGGTTCTCTAGAATTTCTGGAGCTGAAAATGACCCCAAGGCCTCTATTTAATCCTGCTGGTTGAAATTCTGGGTAAAGAGGTCTAGGGGTTGAAGGGGGGGCATTGCAGATGGACAAGAGGACACAGTTTGATTTCGGTCTTCCACTTCACAGTAGCCAAAGTTTTTATGCCTCCCCTTCCCCTCTCTCTCCAATCCTTGAGTGCATATGTGTGTCTCATCATCTACACAATACAAACATTTCAAGTAAACATCAGTTGGGGAGCAGCTGCAGGGGCAAAGGTCAAGGGTGATCATCCCCAGCTCAGAGCTGCCCATGAGAACAGACCTTTATCTTCAATGACAAGGTTTGCTCTTCAAACCTCATCTTATTTGCATTTCACAGCAATAATATTCTTCCCATTTACCAAGAAGGAAACTGAGGCTCAGGGAGGGTCAAGGATCTGAACTCATCTTTCTTAACCCCAACTCTATCCACTGTACCACCCTTCAGAGATTTGCTCTTTTCAGCTTACCTTCCAGTTTTTATCCTCAGGAGGCAAAATAAGTGAAATGCAAATACAAATATTTGATGAAATACCCTGACAGAGTAATTCAAGTGAGCTCAGCCCCCCCCCCCCCCAAGAACTCCATCTAAACCTGATGGACACCTGGATTGGCAGTAAGAAAAAGAAATGTCTTTATTGAGTCGCCTTCTCCTTATCTTTCTCTAACTTTGCTGAGATGAATGTGTTTGATCTCCGTCTTTGGGGAAAGGAGTCTTAGTCAGATTCAATATAAAGATTGCTGTCAGGAAACACTTGTTTTTGACAAGCCCAACCAAGCCCCTCCATCGCCAGCACCCTGACCTTGGGTGGCAGCAGATGAAAAGGACTCAGATAATGCCTGCTGCATATTTGGGTGATATGAATCAGAGCCAACACAAAGAAAACTTTGGCTTCTCCTGCTCTCATTTCCATCGTTGCTGGGAGATGAGAGCGGTGAGACTATTAATTGTGTTCTGAAGTGTGTGGGTACTAGAAAGGTACTTTAGAAACTGATGACACCTCAAGCAAATTCTAATGGGGGAAGGCAGATGAGAGTAGAATATAATGTCGGGCAGAGTTGACCATAAACCCAGGCAGCAGGACATAAGACATCCTCTGCAAAGTCTGACTGACCTAAAAGACCACCCCCACAGATCAGCTAAGGGGCTTGAAATTCTCCCTTAGACATTGCTTCCTTTGAAGTAAAGAGGGGATGACAGAAACCCACCCCCTCAGGGGTTGGGTATTAAAGGGAGAATAAGGATGGGATAAAGAGAGGCAACTTGCTGTAGTGGGGAAGAGTGTTGATCTCCAAATCGGAAAGGCCTGGACTCTGATCCTAGACTAGGCCTCAGTCTTTTCCTTTGAAAAGGGGGGTGAATCATAGGATTTACTTCTCAGGGGTGCTGTGACATTCAAATGAAATGACTGATGGGTGTTTTGAAAACCTTAAGGTATTATGAAAAGTGCCTACTCTGGTTATAGTTGTATCCAATCCAGTATCCACATGCCAATATAGGAGTTTCCCAAGGTAGACTGTTGGCTGCCAACCACCTAAATCACAGAATTTGGACATTGAAGGGCTGTCAGAGTTAAAAGTAAAGTGTAACTTCTTGTGAAGGAGTTAGATCAGACATGGCTGCTAGAATAATTGGCTGATGATGGCAGGGGAGCTCAGTGACAGACTTCTGAACCTTTTTATTGGAGTAGTGGTCTCAGAGAAAGATGAACCACTGAGGCAGAATAGAGAGTCATGCTTACTAATGGAGCCTAAAGAACTGAGTCAGAAGACAGAGCAGGCAGATCAGAGCTGAATGTGCTGTCAGACACTAGGAACTCAGGGGTGAGGAATGACCAGCCCCACATTTCTAGTCATCCAAACCCTAGGGTATTGACTGAACTGGCAGATCCATGGATCCATGGGCAACTGCTAATAACCTTGAGCCAAAGGGGGTGGAGATGAGGCCCTTTCTTGAACTTATCAGTGGTATACCCAGATGGTGATGGAAGAGCCAGACCAGCAGGCTGTTCCTGATTAGAACTCAGCTGGGATGAAGCCTGGCTAGTACTGAGTGAGAATTGGCACTTTCTCTGGCAGCAGTTATAGATCAAAGGCAGGGAGATGACAGGAAGGACCCACCAAGTTCAGGGTAGGACAAGACATGGCCTTGATAACCTAGCAAGCCAGGAAGGATCCAAAGGCATATATCCCCAGGCTGAATTAGGATTAGATAACCCAGAACTGAAGTAAGGTTCAGAAGCCAAGCTGGAGAGGTAATTTAATGAAGTCATTGGTGTGTTTTTGGAAAGTAAGAATTTGATGCCAGGGGAGACTTGGTGGCTGCTAGGCAAGACCTGCTTCTTGCCTGGCCTCAGCTGATTACCTCCCATCCTGTAAATGACATGATCATCATTCTCCTCTTGGTCTTGGCACAGAAAAATGGCCTTCTGAATGTCCCTAGCCAAAGTCCTGAGCCTTGACTTCCTTGTTTCTTGAGGACCTTGTTGCTCTAATTGACAACGTGAACTGGAACATGGAAGCAAGGCCTGACAAGGTCCAAAGGGGGTGAAGATATGAGTATCTAAGGAAGTTCCTGAGTGGAAAGGAAAGAGATTGAGGAGATCAGATAAGGGCAGAACCAGCTGTGAACTCAGGAATAGGAATTTTCTCATCTTCATGTGTGCCAGCTGAAATTCATAATATTTAAGTGGGATTTGCCTCAACTGCCCAGGGTTACTACCTGAAATTTCCCCAGTGTGTGGGAAAGTTGACATACTTTGTGGCTGGTCATAGGCTGCCAGAGATGCTGGGGGAGGGTATGGGTCCAGGGTTGGAAATGTTTCCCTTTGAGCCCTATTTCCTGGCCCCAAGGAGAGCCTGTAAGAAACACCACTGCCTCCCTTTACCCCTTCCTTATTCTCCCTTTAATCCCCAACCCCTGAGGGACTGGGTTTCTGCCATCCCCTCTTTACTTCAAAGGAAGCAATGTCTAAGGGAGAATGTCAGGCCCCTTAACTGATCTGTGGGGGTGTCCTTTGGGGTGTCTTCAGTGCTCCCCCTCCTACTCAGTCTCCTCTTCTGGTCTTATCTATGGATTTGGCTAAGAGCTTTAGAGCTTGATACCAGGGGAGACTTGGTGGCTGCCAGGCAAGACCTGCTTCCTGCCCGGCCCGAACTGGTTACCTCCCATCCTGTAGCTCACACCAAAGGGGCTGGGTGGCTTGCGTCAAACCTCATCTTAAAGAAGATGTTTTATCTGCTTATTTTTAAAGTTAAATGAGTCCAGAGTATCATGGAATAGTTGGTTCATTTACTCTACATGGTTTTTCTCATAATATTAGGCTTCTTTATAGCAGGAGACCAATACAAGGTAACTTTGGCAGACCTTCTCTGGTTGGGTCTCTGGTCCCAAAATCTCTCCAGGGATGTGTAACAATTTGAAGTTGTTTGAAGCCTTTTCAAATATTTTATCCATCTGACCATGCCAATCTCACTAATAGCTAAGCAGGGCAATGGTTGTTATCCCCAGGTTTTCAGGTAAGGAAAAAGACCCAGGTTAAATGACCTGACCAAAATCACACCATAGGTTGGTGTAGGATCCAGGAACAGAACCCAGGTCCTTGGTTCAATTCCTTCTGGTTTGTTTGTTTATAAATTCCTTGAGGACAAGGACTGTGACATTTTTGCCTTTGGATCCTGACTCTCTAGAGAGGCAGTATGGTATGGTGGGTAGAGCTGACTTCAGCATCAGGAAGAACTGGCTTTAAGTTCCTCCTCTGACACATACGTACTATATAACCCTGGTCAAATCACTTAACTTCTCAGTGATCTAAGCAGCTCTCAAAGACTGTGGGTGGCAGGCTATTTGCTATCCTACTGGTGGAGATGGCCAGCTAGGTGATTCCATAGTACACTAGGGTCCTGGGCCCAGAGTCAGGAATGTCTGAGTTCAAATTCAGTCTCAGACACTTCCTAACTGGGTGACCCTGGACAACTCACTTTACCCTGTTTGCCTCAATTTCTCATCTGTAAAATGAGCTAGAGAAGGAAATAGCAGATCACTCCAAGGTCTCTGCCCAGAAGACACTAGATGAAGTCACGAAGACTCAGACACTACTGAAACAACTTAACAACAAAAATTGTGGTGGAGTCACCTCACCAGACAACTTCTTTCACATGACAGGACAAGAAGAAAATCTTCAGTGATAACATGATCCCTGATATTATGCCTGATAATAAAACAATCACAAAGCTTTGATTGAATTGACATTTTCCCCCTATCTTCAGAAAAAAAAACTTAAAAATTTAGAGAGGTCTCTAATGAAGAATCGAACCCACCTTTACATGACAAAATTCAAGCACTCTAGCATTGGAATGACAGATAAGCTAAGAATGCTGACATATTTGGATATATTTTTAATGATCTCATGAGCATATTTGCCAGTGAGTTATTTCCATTCATCTTCAAGAGTGTATTTTGTTTTGTTTTAAAGTCCTCTCATTGTTCAATGAGTGGGAAAGTTTGGGATTTACCCTTGGTGTGGGGGTTCATTTTCACTGTCCTTGCTCTGAACATGGAATACAAACATGGCATCAAATGAATCCCCCAAAACCCTTATGACTCACCTCCTCCAAAGGAAGGTGCTTTTGGGGTTTCTGTTGCCATGGAAATGTAATTTTTCTTGGTAAAACTAAGTGTTTGTATTAAAAATTAGAGTCCGAAAATGGAATGTACAAATATAATTTCAAGTACTTTTAAAAGCAAGCATATAGCTCCCTTAGAAGCCCAATTTCTTTTTATAGGGCCTAATTACACAGTGCATTGGGAAAAGAAGATTTCCAAGCAAGGACTTTTTTGTTTAAAAAAAACAATATACACACAAACACATCATATGTATGTATGTATGTTGGTGTATATGTCTATTTATATATATATATGTATACATATATATATATATAGATATATAGATATATAGATATATATATATGGGGTGTGTGTGTGTGTGTGTGTGTGTGTGTGTGTGTGTATGTGTTTCCATTAAGGGATGGACACTTGGTATAGAAAGTCTAACTTCCAGGAGGACTGTGGAAATGAAGCCCACCCATGGGAGCATGGGTAATGGACACACTGAGGGAGAAGATACAGTGTGACTTGGAGGGAGGGGATTATGGTAAGGAAGTTGTGTTGTTCCTCAAATAGAAGTCTCTGTTGGAAACCAGCTTGAGGCTTAAACCTTAGAGAGTAGGAAGGGTTGACTGTGATAATTTAGGTGACTTTGGCCAGATCATGAGCCCTGGCTGCCTGTTTCTTCATCTGGTCAAAGGCATGTTATAATTTTTGTCCTCAAACAGAAGAGTTTGTTGGGGAAATATGTGCAAAGGGGAAAGACAAGGGAAGAAAACTGTTCCAAGACAACTCAAGCTTCCTTGGGGATCCCATTCACAGATGGTTAGCCGCTTCTGAGCTAAACATCCTGATCCCTGAAAATCTTGGATCAGAACTGTCCTGTGGCTGTAGAGGTGGCCAAGAGAATTTTTCTAGAATGGTTGCTTCATGACTCTTGGCAGGATGTCAGTATTTTTCTGTGACACTTCTATGACTCTTAATCTGAAACCCTGATTTGCAAAACCAGTTAGCTACTTATAGAAAGTCTAAGAGAGATTTGAAAAGACTGCCAAAAGGCTCATATGAGCTGGGTATTCCTGAGTTTGTTATACTGTTGGGGTAATGTGATATGGTAGATGGATTGCTGTACTGGGAGTCAGGAAGACATGGGTTCATATTCCACTTGTGTTTGACTCTTGGCAAGGCTTTGCATTTCCTTGGGCTACGGATTCCTCAGTGTATGAAATGAGGTCTTGGACAAGATGATCTTATAGGTCTCTTCCAGGCCTAAATCTGTGAACCATTGATCCTGTAACAAGTTTCTTTCTCAGACCTCCACTAGTTTGAATCCCTCATTACCCCATTAGCTCAGCCCCCATGCTACCTCCCAGTCAAAGATGGGCATGAGGGAATGGGCATATCTATGGGTTTGCTTTCTGAGGCCTTCTCTGTTCTGGCCTCTCTATCAATGCTCAGTGCACTGCGTTGTTCCACACAGAGAAGATGTTCTATAAATGTTTGTGGAAGGAAGGAAGGAAGGAAGGAAGGAAGGAAGGAAGGAAGGAAGGAAGGAAGAAGGAAAGAAGGGACATTTTGAAGGATAGTGATGATGAAGACAATCTTTTGGTTGAATCTCACAAGGTTCTAGGTTTGACCAGATTTTTTATTGTAAATACTGTCTTTGTTCCTATAAACCAACCGCCTTTCTTAAGGGTTCTTGTTTGTTGGTTTTGGAGAGAGAGGAGTTGGGATATCAAATCTCCAACTCCTTCCCCAAGGTCTCTACTGAGGGGAGTTGTTTCCATTATTTTGCCTGCTGTGTTTTTATTTCCACATCCATTCCACATAATTTCATTTTCTTCCTTATAAATATGCTATTATTGGAAGCAGTGATAATCTGGAAGAGTAGGAGAATGAACCTTGGGAGGTTGAAGAAGGACTGAAGAAGTGAGATTTGGCCTAGGGCCTGGGCCCCTTGGGTGGGCCTCTATCCTCTCTCTCTTTCTCTTTTGTTCACTCTGCACATCTATAGATATTTTTCTCATGCTCTTTCACATGCACTATTATTTTCCTCTCTTGCTCTATTCCCTTTCTCTTTTTTTAAAGTCAAGAATAATATTTTAATAAAAATAATCTATTTCTCCCTCTTCCCAATGTATGTTTCTGTTGGAATATTTATGTAACACTTTAATGCAAGCTATATCTTTCAGTAGAAAATCAGAGACTCCAGTATAAAGATATGTGATATATTCACTAAATATTTGTTGGTTACACAATGAGCAAATTTAGACGGGCTACTGGTAGTCCTGTTGTATGGCATTTGACAGAGGAGAAATTATTGGAAGCATAATTTTTATAACTGTCTATACCCTTTGACACAGTGGCTTTTCTCCTGATCATAGTGCCCCAAGGTGGGCAAAGAGATCAAGAGAGGCTTCATGGACAAGATATCCCAATGTCTCAGCACAGTTCTTAAGGTTTATTAGCATCCTCTGCTCCAGCCATTGAGCTGTCTGACTTCCCTGAAGTCTCTACTCAAATTCCATCTTTTATTGGAAGCCTAGCATAATAATTTACCTTTTATTTTTCTTATATCTTTCTTGGTCTATATTTGTTTGCATGTTGACTTCCTCATTTGATTGTAAAGTCCTTGAGGGCAGAGATTGTGTTTTGTTCCTTTTTCTGTCTCTCGCACTTAGCATAGTACTTGATCCATAGCAGGCATTCAGTAAATGTTTATTACTTGATTGATTGGCATCCTATATTCTGGCATAGTGTTTACAGCACTTTTTGTGATAGTAAAAAAATTGGAAACTAATGGTGTGCCCATGGGGGAATGAATGAATCCATTACTGTGTCATGACAAGCAGCTACTATAAGGAATTTAGAGAAACATAGAAAGACCTGCATGAATTGATGCAGGGTACAGTGAGTAACTATATGGCTCAGTGAATTGAGTACCAGACATGATCTTCCAGAGTTCAAATCCAGCCTCAGACTCTGACTAGCTGTGTGATCCTGGGCAAGTCACTTCATCCTGTTGGCCTCAGTTGCCAGGAAAACTCAGATGGCCTCATGGAGAGTCAGACATGGCTGAAAACAACTGAGCAATAATAACAAAGTGAACAAAAAACAAACTGCACAATGACTAGAACAATTATATTGAAAGATAACTAAATGCAAATCAAATGTCATGACCAAAGTTGGTCTAAGAATAGACGCAATTCCTTCTTTGTTTAGCGAATTTAGGTAAATTGCAACGATAGAATGCCATAGCTTTCTTTAGATGTGATTGCTTTGCCCGTCGATCTTGAGTAACTGTTTTTAATTCTTACAATGAATGTATGCTCAATGTTGGGGAACCAATATTAACAAATGACTGTGGTACTAAAACAAAAGAGATCATTGAGTCATTTTTTAAATGACTATTTTTTTTCCACTGAAAGTGAGTCAATGGCATCTTTGTAGGTCACAATATTAGCAAAAAATACTCTGGCTTATCATTCTGGCCTGCCTCTGGCACCTTCTGAATTTGTTATCCTGGGCAAGTCACATAACTTGTCAGTACAAAGTAGCTGCTTGTTTCTCTCTGTGAGTTCTCTGAAATGTCAGCTTCATTTCCTATCCCTGTCCTTTCTCAGGCCACCAAAAGGATATTGACAAATTGTTCCCAGTTTAGTACTCCCCTATTTCTCACTGAAGAGGCCTGTGGAGAGGGCACAGTTATCTCACCAAGCCATCATGACATTTTGAATTTTTAAATTTTCTCTTGCTGTCATTGAAATCCAACTGGTTCTTTAGAGCCTGGCTTAGGACCATTTGGTGTGACTGTGAGCTCGTAGAAGGAGGAGGCCAGAGCTCATAGCTTCTCAGCAGTACTGGCTTCCTGGGTGACCTTGATCACATGGGGTGTGGGCTTTCACCTGGTTTGGGGGGCCTCGAAGGGCTGTCCTGTGATCAACCAATGTGGCTGCCTCCAATAGTAAGGCAGCAGTCTGGAGAGGAGGCCTGGTATTAATCTCTTGTTACATGATGAGAAATGTTGTTTATTAATATTAATGTGTGGTATATGATGCCTGAAATTTGGGTGCCTTTTGGGTTAGGTTCCCAGGGTATTGTTTCTACTTTTAAAGGAGTTTGCACTTCTGTCTCTGTTACTCAGTGATAAATTGAAGTTGATTTCTTTCTCTTCTTATTGACTTTTTCCTAGACAGGGGCATTAATTTTGTCTAGCTTGGCCCTAGGGAAGCAGGAAATGGTATAGGTGAAGTGACCAACTTTGTTTATTAATTGATGGAAAAAGGTGATAAGTCAGGTATAAAATGGATGAGATTGTTGGAACTTCAGAGAGGTACACCCTGAGGCAGTAGGTAGAGCAATGGGATTTGGAGTCAGGAAGACTCTAGTTCAAATTCTGCCTCAGACTCTAACTTAACCTCCTTTGGCCTCAGGTTTCTGCTCTATAAAATGCATATAATAATATTAGTCATGCTTACCTTCCAAGGTTATTGTGAGGCTCAAATGGAAAGTGCTTTACAAGTCTGACAATGCTCTACAAATGTGGGGGAAACTATTCCGAAAGGTGAGGACCAGCTTCACTTGTGTTTAGGACATCTCTTGGTTGTAGCATTTCTCAGTGTTGAAACTGTGAAGAAGAGCTAAATGGAAGGGGCAGAGATGGTGAGCCTGGTGGAGAATCACATCCACCCAGAGGGGAGGGGATACAGGAGACTCAGATGCATCTACAGGAGGGTGAGCTTCTTCCAAATTGTTCTGCTTAAAGACAGAAAGAGATAGCCAACAAATGACTCAGATTTTCTGTGAGGGCAGCAAGGCCTTCAATGAAAAGATCATTTTACCACGTTTGAACTCAGGACACACAGAGAGAGGCCCATGAGAAACAGATTGACTTTCAGAAGAAGAGGCATAGAGTGGTTCTACTTGTATTTGTGTGTCTTCATGCTTGAGGGCTTTCATGATATTCATTTCTTTTACTTGAGAATTAAGTTCTAAAGATGAACAAAAAGGAAGAGGTTTTCTTTGGAAATTTCCTTTGTTCAAGTCAGGACAGGCAACAAACATGAGGCCAAGGAGAGAGTAGTGAACCAGGAGGCAAACGAATGAGTTTTCCAAACTCTTTTTGTGGACCCTGTGATTGTCATGCCCACTGCATAGAACACCAAATAGCTACCAACTGCTGTGTCTAATGTTTTCAGTAATAAAGGGAAGAGAGTTTCCTTGGATTCAATTCTGTCATAGTGTCCTTTGAGCCTGGCTTAAAACTGCAAGTGGTTTAGGAGACCATCTGGTCTAAATCTCTTCTTTTACCCAAGGCCCCAAAACTAGGCATTCTCAGGCAGACTTTGAACTCAGGTCCTTTGATTCACTACATAGTCAGTGCTCATTATAAGATACTAAGTTCTCTCTACAATCTCATCTTCACTTGGAAGCACCATGATTTCAGAAGGATGATAAGCTTCAAAGTGTCCAGAGGAGGGCAACCAAAATACTGAAGGACCTTGAGTCAATATCATCATAAAATCGGGTAAAGGAACTGGGAATGTTTCATGAGTAGAAATGAAGCTTGGGGTAGCCTAATAGCCACCTCCAAATATAGAAGAAATATTAGACTTCATCTCTTTGAGCATAAGACATAACCAGCATCAGCAGCAGGGATGGGGGGAATGGTTAAGCCATCCCATTGAGGAATGAGGCAGAGGCTGCCTCCACAGCAATAGTGTGGGGTTCCCCTCCTTAGAGATAATTTGGAAGATGACAGACAAGAAAAGATCCTGGGTCCAATTTGGTGTGAAGTCTGAGGTCATAACTCTGAAACATGGGACAGTGCTTCAATGAGAAGCCTGTTATAATTAGAAAGCCCATTCATGTCTTGCCTCTGATATCCTGGCTGTGTGACCCTGGACCCCATCCCTTCACCTTTTAGTGACCTTGGACAGCTCAAGGCTAGGTGTTAAAGATGAGCTACAGATTTGCATGGGAAGGAATTTCCATTCCCGGAGAACTTTCTCAGGCATGAATATCTTGTGTACTAGGCCTCCTTTCCACTGCTGACAGTTAGTGCCAATATTAGACATGCCTAGGAAATGACCCCTTTCATGTTTATCCAGGACCAGAGTACTTTCCTGAGAGGGGATGATGCCCCACCTGCCACATAACTGATCTTATCAGAAGGATCTCTTTGTCCATAATGTTTAACTTGTCCAGATCATGGGCCTGTCAACAGGAAGTCATGAGCAGAATCATAGATTCTTGTAGGTTCCAAGTCAGAAACCTAGATCACAGGAGTCTAGCTCAAAGGATCTGAGTTCTGGAACTAAAAAGGACCTGGGAGGCCAGCTAGCTCAACCCCTTTATTTTACAGAGGTAGAAACTTAGATCCAGAGAGGTAAAGAGATTTGTCCCTGATTATCAAGACAGTAAGTGACAGAGAAAATACTTGTACCTAGGCTCTCTGACTCCAAATCTGGTACCATGGCAATTCCTGGTTGTCCCCTTTGATGAGCTCTAGGGACCAAATCATAAGTTAATTAAATCCAAATGTTTCAGTATGGCAAATGAATCAGGTCTCAGCCCAGCAGCAGCCTTAGCAAATTAGAAGATTTGCCTCTTGAGCTCTGAACACCTTGAAGGCTTGAAGGGGGGGAGGGGCGGGTCTCAGATGGAGTACAGAGTGGTAAGAAGATAGTTTTCTAATGAACAGATCAGCACAGCCTTCTGGCCCAGCAGCA
The DNA here is from genome assembly GCF_037893015.1 of Macrotis lagotis. Lineage (NCBI taxonomy): Eukaryota > Metazoa > Chordata > Mammalia > Peramelemorphia > Peramelidae > Macrotis > Macrotis lagotis. The sequence goes on from NC_133666.1 coordinate 69,150,315, forward strand.
CCTACCTGGAACTGGCAAAGTTGATGATAGTTTATCAATTGCACAGATACTTTAAAACTGCAGATTAGTTCTGGGAGATGGAAAGGTTGTTTCATGACTTGCCAACTTGTTCCAGCAGCCCCTGAATATGGTTCCGGGAAGCTTGGGCCCCCTGTGAAGCTGGCTGCTGTTGCTGCTTGTGGTATCCGAGCATGGTGCCATCTGAGCTGGGGGCAAGGTACTGGGCCTGGCCTCAAGTGTTTATGAGGAACCCAGAGAACTGGTTGGTCCACTATGGCACTCCATCTCTCCCAAACCACCCCACTCATTTGATAGAGAAGTCAAAATTGAGGCTCAATGAGTCACACTTGACTGAAGACTGCAGAAAAGAATCTTGCAAGGTGATATAGATGCCAGGAGACTCATAGCCAAGTAAAAATCTGATCCTGCCTCCTGGTAGCCACAATGCATGATTTTAGGGTCTTCAGTTGTATGCGATGCACCTTAGATCAAAGAAATGGATTCTGGGGACATTTCAAAGGACAAGAGAGATCAAATGAAAGAGAAAATCCTGAAAGCACCCAGTAGCTCAGAGCTTTCATTCAAGTCAATGTACCAGACATTTATTAAACCTCTACCATGTTGCAGTACCTCTGCTAAGCCCTGAGAAACAAAGAAAATAAGGCTCTCAAGGATCCCACAGGCTTCTGGGAAGGAATGGAAGGAATAGTCATTCTAATCATAGTTCTTTTTTTGCAGAGTGTTAACTAGCAAGGGAACACCAGACCTTTGGCCTAGGGTGCTGAAATTGGGTAAAAAGTATTTCCTCTCCACTTCTCTTGTCATGGCTCTCTGCCATCCTGTCTGGGCACAAGCTCACATCTCTGCAAGCTGGCTTAGCTTCCTTCCATCTTCACAGTTAGACTAGACACCCCCCTTCCCAGTTGAATTTTCCCCCTGTGCCAGCATTCCTAGGTAGCTCCAGAAAATTTCATGATCTTTTCTTCCTTCTCCTCTAGATTTTTCTGTTCTTAGCAGATACAGATACAAAGAGGGGGAGAGAGAGAGAGAGAGAGAGAGAGAGAGAGAGAGAGAGAGAGAGAGAGAGAGAAATTCAGAGATAGAAAGGGGGAGGGGTTCCCAGTGATTGATGTCCTCAGATTTTAGAACAATCTAGCAGCTTAGAATTAATGATTCTTGCACTTGAAATGCTCAAGGTGCTCATCCTGGATCCCATTGCTACTTCCTTTGGGTACTGCCCTGCTTCTCCCATATACATATTTGTGGAGAAATTGGGAAGATTATCTTCTCCCCTCTGTCCCCCACCCTCCTTTTTCAGAGCAGCAATGGGCCATGCTTCAGGCAGGCAAGGAACCTAATTTGAAAGTCAAATAAGGAAATTTGGGCAGATGAATACCAAGTGGAAGGAGATGTGGCTCTAGCTGAGTGCTCCAACGAATTAAAACTTGATGGGAAATCATTGGGCTTCAGGGAGGGAAAAAAGGGACAGATTAGAGCACAAGGCAAGGATCAATATTGAAGGGGTAAAATAATTGAATTAACAGATCTCCAGGACAAATATGTCTAAGGTAATGAACAGCAACTGAACATCAGAACGATTCTTGCCAGGGAAACTGGGGCACGGAATGGAGAGAGAGGAAGGTAAAGAATCACATGTCTTTGGACAGAACCCCACTGGAGGTAATTATCCAGTCACTTCAGTGCTTATCCAGCATGGAGCCTACAGAGGGTGGGAAGAGGCAAAAATGAACCAGCACCTCTCACCAGTTCTTTTTGTTCTTCATTGCAGACCTGTCCGTGATACAAGTCAGGGGAACTTGCCACTATGGGCTAGGATGAGCCTTTGGAATGGGCAGTGGATTTCATGGACCCTTGTCTTCCATCACTAATTTCTGCAGGGATTCATCTCAGTCTTTAAAACTAAAGTGAAAGAATAGTGGCTGACAAGGTTGAGCAAATAAGTAGTTTCCACCTATAGGGATGAATTTGTCTCCAACCTAATGATGTGTTAGTTTCATGGACAATGTTTTCCTTATAGACTTTAGGTGAGTTTCATAAACCCACAGTTAGGTTTGGAGAAAAAAGAGTAAATGCCAAAATATTCCTTTGCCAGGGTTCAACAATCACCCTTTGGTTGTTGGCTATTATTGATTCATTTAGCATTATTCATTAAACTAACTTTTATTAAGAGACTGCTGCTAGGTGGCAACATCAGAAGCTCAAGCCTGGAGGATATGCAAAGAGGAATAAGAGCTGGTGCCTTCCCTCAAGGGGAAGACAGTCCATTGGAGTTTATCTGTGACAATACTTTGCCCATGAGTTCCTTTGAACTTGGACAGAAGACTCTTAGTAATAACATAAGATAGCCTTAGAAAGACAGATCAGCATCAATGACCTAATGGTCAGCTGCTGTTCAGGTGCCCATGATTTTCTGCCTACTCTGATGCTAGATCAGGGCTCCATGAAGGTACTCCTCAGAGACTTCATCATGAGGCATGGAAGAGGCCCTGCATTTTCTAAGACTTCCTGCCCTCCAGTGGCAGTGTCTTCCCAGATGGAAATGACTTGAAAATGGACCCAACAAGACATGTTTACCAAGGATCAGTCAAACTAAGATCAGAGAGACTCAGTCCAGGTATGAGGAAGATAACTTATTTGATCATCTGAAAGATGATCTTGAATAGATTTTTTTGATGAACAGAGTTTCCATTTAGATGGCATCCTATAGAGGGAAAGATCTTGGCTATTCTTCAATCTCTCTCCTAAGGTTCAGGCCTGCTTGCATTTCAGTCCTTTCCATTCCCTGCAATACCACCCCCTAGATTTATTTCTTAATAACTACAAAAAGCCATGATAAAATATTGCTCTTGTTTTCTTTTAGGGGAGGGGATAGCAAGTCACTTGTAAACTTTGTCCATGTAACTTGTGGCTGGTATTTTCTTTTTAAAGAAATATATTTCGTAGCTTTTAGAATAATATTCTTGGAATTATTTTTGGCCTCACAATATTAAATGCTTTCATAGAATATTCTCTTCTTCTTCTTTTTTAAAAAAAGTTTTTTGCAAGGCAATAGGGTTAAGTGGCTTGCCCAAGGCCACACAGCTAGGTCATTATTAAGTGCCTGAGGCTGGATTTGAACTCCGGTACTCCTGACTCCATGGTTGGTGTCTATTCACTGCACCACGTAGCTGCCCCTAAATGAATATTCTCTTGTTGTCTAGATGAATAACTTGGAATTAGAAGATATAGACTCCATTCTGTTACCCACTAGCTGCATGGCTCTCCTTGAGCCTCAGTATCCTCATTCCTAAGTTCTTTGCAAGTACGGATCATTTCATGCTTTATGTTTATATCTGCAAGTATCTGGTACATAGTAGGCCCTTAATAAATGCTTGTTGATGGATGGATTGACTGCCTAGCTCACTGAGTTTTTGCAAGGCTCAAATGAGAAAGACTGAGAAAGCACTTTGTAAACCATAGAAGCCCATGAATGTCAACCGTACATAACATTTTCTGAGAAACTTGGTGTTATTGTTACACAAAAGTAGTTGAATTCTGTTATTATCCTTGCAGCTAATACGTTTCATTGCCCCTGGTAAAAGAGAGAACACCTTTAGAAGGCAAAGAGATAAATGACTGGCTCTCTTGTGCTGAGATGAATTGGAAAGCTGAGCTTTCTGAGAATCTTGTGTTAGGTTCCAGAGTCTGGCACTTGGGTGTATGCTGCTCTATCATTCTTGGGTTTGGCTAAATCCTCCCAGAGCCTGGCAGAACTGGAAGGTATCTTTGAGATAAGTTAAGTCTTCTGCCTGAAGTCCACTCTCATAATTTTTTGTTACAACTATGTGCAGGCATTTTCAGTCATTCTGATTCTTTGTGACCCCATTTGGGGTTTTCTTGGCAAAGATACTGGAGTGTTCATTTTATAGCTCATTTCAAAGATGAGGAATCTGAGGCAAACAGGGTTAAGTGTCTTGCCTAGAGTTCCACACCCTTCAGGCCCATCACTCCATCTACTCTGCCAGCCCCATTGTACAGAAGAGTAAACTGTGGCCTATACATGAGAAGGGGCTTACACACAGTTATGGGAGATGTGAGTTCATGGCAGACCTGGGGGGTGGGTTGGTGAGCAAGGGAGAAGAGTGAAGAAGAAAGAATGATTTAGGGTCTTTATCTCGTTATTCTGAGCAGGTGAAAGAAGTTATTCAAAAGCTTTTCCTCCAACCACCTTTGTCCCTTCACCACCCACCATTGGGGGCAGCTCAACTCCTCTTGTCTATCATTTTTTGTAGAGATGAGGAAGCAGTCCAAAGTGTTTTGGACCTCTATGCTTTAGGTATCAGAAGAGGCAAAACTAACCTGGGACCACTAAGTGTCTCTGACTTCCTATTAAAGGTCCAGTGTCCAAGAGGCTGATACAAAGAGCTGATACACAACAGAGTTCTGCTAAAGCACTTGCCCTGGGATCCAGAGTTTAAGAAAGTGAACAGGAAAAAAGGATAGGGACAGTGAGATATGCTACATATAGAAAGCCTACCTTGGCTACACCCTGACTCTATGATCTTCTCAATTCTCCAAGCCAGTGGTGTCAAACTCAGATAGAAAGGGACCCCTGTGAACCACAGATTGATTTAGACAACCACAAATTAACAGTATCTAGACTCTATTGTATTTTTATTTATTTTGGTAAACATTTTCCAACACCATTCAAATCTGGTTCCCTTTGCACTGGGAAGTTTTACAGACAGTCTGGAGCCTGTAGGCCTGGAGTTTGATACCTCTATTCTAGGCGACTCTCTTCAAATATAAGTTACAGGGAAGGAAAACTCCAAGTTGCCATAATAGAGAGCTCTTCATTTCTCTCAACCCTTCAGGAGTCCTGTCCTTTGGTCAATGTCTATAATAACTTGCTAACAGTTCACAGAGTTCCAAAAGTGGTTTGCATTGGAGTCTCCTGGCCACTTCCTGACTTAGGGAAGCTGACCTGTGCCATGTTGTTCTCTTTCTTCATGTTCTAAAGTTATCTATTTTAGCCATCTATTTAGGATGACAACAAATGGAAGTGACAAGAATTAGATGCTCCAAGATTCAATTTCAGGGTGAAGAACTTGGCAACCCTGTAGAGGATAGTTCATTTATTTTAAAAGAAAAGGGGCTACTCAAATGCCACTTTTCTTGTGGATAATGTAGGCTTCTCTTGCCTCTCTGTAAAAGCCCTTTGGCATCAAAGGTTCAACTTTGCAAAAGAGTAATTTACTTTCTGCCTTTGATTCCTTCCTCTGATAAATCGAAATTACTCTTCCCTCTAAATTCAGAAATGCTCCCCTTGGATTATAAGTGACCTTTGTGATGTGCAGACCAGAGTTGTTGGAAGACAATGCCAGTTCAAAGGGCCCCAGCTGCCCTCATTGATTCTTTCCTCAGTTAGCCTCTTTTCTCTGGTCTTAGAGGAACCATGTCTAGCCACACCTGGGAACTTTTCCTTTTGGTAGGCCTGGCTCCACAGCCAGATAGCATCTGAGGGACTTCAGCAGCAGTGTGTCACACAGTGACATTGATGAAGAATTCTATTCCTGGTAACTCATTTGAGTCTTCCCACAGTTTTATAAATGAAACACTCCAGGAAATGGAGGGTTAGTGACTTGCTCAGGCAGACACAGCTAGTCACAATTAGAATCTGGCACTTTCAAACTCCAGAGCGAGCATTTTCTCCACTCCATTACTCCATGTCTCAGTCAAATATTGAGATTTTATGTCTCAAATTTCACTTTTCTGGATGCAGAAATTCCTTCTGGATGATGCTTTTCTTGTAGCTAATGTGGGGCCCTGTAGTAGTCATTGCACATGATTTGTAAAATGCATCCTTTCTTCTTGTGCAGAGCTGATGCTGAATGCTTTTCTGTTGGAGTTTTTAACCTGTACCAGGGCAGCATGAGACTTGATAATATGTCTACAATCCTAAAAGACAGGAAGAACTGGGTTCAAGTCTTGCCTCTGATCCATACTGACTGTGACAATGTCTCAGTGCTCTAGGAAAAAAAAACACTTTTGATTTTTGTTTGACAAAGGATCTATTTTCTCTCCTCTCCATTGGGGAAAAAATCAAACTCTTGTAACAAATATGCATAGTCAAGCAAGCAAAACAAAGGTCAGTAAGTCATATCTCAAAATGTGCAGGTCATTTTGCTACTTGAGTTTTAGACAATTCTAGAAGACTTTATGTTGCAGAGAGGATACCTACCTGCATTTATAGATCACCTACAAGTTCCCTATATCAAGTAAATCCCAAAGCCCAGGTTCAGTGATCATAGATTTGCAGTGGGAAGAAACCCTCCCAACCCTATGATTCCCAAGGTGGCACAAGAAGTCTTGTGTTTTTCTTTTTTCTTTTTATTTCATTTATTTCTTTCCAATTACATGTAAAAATAGTTTTCAACATTTGTTTTCTGAAAAATTTTTGAGTTCCACATTTTTCCCTCCCTCATCTCTCCACTCCCTATTACAGTGAGTAATATATAGGTTATAGATATGCAATCATGATGAACATATTACCATATTAGTCATATTCTGAAAGAAGAATCAGAAGTAAGGGGGGAATAAAAAAACCATGAGATAGAACAAAAAACATAAAAGAGTTTTAAAAAGTGAAAGCAGTACGCTTTGGTTTGTATTCAGACTGCACAGTTCTGTTTCTGAATGTGAATGGCATTTTCCATCACAAGTCTTTTATAATTGTCTTTGATTATTGCACTTCTGAGAAGAACTAAGTCTATCATAGTTGATCATCACACAGTGTTGCCATTAATGTGTACAATGTTCTCCTGGTTCTAATCACTCAGCATTAGTTCTAGGCTTTTCTACCACAAAATGAGCTTCTATAAATATTTTTGTACTTGTCTTTTCCCATTTTTTATAATCTCTTTGGGATATAGACCTACTAGTGGTATTGCTGGACGAAAGGATATACACAGTTTTATAGCCCTTTGGCATAATTCCAGATTGCTCTCTAGAACAGTTGAATCAGTTCACAACTACACCAATAATGCATTTAGAGTCCCAGCTTTCCCACATCCCCTCCAACATCGACTATTTCCTTTTTTTCATATTAGCCAATCTAATAGGTGTGAAGTGGCACATCAGAATTGTTTTAATTTTCATTTCTCTAATCAGTAATGACTTAAAGCATTTTTTATATGACTATAACTTTAATTTCTCCATCTGTTCATATACTTTCATTATTTATCAATTGGGGAATATAACTCAGTTCTCTATAAATTTTAGAAATGAATCCATTATCATAAATTCTAGCTGTAAAAATTGTTTCCCAGTTTTCTGCATTCCTTCTAATCTCAGTTGCATTGGTTTTAGTTGTCTAAAAATTTTAAATTTAATGTATTCAAAATTATCAATTTTGCATTTCATAGTGTTCTCTATCCTTTGTTCATAAACTCCTCCCATCTCCAGAGATCTGACAGATAGACTATTCCTTGTTCTCCTAATTGGCTTGTGGTATCACCCTTCATATCTAAATCATGTACCTATTTTGACTTTATTTTGATAAAGGGTATGAGATAGTGGTCTAGTCCTAATTTCTGCCATACTTTTTTCCCAGAAATTTTTGTCAAATAGTGCGTTCTTATGCGAGAAGTTGAAGTCTTGGGATTTATCGGTGGATTACTGTAGTCATTAGGTACTGGTTCTTTTGTACTGAATTTTTTTCACTGATCCACCACCACTCTTATTTCTCAGTCAGTATCAGACAGTTTTGATGACCACTCCCTTATGATATAGCTTTAGATCTGTTGTAATTAAGGTTCCCTTGCTTTGCAGTTTTTTTCATTAATTCCCTTGATATTCTTGACTTTTTTTACTCCAGATTAATTTTGTCAATATTTTTCTAGCTCTATAAAATGATTTTTGGTAGTTTGGTTGGTATGGCACTGAATAAATAATTTACTTTAGGTAGAATTATCATTTTTATTATATTAGCTCCACCTATCCATGAGCAATTGACATTTTTATCCAATTGTTTTGATCTGACTTTATTAGTGTGAAAAGCATTTTATAATTAATTGTGTTCATAGAACTTCTGGATTTGTCTTGCCAGGTAGATTCCCAATTATTTTATGCTATCTACAGCTACTTTAAGTAGAATTTCTTTTTCTATCTCTTGCTGCTAGGCTTTGTGGGCAATATATAGAAATGCTGATGATTTTGTGAGTTTATTTTATATCTTGTCACTTTGTTAAAGTTGTTAATTTTTCAAGTAGTTTTAGTTGATTTTCTCGAATTCTCTAAGTGTACCATCATATCATCTGTGAAGAGTTTTGTTTCCTCATTACCTATTCTAATTCTTTAAATTTCTTTTTCTTTTCATTGCTAAAGCTAGTATTTCTAATATAGTATTGAATAATAGTGTTGATAATGGGTATTTTTGTTTCACCCCTGATCTTATTGGTAAAGGTTCTAGCTTGTCCTCCTTATACATTATGCTTACTGATGGTTTTAGATAGATACTGCTTATCATTTTAAGGGAAAATTCATTTATTCCTGTGCTCTCTAGTGTTTTTAGTAGCTGCATGTTGTCAAAAACCTTTTCAGCATTTATTGAGATAATGATTTCTAATAGTTTTTAATTGTTATGATCAATTATATTGATAATTTTTGTAATATTGAACCATCCCTGCAATATTGACATAAATCTTATTTGATCATAGTGTATTGTCTTGGTGATAACTTGCTGTAATCACTTTGCTTATATTTTATTTAAAATTTTTGTCATTGGGAAATTGGTCTATAATTTTCTTTCTTTATTTTGGCTTGTTCTGATTTAGGTATCAGCGTCATATTTGTGACATAAAAGGAATTTGGCAGAATACCTTCACCTATTTTTTCAAATAGTTTATATTGAATTGGAATTAAATTGTTCTTTAAATGTTTGGTAGAATACACTTATAAATCCATTTGGTCCTGAAGTTTTTTTCTTAAGGAAAATGAATACTTTTTGCAATTTCTTTTACTGAAAAGTGATTATTTATTTTATTTCCTTTTCTGTTAATCTGGAAAATTTATATTTTTGTAAATATCCATTTCACTAAGATTGTCAAATGTATTGGCATACAGTTGGACTAAATAGCTCTAAATTATTACTTTAATTTCTTCCTCATTGGTGGTGAATTCATCATTTTCATTTTTTAATACTGGTAATTTGGTTTCTTCTCTCTTTTTAAAATCAGATTAACCAAAGGTTTATCTATTTTATTGTTTTTTTCAAGAAAACCAAATGTTTCATTTATTAGTTCAATAATTTTTTTACTTTCAATTTTATTAATCTTTCCTTTGATTTTCAGAATTTCTAATTTGGGTATTGAATTGAAGATTTTTAATTTATTGTGTCCTGATTTCTCGCAAAATCAGCAACATTCCTCAGTTCCATTCTTTGTCTGAAAGATTTGTTTTCCTCTGAGAGTTTTCTTATCTCTTTTTCCATCTGGCCCATTCTGCTTTTTAAAGCATTCTTCTCCCCAATAACTTTTTGAACTGTTTTATCCATTTGACCTATGCTGGATTTTAACATGTTATTTTCTTAAGCATTTTTTTATCTCCTTCACTAAGCTGCTGACTTCTTTTTCATGTTTTTCCTGCATCTCTCTCATTTTTTTCTTCTATCTCCCTCACTTGATTTTCAATGTCCTTTTTTGAGCTCTGTCATAGCCTGAGCTCAATTTCTGTTTTGCTTGGAGTCTTTAGATGCAAGAGCTTAGACCTCCTCATCTTCAGATTGAGTGTTTTGATCCTTTTTGGGATCACAGGCAAAGTATTTCTCAATGGTGTTCCTCTTTTTTCTCTGCTTATTTATTTCTCCAGCTTGTGCCTGGTTTTGGGGTGCTTCCTGAACTTTTGAATATTAGTGGGACACCCCCCACAAGGATGTCCATGTGTGAGGCTCTGTCTTCCCTCTTCGTCTGTGAATGATCACAAGCGCACCCCTCTGCCACGGGGCTGAGGTGGGAGGGGGGCCTTGTTGTTCTATGGGAGGCCAAGACTGCACTCAGGATATCTGAATGTGGTCAGAGCCCCAGAATCCTGTTCCAGGGACAGAAGATAAGAGCTCAGCAGTCTCTCTCTGCTTCCCTCCCTAGGCTAAGCACTCACGCCCTGGGGGCTCCTGCTTACTGGCTTTGCCTGCTTCTAGTTCCTGGATCTGGGCTGCAGTGGCCACTCTGCTCGCTGTGTGCCCTGAGGTCTGGGCTCTGGCAGAAGTCCCCCTGGTGATCCCCCAAGTTGTTCTCAGTGCTTCCCGAGTGTAGGTCAGGAAACTGCCTCTGCTGCCATGAGCTGTGGCTCCCAGCACCTTGGGGCTGCCTCCCGGAGGCTGAAGTTCCTTTGCTCTGACAGGCTGCCCCTTCAACCCCATGGAGTGGAGCCTTTCCACTCTTTTCCAGGTTACCTTGGACTGGAGAACTGCCTCACTGGATCCCTCTGTGGGTTCTGTCTTTAGAAAATTTAGTTAGAGTCCTTAGCTTATAAGTTTTGAGTGAGAGCACCTAAGAGACCATCCTTTCCTGTCACCATCTTGGCTCTGCCCCCATATCTAGGTTTTCTAACAATCTATTTACTTTCTTAACTTACTTCTTTATTTTATTATTAGATTTATCTAAATCTGAAAGCTGGAGGTTGAGGTCTCTCACTAGTAGAGTTTTGCTGTCTATGTCTTTCTGTAGCTCCTTCAACTTCTCTAAGAATTTGGATGCTGTACCACTGGGTGCATATATATTTAGTATTGAAATTAGTTTCTCTGTTACCTTTTAGGAGGATATAGTTTCCTTCCTTATCTCTTTTAATGCTATCTATTTTTGCAGCTGCTTTGTTTGAGACAAGGATTACTACCAATGCTTTTTTCACTTCAGCTGAAGCAAAATATATTTTGCTCCAACCTTTTACCTTTGCTCTAAATGTATCTCTCTGCTTCAAATGAGTTTCTTGTAAACAGCACATTGTAGCATTCTGGGTTTTAATCCACTCTGCTATTCGCTTATGTTTTAAGGAAAAGTTCATCCCGTTCACATTCAAAGTTATAATTACTGTCTTTATTGCCTTCCATGCTATCTTCCTTCTGTTGGTTTTTTCCTTTTTTCACCTTATCCATATTCCCCAGTGTGTTGTTTCTGAATACGACCACCTTCAGTGTGTTTGCCCTCATATATCAATCCCCTCCCCTTTCTTTCCCCTTTCCCTTTTCCCCTTCTTCCTTCCTTCTGTTAGTTCACCTTTATCTCCACCCCCCTCCCCTTTTCCCCTTTTAATGCTTGAAAGGTAAGATAAGTTTCTTAACTTAACTAAGTATGTCTACGTTAACTTTAAGCCAAGTCTGATGAGATGAATATTCAGGTGCTTCTCACCTTCTCCCTTCTTCCCCTCAATTACAATAGATCTTTTGCACTTCTTGATGTAATGAGATTTACCCCATTTGGTCTCCTCCATCATCCCTTCTCCTTACTGTCCCCCGTTTTAAGGAGATATTGTTTTTAAATCATTCTATCCGAGTCACAGAAAAGTTATGAATGTCCATCACTTCTGGCTATGTATATTCTAAGAGACTTACAGTTCTCAAGAGTTATGAGACGCTTTCTCCCAAGTGGGTAGATAGCCAGTTTCAACTTATTGAATAGCAGTTTTTTTCTTTACCCCTTTTCTCTTTTGTTTAAACTTTTCATGTGTCTCTTGAGCCTCCTGTTTGATGTCCAAATTTTTTATTTAGCTCTGCTCTTTTCATCATGAAATCTTGAAAGTCTCCCATTTCATTAAATGACCATCTTTTCCCCTGGAAGAGAAGGCTCAGCTTTGCAGGGTAGTGATTTCTTGGCTGCATTCCAAACTCCCTCTTTCTTCAGAATATCTCATTCCAGGCCCTGTGATCCCTTAATGTTGCTGTAGCCAAGTCCTGCGTAGTCCTTACTGTGGCTCCTTGGTATTTAAATTGTTTCTTTCTGGCTGCTTGCAGTATTTTTTCTTTTATCTGGTAGTTCTAGAATTTGGCCACAACATTCCTTGGTGTTTTCATTTTTGGATCTCTTTCTGGAGGGTATCGATGTATTCTTTCAATAACTCTTTTGCCCTCTGGTTCTATGAAATCAGGACAATTTTCCATCACTAAATCCTGTTAATATTAATTAATTCTAGGCCTTTTTAAGTTTGTGGTTTTTAAAGTTCTGCTCCTGAACCAAAATGGGGCACTGTCCCAAGCTTCTTGTATTGGGGGCAAGAGACCTAGTCACTGGAGCCTCAAATGCAAATGGCTTGCTTATTGTGTTATTGTAGCCTAACCCATTCTTACCAGGTTTTCTGGGACTGGAAATATATCTTTTGTGCTCGGGCTGGAACTTTCCCAGCTGGCCTGCTGTGTGGCTGGCCTTTTCAGTTACTGATTTTTACTGTGGCTGAGAGCCTCCAGCTGACTTACCCACGCCCTGCCTGTGCATGACTGTGTCCCTTCTTCACCTGAGTAAGAACTTTCCTGAAGGCCTTCCAAGATATCCTACTTTTTGCTTTTCACAAGTCAATGGGGTTAAGTGACTTGCCCAAGGCCACACAACTAGGTAATTATTAAGTGTCTGAGGCTGCATTTGAACTCAGGTCCTCCTGACTCCAGGACTGATGCTCTATTCACTGTGCCACTTGGCTGCCCCCCTTCCAAGATATCTTAAACTGGAAAATTGCTCTACTCTATCTTTTTTGTAAATTCTAATGCTCTTGAATCTCTCTAGAGCCTTGAGTTGTTTTAGTGGGAGAGTAAAGGGAGCACAGATGACTTCCTGGCTACTCTCTGCCATCTTGAATCTACCCCTATCCTTGTACTTTTCTCTGAGAATTTTGGACACTTTGCTGTGATTTTGGCATTTTTCCAGGCCCAGACCTTACTGTCTCATGCTGTTTCTTGGGATCATCTTATATTGAGTCAGTGCATCAGAACATTGTTTCTAACTCCATAGAGACTAAGTGAATCGCTTAACCACCCAGTAATGGTGGTGGAGAAAAAGTGACCTTCTTACTCTATAGATTCTGTCTGGCCCTGGGCCTACTTCTGGCACATAGCCCTGATGGTTTCTTTCAACAAAGTTCTCTCAACTGTTAAATTCCCAGCTCAAAGATTAGAAGTTAGCTAGAGAGCAGCCAAAACTCTGCAAATTTTCAGCAAAGGTGAAAGTCAGGAACATATTAGAAGCATTGATATAGTTTCCTGTTATTGAGAGTTTATTGTCTCTTTTTCCCTCAAGTGCCATCACTGGAAGGACAGTGAAATGCACTCATTGCCCTTCGTCTTCAAGAAAAGACATTTGAACTCTTTCTTTACAGACGGGTACAGACCCAGTACATCAAAGAGTACTTTCTTCTAATAATGAAAGGCTATAATTAGTGAGATGGTGTTTTCATTCTCCAGCTGGGGTAGCTTTTACTAGCCTGAGTAAATGGAAAGCTTCTTTGAAATGTGTTCATTGTGAATAAAATCCCCCAAAAGCCTTTTAGAGACCCTCATTTATACAAACAGAAAATCATAGCTTTAAAAGAGATGACCTATTTTTTCCTCCCCCTGCAATGTTCATAAGCAAATACATTACATTTGACTAAAGTCAAGTTGAAGAAGCTGCAGTGGATTCTGCACCAGAGCAGACATTAGCTTAAATATTCACAAAGAAATGTCAGCTCATAGATCAGGTATACCCTGGGAGTGGGGGAAGGGGGAGGAAAGATCGACATACATCATTTATAGGGATGGGGAATAATCTACCATTCTGCCCAGAAGATTCTCAAGAATATTTGTTTCAAAACAAAACCAACATTCTTTCCCCAATGAGGGAAGGGGGGAGGGGAGCAAATAGCAATCCGCGATGCTTAAAAAGTACAGTTTTGTAAGTCTTGCAACACTTAGGAGGTCTTTTACAGTTAGTCAAGGGACTGAAAATATGAGCCATGTCTCTGGAAGACTCAGAGGTCATCTTGACCAATCCCCTTATTTGACAGAGTGAAAAAACTGGGACCCAGGGACTTACCCAAAGTCACAAAGTGACAGAAGCAGGATTTGAATCAGGTTCTCTGACTCTCCAACTCCCTCTACTTTGCATGCTCATTCTTATGCTGGTAGCTCTGTAGCATCTGAGGAGTGAACTGCATTTGTAGTATGTGCCTTAGCTACATGTGTTCCCATGTGTTTATGCACTCCCTGTGTACAGCCATGAGATGTGTGCAAAGTGCTTTGCAAACCTTAAAGTACCATATAAATATCAACTATTATTAGCATTACCGTTGTTTGTATTTCTGAAGATGTATTTGTGAAAGAGTGAGCTTCAGGTTTTCAAGAGATATATTCTGTTGTTACTTATAATGCTGTTCTATTGTAATCAATAGCTTTGATTTTGAACTCTGTGTATTCTCTGCCTGGACAGTAAAATAAGCACATCAGTAGGGGCTCATGAGCTGTGGGTTGGACAGCAGTCTGGATCCACAGAGTATTTATATCTTGGAGTTACCTTTTTAAGGATCCATTGCTTCCATGAAAGCAAAACATGAAAACCAACTTTATGAAGATTAAATTTAATTGGCATATCATTTTAGACAAATGGAAAAAAGAGATGTTATTTCACATGGACTTGATTCAAAGTATACATCAGTAGCAAGTTAGGACACCTGGCTATCCTGACTTTGCCACTTAACTATGTAACTATAGGAAAGTTACCTCCCCTCTTTGGCCTCTCTTCCTTCATCTGAAAAGTGAGCTAGTTGGAATAACATACTTGATCACTAAGAGCCCTTCAGACTAATATTTTACTTCCCTCAACCCCAAACTCCTGGTGTCATATTCCCATTTAAGTCCCAAGGTTGCTAACCACAGCTTCTAGCCCCACTCTCAGGCAAGTATGATACTACCCTACAGAAACAGGCCCTCTGAAATCTAGAGATTTTATATCTGACCCCAACCCATCTCCCCAAAGAAATTGTACTGTCTTGTAGTACTGAGAAACCTGTTAAGGGAACACATTTTTCAAGATGGCTGTCATGACTGTTGCAAACACTTCTGAGAAGAAGCTGTGCTTCCATCACTACCCACTCCTCCAACTTTCTGCCATCATTTCTGGGGCTTTCTCATTGTGACAGGGATGCTTCTGAGGACCAAGCTCTGAAGCTTAGGTTTTTATTACCAAGTGATTAAGAAATGGAAATGCTCATGGAAAGTCAACTTGTAACACACTATCCAAACTCTCAGCATGGTGCTAATCAAGTGTTGAACTCCACAGTGTTGGAAAGAGGAACTGCCAATGAAGACCACTACACCTACTTTCAGGCCTCTGACAAGGGAGAACACTAGGAACAACAACAACCTCTGCAAAAAATATAAAAGGGGGTAAGAGAAGGAAGAGTCGTTGTGAATAATGAAAATTCCTAAGCTGACGGAAAAAAATGTTAGACTCTAGGTACATTGAGGAAAGCAGTTTGCTGAAAATCATCAACAGCTTGAATAAAGGCCCTTGGGCCCCATCATCACATTTTAGTATCCAAGGCAACAGGCAACAGGCAACATGTGTGGGCTGAGGTAACCCTTAAACAAGATGGCAAATGGTGAGCTAAGGCAGATTTCTGTTTACAGCAAGTCTTAAAGGACCAATGCATCTGGCACTGACCAAAGAGGAGCCTCTATGTCATTTTCTCTTTGACCCCTTTCTCAACACATTTTAGAGGGGAGATGGAAGCAGAGAATGAGAGCACTCTTGTGCAAGAGTGATCATAACTTAAAGCCTTTTGGAACTTTCTATATCTGGGTGGGGTACAACACAGAAAGTGTTGGGGTTTGGTTTTCCCCCGTTTTTCTCATATTTTCTTCTTTTCCTCCATTTCATTTTTCGATTTCACTGTTCTTAAGTTTGCATATATCTTTTTGTGAGCTAGTGAAAATTTTACCTTAAATTTACTTGGTCCATATCTTTCTTCTTTCAGTATATTTGAGTGATTAATGTTATTTAGCCCAGGAACCCCCCACAAGCTACACCCAAGTTCAAGGAATGCTTTGTGCTGAACCAAGGCTTATGACACATAGATTCAAAATTAAAAACAATTTGTGAATTGAAAAAGTGAACTGATAATACAGAATCTGAATGAGAAAGTGTTTCTAGCTTCCATACTCACATGGCTTCTGCTATGGCTTCAAGAGCAGATTAGGAGTTATATCCCCATTCCATGTCTTCCATCTCCCAACCACAATGGTGGTGAATGGATTCCGTTCACTCTCATTCAGTGTTGCTGCCAACTTATGGTCTCATTATTCTTAGAGAAAGGATATATAGAAACATATGGTTGTAAATCATAGCCACTGTCAGAGTTCAGATCAGATGCTTGAGTACAAGAATTTCATAACAGGCCCATGTTTTCTCCCTCTCTCCCTCCTTGCCTCCTCTTTTTCTCTCTTCTTCTTCAGATGAAGAAGCTATTTTGTTCCATTTCTTCCTCTGCCCCAAAAACTAGCCAGCTTTTTACTTGTAAAAATATTGTAGCTTTGTTAAAAAAAAAAAACTAAAAATACTGGGCACCTAGAAGAATGCTTGATCAGCCAGATTATAGCCAGGAGAGACACTTCCAGGCATAACCTTGTGGGCAATGTAGACTTCTGTAAGAACAAAATCCTCCCTCAGGCTTCAACATTTTGTGAACATGTAATTCCTGTGGCATGATCCTATATGATTATACTTAATTAGATAATTATTTTATGTAAATGGATGAAATAGAAGGCAAGTCTGATTGATATTACAGAAATAATCTTTACTTCATTCAAGGATTCATCACAGAATTTCACAAATGTTTGCAGATTTGCTCCCTGCCCTGGCTCAAGATTTCCACAGTTCTTTCCTAAAGTGAAATTTATCTCTATTGTGTTCAAATGACTTCAATTTTTTTTTTGCTTTGTCATTTTGCCCACTTGAAGTTTTGACTCTGTAGTCCCTAACATTATTTGGAATAGCCCAAATACTTTTTGTTTCCTCTGGAATGATATTAAAAGATTTATTTTGTGATCTTGAAGAATCTAGAGGTTGATAATGCTCAATAGGGAAATATTTCTCTAGAAAACAGTGACAGTAACAAGAATATAGTGGTTTACTTGAATAACTTATCACTCAAGCTGCTTACATTTCCACTTACATAACCCCAATTTTGAGAATGGGGGGGTCTGAGTTGGGGAGGAGAGCTATGATTTTATGATGTGAGGAACTCCAAGTATGGAAACTCTTTCCATTGATGCAGATTAGCAACTCTGTAAGCAGTTTATAATCTCTAATGAGAGTTGCCAGAGCCCCTGAGCCTTGAAATGACTTCCTCTCCTCACAAAACTAGTAGCTAATATGTTAGACTCAGGATCTGGCATTGAAGTCAGTTTACCATCCATTTATCTGCTTTGCCTTTCACTTGTTGAGAAGATAAAGGGTCTCTTGTTTCTTGACACGTTCTTCCCTTCCAGTCCATCCTTTTCATTAGCTGAGTCAGACATGTAGCAGTAGGAGGGAACTTAGACACAATGGTGGTCAATCACCTTTGGCATCCTGGTCAGTCTATTGGTTTCAACTTGTTCAATGTATTGAGCACTTTTCTCATCAGATTCTAGCCAGTTTCTTCCTCTAAGAAGGTATTATACAAAAATATGCACCCTGTCTCAAATCTTCCTTTGAGGCTATAGATAAGAGTTTCTTCAAAAGCTGAGTGCCCTCTTCAGGGAGTAGATCAGACCCCCTTCCAAGCTTTGTAACCAGCTTTTTGAGTTGTTGTGGCCAGGAGAAAAATCATTTATCACCTTGGATCCATATTTATGGTGCTAGAGAGACAAACCCATTGCTAGACTGTACAAAAAGCTTTTCTAATTTGGAAAGTAAGGGTAGCCCAGAGGCAGGTAGAAAGCACTGTGGCTAGAGTGCTAGGCCTGGAGTCAGGAAGACTCATCTTCCTAAGTTTGAATCTGGCCTTGGATACTTCCAGCTGTGTGACCCTGAGCATGTCATCTTAACCTTAACAAGTCCTCAAATGTCAAATGAATTGGAAAAGAAAATGGCAAACAAGTCCAATATCTTTGCCAGGAACATCCCAGAGGATCACCCAGAGGACTGAAACAACAAAGTGAAGATTATCTTCTTCATTCCCTTTCCCCTGTCCACTTCTCCTGCTCATTTTACTTATCTTTCCTTCTACATGGAAGTCATTAATGATGGCTGAATAGCAGTGCTATTCTCCTCAGTTTTACACCCTTGCAAAAGGCAATTATTTAACTGCCTGTCATTTACATTTTCAGAATTTAAACTCCATAAAATTTGTCTCCAAAGGAATTCCAAGCAACAGTAGGCAGGGTATTTTCAGGGGTAGGATTTGGGGGTAAAATGGGGCCTTTTGAAATCATGCAATATCTTCTTATAAGGTTGGGTCCTAAGTGAGCCTTGATTTAGAAACTTTTAGATAACTAGGGGAGCACGGTAGGAAAGCAAAGTCTCTTTCCCCCTGCCAACCTGGGGAAAGTAGCCAACTCTAAGCTAGTCCTAATTTTGGAAACCAATTTCCCAGGTACTGCTAGGGCCAGAGGAGCCTGAGTCCCTTTGCTCGGAGAGTCCACTCTGTCTTAGTTACACTAGGCCTGCCTATACTTAGCCCAAGTCTTCTTTTCCCCCTTTCCCCTTCCTGGGACCCATGACTCCCTCCTAGTCCATATTTTACATTTTTCCAGCCCATTGGGGGTTATTTTCGTTAGCACTTAATGGCATTTTGGCACCATAACTCCCTGTTTATCTGACATCCTGAAATGGCACCCTATGCTTCCCATCTTACTTCTAATGTGGGTAAATGAAATCTCTGCCAAAGAAGTCTGCCCTTGGAATACCTCTTCTTTGTTCATCTCTCGCTTAGCATGGATGGCTGAATTGGTGAGCTTCAGATGCCTCATTAGAGAACAGGGGCATTAACTGGGAGAAAGCACCATGGCTGCCTGCTGGGCCAAGGTCACAGACACAATGTTCCTTGGAAAGAATGCTGACTCTGGAGGAGGAGCCCCAGTTCAAATCCTGATTCTAACAATTACTAACAATAAACAATCCAATTGATCTTGAGTAAGTCACTTGATTTTCATGAACCTCAGTTTCTGTTATGGGGTCACACTAGGGAACTCCAAATCAATGAGATGTCCCTGTTAATTTCTTGGGAGGCAGCAATGGACAGAAGCAACAGCAAATGAGGAGAGTCTTTCTTTTCAGAGGTCTAAGTGGTTATTTTCTCCTCTTGTTCTGATGAGACTATAGTAGTGAGGGGGAGTCACTTTGTCCCTTCCTCCCAGGGTTTGCATTGTGATAGAGATGTGAGTCCCCACAAGTCCAGACAATGATGGAGAATTAGAAGTGGGCTTGCTAGGGGTAGCTAGATGGTGCAGTGGATAGAGCACTGACCCTGGAGTCAGGAGGACCTCAGTTCAAATCCAGCCTCACACACTTAACTAGCTGTGTGACCATGGACAAGTCACTTAACCCCATTGCCTTGCAAAAACCACAAAAAAAAAATCCCAAAGAAGTGGACTTGCTATATCCCTTTGTGTTCTTCTTTTAGTCCCATTGAGGCAAGGGAGAGACGTGCTCCTTTGTATTCTTGCTGTCGCCTGGAAATATTTTTGTTTGTTTGTTTAGTTTCGACTTTTTTTCCATAGGGAAAACATGAGGCATGATAATGAACTCTGAAAAACCTAGCTATGTCAGCTACAATTTGATGGCTCACTAGGGGTAGGGAGTACCAAGTTTGCCGCCTCCTTTTTTTTTTATTACCAAAGGATCTTCCTTCTTGCAAATTCTAACTTCAAAACCCAAACTTCAAACCTGATTATTCCCTCCTCTGGTTCCATCCTTCTCCCAGTTTCTGTTCCCCACACCTTTGCATCCCTGTAAGCCACTTCACTGCAGCTGTGGAGTGTGACATTGTCTCAGGGAAAGAATGTAGAGCATTTGCTGGTCTGCAGCATAGTTCAGGTTGGGAAACAATATACTGCAATCAATCTCTTACCGTCTTGGTCTGGAATGGGGAGGGAGAGAAGGATGGGGCCTAGCAAGAGAACCATTCTTGTCAAGAAACAGGAAGATGCACGAGTCATATGTCAGTAACTGTCACTGGAAGAATGGAAACATCCAGGATCCAGGAAATCAAATAGATATGAGCAGGGTTATTATGGAGAGTAAAAACAATAGTCAGAGATGTCACAGTTCTATGGCATGTTTCAGAAGACAAGGTTATTATTTCCATTATACAAATGAAATGAGCACAAAACAAAAAACTGTGCCTCTCCTGTCCAAGGTCTAGTCCAACTAAGATTAGAAACATTTATCATCAGATTAGCCATAGGATGATGTTTTTAGCCACAATGATTCTCATAGACTTTCTACTAAGTCCAAGGGGATTTGGGAACTATTTTACCCCTTCCCCCTCCATCTTTACTCTCCAGGACAAATGGGAGCCATAGTCTCTTTTGCTCCTAGACTCTAGATACTCTCTTTGGCCTATTTGTTCCCACCCTCCTCGAAAATTTCCTCAGCCTCTGAAATCTCAGATGACATTTATCAGTCACCTTAAACTTAAGGGTAGTGAAAGTAAAACAGTTTAATTGGTCAAAGCATAGCAATATGAAGGAAATGTATCATTATTAAGCACTCCCAAAAGCCATAGCCAAGCAAGTAACCTTATCTTTAACCAACTCACTAGGGATAGAGAACTGAGTTCAGCCTATAATAACCCTGGGCCTGAGGTTAAACCTGAGAAACTGAAAACATCAGGAGAATAGCTGACCCAATGCCCCAGAAACAGCCAGTCTTCAGAATCTAGAAGGCACAACCTTGACTCAAACCAGGTGCTCTTAGGTATGCCCAGGATTTGGAAGTGCATGGCCAACATTGAGTCCTCCCGTCCTAGAATCATCCAGTTCAATCAATATATATGTAGGAATAGAATAGAAATTTCAGACTTGCCCTATCCCATAACAAGGTGAAACCTATCTCATTGCAAGGGGATTAGGCCTTTGCCCATTTTTCCTTTCTGCCAATATTCCTTTCCAAAGCTCTATGGGAATGTCCTTATTCATTTCCAGCCCATGTCTCTGGAATGCTAAGCATCTTGAGAGGAAAGGCAAGTGAAACTCTATGGTCAAAGTACCGGAATGCTATTCTAACATTTGTCAGTGCAAAGAGTACCTACACTTACCAGATCATAGCTCCAAGAACTTTTAGCCAAATACAGCTGAGGACGCTGAACACTGGACACATCAAAGGACTTGACCTGTCACATGGCTCACAAGGCGGTTTCCACAATTAGTCTGCTGCATATCTATTGAACCCCTGCTTTCTTGGGCACTGCATTTAGGTACTTAATACTGTATTACTGTATTACTTAGGTAATCCACAGAAGTATTTGATGGGCTCTCTGACCTCAAAACCATCTTGTTGGAAATATGAGACCCACTCCTTTGAACCAAGTAGTATAAGACCAGACAGAAGTTTAAGCAAGTCCTGGGCCCTGCAGACTACAGGAGCTCAGAGAAAGGTGAGCTTAATGAGTCCTTCAGAGACATAAACTTGGAGCGGGGCCTAGAAGAATGTGGAAGATTTGACTAGGCAGAGTCCAAACATTCCAGATCTGGGGGCCAGGAGGGTAAAGGCGTAGCATCCCTCCTAATCATTCCACCAGGTTCTCAATTTTTCCATTGTTCCAGAGTCCCAAATCCTTTCACTCCCTCAAATACTTTTCACTGAAATCAGGTTTTGGAATTCTGGAACAATGGAAAAATTGAGAACCTGGTGAAATGATTAGATGGCATGTCTGGTTGTATAAGATTTGATGCACTAAGTGGTGCAGTGGATAGAGCAATCAATATTCCTGGAGTCAGGAGGAGAGGAGTTCAAATCCAGCCTCAGATATTTGACACTTCCTAGCTGTGGAACCTTAGACAAGTCACTTCACCCTGATTGACATCCATGACAATTTCCAGTCATCTAGATTCCTATCTGGTCACTGGTGACTATCTGGTCACAGATGACTCTGGAGGAGAAAGTAAAGCTGGGGACTTAGCACATTCCCCTCCCACTTCTGCCATGTACTCTGCTAAGACTTGAGGATCCAAAGAAAATCAAAAACAGGGTCCCTGTCCTCAACTCACATTCTTATGCAAGCAAGTGTTTAGACAATATAGATAGTAGAAATGGAAGGTACTACTAGTCCTTTGGTATCAAAGAAGACTACACTGAGCAACAAAATAATTGGAGACAGAGTTGCACAATTATGTTTATTCTAGTGAGAGGTATGTTGTGCAAGGTGTCCTCAGTTGTCTTTATAGAATTGTTCCACCCCATGACTGATTTATAGGGAACAGAACTTTTGGAAATGATCTGGCTGTTGCAGAGTCTCTTGCCTGAAACCGATTTTGCTTCCTCCCTATCAATGAGTGCTTCATCCCTGCCCAATTTCTGGCATGTGTTATCTGGCAACCCAGATATCTGCAATAATTCAATATATCCTAAGCTGTCTCTCAGTGGACTAATGGTAAGTATGACCTTTCAGACCTTCCACTTTTAAGCCAATTGTCAGTATGACACAATTGGCAACAGTTTTAACACTAGGACAATGTCATCTTGCTATTCATGCAGCTATACTGCTCTGCCATTAGTATATTCCTTAGAGCTCAATCTCACAGGATGCCACCAGAACCATGACACACTCCAAGATCCCTCTTTTGAGGCAAACCCACTCTAGGGAAGCCCTGGTCTTCAAAGAGAAAAGAGGACTCATCTGGGGCTTCCTCAAGCTTCTCCAGGATCAGTTGCATTACTGCATAGGATTCCTTGTGGCACCTATTTCCTCTACTCTGGATTCAAAGATTTGATTTTGATTCCCTTTTGATCAGCTGAGGGTAACAGAGGTCATTGCCCATCCTTTCAGAACAGAGCTTATCTATCTCTCAGGACCAAATGACTCATGTTCAACTACTATTCACATGGAACCCTTCACTACTTCAGCCTTCAAAGTTTTCATTTGAATATTAATAACAGAGGAAAGGCACTAGCAGCTGTGATGATCAGGAAGAAACCTTCTGTGTAGGGTGAGTCTTACAATAAGACAGAGAGATAAGATAGAAATAAGGGAACAGAGCATTCCATGTATGAGGGATAGCCAATACAAATACAGATACAGAAGACTGAGTGTCATGTGAGAAGACTTGCAAGTAGGCCAATGTAGCTTGGACACAGTGCCTGGAGATGAGTTAGGAAAAGTGGAAAGGTAAGAAGGGAAGAGACTAGTTTGTAAAGGACCTTAGATGCCAAATAGAGGTCTCTGTGTTTGATCTTGGAGGCAGTAGGGAGCCACTTGAATGTATTGAGTAGTGGAATAATATGGTCCAATCCACACTTTAAAAAAGTTACTCTGGAGCGGCTAGGTGGTGCAGTGGATGGAGCACCGGCCCTGGAGTCAGGAGTACCTGAGTTCAAATCCGGCCTCAGATACTTAATAATTATCTAGCTGTGTGGCCTTGGGCAAGCCACTTAACCCCATTGCCTTGCAAAAACTTAAAAAGAAGAAGAAAGTTACTCTGGTACATGAGACTGGAGGAAAACCAGAGTCAGGGAAACCCACCAGAGGCTCTTTTAGTATTTTGGGGGAAGATGGAAAGGACCAGAACTAAGATAGTGACTATGCAACTAGGGTAATGCGAAGGTAAAAACAATAAGATTTGGCATTGGTGTGGAGAGTAAGCATGAGGAATCCAGGATGGTTCTGGGGAAAAGCTGATGAGTTCTGTTTTGAGTTGATGATGCAAGATTGGAGCTCAGTTAGCAACAAACTGTTCACACTCAGAAAAGGACACTGATCTCTTGA
Source organism: Macrotis lagotis (assembly GCF_037893015.1). Classification (NCBI taxonomy): domain Eukaryota; kingdom Metazoa; phylum Chordata; class Mammalia; order Peramelemorphia; family Peramelidae; genus Macrotis; species Macrotis lagotis. The sequence goes on from NC_133666.1 coordinate 69,174,237, forward strand.
CATGAATTCTTCTGGTAGTCATTTTGCCTTGGGATTGCCTCTTGGATTAAATGTGAATATATAGGTTAGAGAGGATGAGTCTGTGATCAATCCAACACCACACCAAACATTGCCTTTGGCATTCTCACATCCTATCTGTCTCTTCTCCTTACAGTCACATAGTCTATTTGATGCCACTGTTTGCTACAAGAATGTTTAGGTAACCGGAAGACAGTGTTTGTGATAAGAAGATCATGAGATGCACAAGTCTTTAGCTGTAAGTGGCCATGGCTGTTGCTGTTTCCAGATCTATTACTCCCAAGAACTCCCTGTCATATTTGGTAATCTGAACTTACTCTAGCATTAAAGTCACCCATAATCATAAGCTTGCCTTTTTTTGGTAGATAGATGAAAAGCATCTCCGGTCTTCATAAAATTTTTCTTTAACTTCATTGGGGTTCATCATGGTGGGAGCATAGGCACTGATGATGATGGCATGGTGTTTTCCTGCAAGTGGCAATTACGTTGTCATGAGTCAGTTGCAAAACTTCAAGAAGGTTGGGGACTGAAAAAGACCACCAGACCCTTTTAGACCTGTTTTGTGCAACTCTTGTCCTTGTTCTCCCTTCAGTTCACCATAGGGGGTCCACTTATCCTGCTGGTAGCCCTTTTGACTTTCTCCTGGCATTGTAAATATATATATATATATATATATATATATATATATATATATATATATGGGACTCACTGACATGTTACTTATCCTGACCCTTGCCACTTCATAAGTCCACCATATTTTAAAAAGTATTTTCATTTAATTCTTAAATATTGTCCAATTACTTGTAAAAATTTTTTGATTATTTTTTTAAAAAACTGAGTTCCAAATTCACTTATTTCCTCCCACCCCACATGCCTCCTCAAATAGGCAAATAATTTGATGATGTTTTGTCTTTCATTCTCGAAGAAGGCCATGACATCAGGGAGGTGATACCATCACAAACACATGAATTGGATTTGAGTGAGGGGGTGCTGTACTAAGTCACCAGTCTCACTTTCTCTTTAGGAGTCATCTAGGTCTAGTGATCAGATAGGAATTAGGACAAGGAGATGGCCCTGAATTTGAGGCAATCAGGGATAGGTGACTTGCCCAGGTTGACACAGCTAGTTGGCATCAAGTATCTGAGGTCAAATTTGAACTCCTGCCCCCTGACTTCAGGACCAGTGCTCTATCCACTGCACCAGGGGCCAGCTGGAGTCAGGAGGACCTGAGTTTAAATTCAGCTTCAGACATTTAAAAGATCCCTAGCTCTGTGACCTTGGGCAAGTCACTTAACCACATTGCCTTGCAAAAACAAATAAACAAAAGATGTATTCTATCCACTGTATCACTTAGCTGCCCCCAAGCAATTGATATTAGTTATACATATAAAGTCATGCAAAGCAGAATTGCATATTAGCCATCTTGCAAAAGAAGACAAACAAAATAAAACAATCAAATAGATTGGGAAATGTATGCTTCAATCTGCACTCAGAGTTCATCATTTTTTCCTCTCTTAAAGTAGATAGCATTTTTCATCATAGATCCTTTGGAACTGTCTTGCGGCCCACCATTTTCAGTTGTATATTTCTTTGTTGATACCTTCTACTCCAACTCTTCTTCATAGTCTTTTATTTTGTTACATGTTTCTGACTTTTTATACTTGCCACGAGTCTCCATCTTCTTCTGCAATTATATTTATTTTTAATTATTCTTAAACGGTATTGGTCAAATATTGGTATTAAAAAGATATGTTGGGGGTGGCTAGGTGGCGTAGTGGATAAAGCACCGGCCCTGGAGTCAGGAGTACCTGGGTTCAAATCCAGTCTCAGACACTTAATAATGACCTAGCTGTGTGGCCTTGGGCAAGCCACATAACCCCGTTTGCCTTGCAAAAATCTAAAAAAAAAAAGATATGTCTGATTCAGGGGAAAATTGTAGTCAATAAGGACCTTTGACATTTTACTGAGGCAATGAACTTATCCTCTCTCCTATTTACTTCTAGACCCAATTTGTTGTCCATTTCCAGGATCACACCAAGGGAGATATATTGATGGATGAACTCCATGAGTTGCCCATATAAGTGCATGTCATTGTCTGGACAGTAGACATTCTTTGTAAACTTTTATTTTCCTGTGTGGATGAATGGGATACATTTGTGTGAGTTGTTATGGTTCAGGAGGCTTTGTATTCTGGGGAACATGAAATAAATAATATGGCACCATTGTCAAGCAAGTTATTCTGAAGTCCCTCACCATTCACAGACTTTTAATTGATCAACAAGTATTTTTTAGACACCTAATATGTTTCAGGCCTTCTGATAGACACTGGGGGATAGATATAAAAACAGGAATGATCCATTTTCTGTCTTTAGGGGAGCTAATATTCCATTAGGAAAAATAATATACATATAAATACAAAATATATACAGTAAACACAAGTCAATTTCATGGTATTAGCAACTGAAGAAAAGGGATTCTAAAAGATGGTGGTGAGAAGGGAGTGTATTCTAGACATGGGAAGGAAGATAGGAGATGCAATATTCTATACGAAAACCACCAAGAAGGTTGAACTGAAGAGTGAATGGAAGAGAATAATGTATAATAAAAATTCAAAGGAGAGTTGGAATAAAGTTGTGAAAGACTTTAAAAGCCAAACAAAACAGTTTGCATTTGATCCTAGAAGTAATGGGGAAAGACTGGAGTTGGTGAAGTGGTGAGAGTTAGACTTTTAGAAAAAACACTTTGAGTACGATGTGGAAAATGGCCTGGAGAGGGGAGAGGCTGGAGGCAGGAAGGCCAGCCATTGCAAGAGGTAGGAAGTGATGATGGCATGGACTATGTAGTAGTTTTGTGATTAGAGATAAGGGGATCCACTAAGAGATTTTGTGGAATCATAATCAGTCATTGAGAGAGTTAGATATATAGGATGAAAACAATTCAACAAACCTGGAAGAATAGAGTTTGGTGGTGCCCTTAATAGAACTAGGAGCAGCTGGAGGAGGGGTAGATTTGGAGGAAAAGATATTAGTTTTTTTTTTGTTGTTGTTTTGTACATATTGAGTGGGAAGTGCCCATGAGACATTAAGTTCAAAATGTCTGCTAGGCTGTTGGTGAAGTGAGACTAGAGCTCAAAAGACAGGTTATGGTTAGATATTTAGATTTTGGATTCATCTGCATAAAGATGATAACTAAACACATGGGAACTGATGAGGGCACTTATTTCCCTGTTTTATGCCTTTCTTGATTTTTGGGATCAGTGGATCATTGAAGAAGTTTATTTTTGTTGTCATATCCCCCAAAGAATCTTGTCATTTTGATATATTCATGGAAGAAACCTTTTTGGAAGAGTGGTTAAGGTTGCATTTTGTTCTACCAAATCAAATGCTTTTTATAGTGATCAATTGGTAGAGTGGGATTTTGTATTTTTTATATCTTTCAGCCATTTGACTGATAGTGGAGGTATGGACCACTGTCATACATCATTTGCCAAAGTTGCCTTTTCTCTGCTAATATTCTCTTCAGTGATTCCCTCTGTTCCTAAGGAAATGATTCTCATTAATGTGCTTTGTAGATGGGAAAGTAGGTATATTAGTTGGTAGTTGCTGATGTTCTTTTGATTTATTTTAAGGTAAGTTTTTAAGATTTTTCTCTCTGGCTTTTGCTATTTTCTCTGCCTTAAGATACTTTGTGACTATTGCAATCCCTCAATGTCTTCACAATGGAATTGCCTCTAGCATGTATTTTCTCTATGTACATTTGGTCAAATTCAGTCACTTTTCTTGTCTTTGTTCCCTTTGGCACCAATTTATACCTCCTGAAAGAGCATATCTGGAGCTGGGATATATAATATTCAAGGGTATGATTCCACCTACCTTAATATTGAAAAGAATTGCTTATGAAATCTTTGCAGATCTTGATCATCTTTCTTCTTGTTATCCTCCTTCATGAAATTGTGAAGAGCTTTAAACGTCAAACAAAAGACTGTGCATTTGATCCTGGAAGTAATAGAGAGAGAATGAAATTGGTTGAGAGTTAGGGTCAGACTTACATTCATTGTCCCTGGGATGACCTTCCTTGCTTGAGTCTCTCGCTAAGCTTTTTTAAAGCATCTTTTACCCTCTACTATTCATATCTGTCTTATGAGATAATATTGCTTAAGGCTTTTTGCCATTCTTTTACATAAGATTGTTCAAATTTATATTCTAACCTGGCCTTGCCTTTGTCTGTCATATGTTTCCAGTTGGCAAGAAAGTAAAGCATTTGTTGCCTACGGTACTTTTTAGGCTCTTTTGGTCTCTTCCATATAGCAATAGATTTATATTTGTTAAACTGTCTGAAAATACCATAAAGGTGTCTGGGTTTTTTTCTATTCTTAATCCATTTTTCATTTAAGTAACTTAAATTGGAGTTGTTTTAATTGCATACTATGCCTTTTTTCTTCATTTTCCTTCTTTTTGTTTCCATTTTGCTCTTTGCTGAAATAAGAAGGTAGTTTGACTATATACAACTAATTCAAGGATGACTCTCACATAAGTAATGAGATGTTTCCTATCTGTTCAGCTATAATAAGTGTAATTTTTTGTGATGTTATTCAGTATTGACTATGTATAATTCCTTCAGATCCTTTTCTTAATGAATGTATTTGACCTGTATCATTTACATGTCATTGACCTCTCTAATTTCTTATTTCTTATTCATGCTTCCCAATGTATTTCTTGCCTTCTTCACCAATTATTCTCACCTTGGCATTCAAATAACTTAATATGATAGTACATGTTGATTTAATGGAAAGAGGGTAGTTATCAAGTTCTTACAGAATTTCTCTGCTTCTGTATCCTCTGCAATAGTTGTTGGTTTCTAAGCTGCAAAAGGAAATGGCACACCACTCTGGTGCCAAAAACAAACCCAGGGGAAGCGTTGGTGTGCTGTGGTCCATAGGATCATGAAGAGTTGAACATAACTAAGTGACTGACCAACAGCAAGCCACAATTGTTTTCCTAGTGGCTTTTTTGCAGAGAGTTATCATGAACACTGAAGTATAAGGTGACCAAATAGCCTATGAATAGTGTCTTGTGTTCTTTGGATGTACAATAAAACCCATTCTGCCAGCTTCTATTTTTTATCTCTCCAGGGAGTACCTATGAATCATCCTTCCATCTAGATGGAACTTCCTTCTTTCTGTTGGTTCCATTCCTTGTAGGAATCTCAAGATTAATACAGTTTCCTTCTTCCAGTAGTAAGTCCACTCATTGATCATTGACCAAATGAGATGCTATTTTTAAAATATTTAGCACTGGTGCATTGTCAAATCTATATAAATATCTATTCCTTACCATTCCCTTCTTCTCATTGGCCAAGGAGCTTCCAATTGGGATACCAGTATCCTAGTCAGAGTTTATAGGTGGTCTTAAAAAGCTCTGTCATTCTTATTCAATTCTGTCCCATTTTTGGCCATTCTGCTCTTATTACTCTCCGTTGAAGCAAAGAGGAGTTGCTCAGGTCTGTGGACTCCTTTGCATTTGTTTCATAGGCTGCCATCTTACCCTTACGTGGCCAGATTCTTTGTGATGAGTATCTCCAGATTTAGCTGGGCTGGTCCTCGGCTATGATTGATACAATGACTGCTATTGGGGCCCTGTATCTGAAGTCACTCCAGCTAGGTAGATCTCTTTGAGCTTGTGTTTTTTTGGCTAAGCTTTCAAGAATATAAGGCATTGGGGGTAGCTAAGGCATTGACACAGTGAATAGGGTACTGGCCTGGGAGTCAGGAGGACCTGAGTTCAAATCTAGCCTCAGACACTTATAATTTTCTAGCTATATGACCTTGTGCTAGTCAATTGACCCCATTGCCTTGCAAAAACCAAAAAAGAAAAAAAAGAATATAAGGCATTGGAGGATGCCTTTGGATACTCCCAATAGTGAGTATCCTTTATTCTAATAAAGTGATCTTCTTGTGTCAAGTTTTTAGTTACTACTGACTGACTAAATGATAGGAATTGACAGCGGCACTCATAGTGGTAGGCCATTCGGTTGGGAATGGCAGGCAGGATATGTTGGGTCTACACAAGAGAAAAGGTGTTAGAGATCATTGCTGAAGTCTAGATTCCCATCTACTTGGCATTTTAGACCAAGCTGACAATTTTCTTTTGATTTTATAAAATTCTATGAAATATGAAGATAATTCCCAGTATTGTTCCATTTTTTTTTATTTTTGGTCAAGTGTGATCTCCATTTTCTGTCTCCTGACTTTTGCTGTGAATCTGCTCCATAAATACTATCTACAGGTTTGTCCTCCTTCTCTGCCCACCTCTTCCTTCCTTCTGCTGGTGCCTTCCCTCTGATTTTACTTCCAATTTATCCTGCTTATTGGGTCTGTGTGTAGTTTTTTTGTAAAAATGTTGGCTTTCCTGTTAGAATATAAACTCCATAAAACCAAGGACTGCCTTTTGTCTTTTTTATCTCCAGTACTTAGCACAGTACCTGGCACATGCTTGTTGACTGAATGACATGGATGTCATTTTACTTGTCTTTCTGCCATTTTGGAATTGGTAATGGGGCTGCAAATGGGGTTGGAATGGGTAAGCTGTATAACAGCTAGGGGAAAAGGAACTTCCTTTTCTTATGTTATTAGGGTCCTCATGACAGAGTAGATTAACTGCACCCACACCAACCTTGACTTTACATCCTTTGAATATTAAATGGAAACTTAAGCATGAAAGTACAAATGCCATTTTATCATTGAGCACTTTTTATCTCAATGGAAAAAGAGCAGGAACCAATTTTTCTGAAGGGTGGGTTATTTAATAAGCCAGAGGAAGGTTTACTCTCAGCAAAAGAGGGGAAAATGCCAAGCTATCGATGGTCCTTAGTTCTTAAACTGGAACACTCTCATGTTCTTTATAGATGAGACCTGGAGGAAACAAGACACTGATTCCCATGGATTTCTAATTGCACTATCCCAAACTTGAGTCCAACTTCATGAAGACAATGCTGTTTGTAATTAGAAGGATTTCCTTAAATGAAAGACAATTTCTAGTTAGTGCCAAACAGCTGGATAAAACAGAACAAATCAATTCCCAATCTGGGGAGGGGGGAGATTGTTTTTTGGTTACCTGAGGTAACCAGATGTTTGGAAACACCCAGATGTGTGTCTGAACATTTCCGTTTTCAACTGGATTGCCAGTTTTGTATGGGAACAGTCTTTTTTGGCATTTGTATTCATTTGCATTGTACCTCTGAGAGTTCATTGGTGAATTTGAAACCCTATGAAGGAAAAGCTAGGTCTCTTCCTATGACTGACAGCCAAGGCTTACAACTGGTGCAAGTAACCAAGCCCTAACAATCCACCAATCCAGCCAGGTCTTGCCATTGCCACTTTGCCTTGAGTTTGAGTGGCTACCCATAGGTTTTCTATGACAGTCAGGTGTTTGAAGACTGTGCCAGATTTCCTGAGAAGTAATCACATAAGTCTGGGAGCAGAAAAGCCTGTCATTACTCACTATGCTAATGAAAAGTATGATGACACCAAGACAGGCTTCCTGGAAAACCTAATTATGTCACAGCACCATAGCAGAAAGCAATTGTAGGTATAATGTTCATTGTCACCCAGATCAGGCAATAAACAGTGCTAACAGGTGATTGAATACCCCAAAGGCTTGGCAACCTTTGATCACCAGCAAGGCACTTTATTGCAAAGCATCTTCATACTCAACATAATTCATAATCTATGATAAGGAAAGGATGCTTAGCAATGCCCGTGAAAATTTCCCTCAATTTTCTTAATCCTTAAGAGTTTAGTGTTGCTTTGTGAGCTTGGGAAAGATGATACTGGCCTGCTAATGATTCCCCTGGTGTGTCCAGAGGCTCCAGTAAACCTGACTAGTACCAGACAAGAGCCCTGGGGCTTGGGTTTGTGCCCTGGTCATCTTCAGGTCAATTCAGCAAACATCTCTCAAACTTCAACTATGTCCCAAGCTTCAACTTGATCCTGAAGACTGAGACAGAAAGGAAAATTCTCATAAACAACAAAATGTTTACAGTAGAACTTTTTGGTAATAACTAAGAATTAGATGCAAAGTATTGCATGGTCTTTATTATTTTTCCATTAAAAAATGATTGTTATATTTTTGCACAACATTCTAAAGGAGCCACCTCAAGTCCCCTTGAATGTCCATCTCTCTTCCCAGAAGACAGAGGCTTTCTCACTGGACAACGCTGATGGCTCACCTTGGCAAACTCTTTATCTCAAATGACCAAATGGAGATTTGCAGCCTCAAGGCTTCTGCTTCAGTCTTGAGCAAATGCTATTTGGAATTTCAAGATCTCATTCAGGCCTAGAGCTTCTATTTATAAGCAACATAAACTAACACACTAAGAGGTCAGATTCTCTTTCAAATTTCTATTGAATTCACTGCAGATAATTCTCTCTAGGTCCTTTGTGTATCAGGGTTTTAAAAGGCTCTCCTTGTCAGGGATGCTAAGGGATCCTCTCAGATGCTTCTTACTCTGTAGCCTCTGGAATGGAGAAGGTCTGATTAGACCTCAGGACAGAGATGGCAAGATAAAGCAGTTCTTATCTCTAGAGGGAGTGAGCAAGCTAGGTCTAGTCAAAATTCTATCACTGAAAACTCTGGATGTGCCCTTAGGATGTGTGTGTGTGTGTGTGTGTGTGTGTGTGTGCGCTTGCATGTATGTGGGGGATGGGAAGAGACTTTGATTAGAAATCTTATGCCTTTAGATGGAAAGCCCAGTACGCTGGATAGACCTTGCCTGCTTTATGACAAGAAGACAGAGACTTCCAGTGAGTCACTTCTTGGGTAGCTACCATCAGAAAAACGAGCTACCCTGGGGCTGAGGGAAGTGCCTCTTTGAACTCACTATTCCTGATAATTAGATGTGAAGCACATCTTGTTACTGCCTACTGAAGAACTATGTCTATTATCAGTCCTCACTCAATTTTAACACTCTGGGGCCAAGTTCCAGTCATCCCATCACAGTTACAACTATGCTTCTGGGAATTACTAGACATTTTGTGGCTGAGAGCTCAGAGAGAGACTCCTTCCTTCCTTCCTTCCTTCCTTCCTTCCTTCCTTCCTTCCTTCCTTCCTTCCTTCCTTCCTTCCTTCCTTCCTTCCTTCCTTCCTTCCTTCCTCTGCCAGATGGTTACAGGATTAGCCATGGATTGGTTAAAGATAAGAGAAAGGCCTCCACCATTCTTCTCAGTGCTGGTGTATGTGATTTGTGGGAGAACATTGACAAGAATGGCCCAGGATGAAAAAAACCTGGAGCAACTAAGATCTACCTTGTTCTGTGTGTGTGTGTATGTGTTTTTGTGTGTTGGCGTGGGTAGGGGGTACAGTGGCACAGTTAACATTATAGACCCAGTAAAGTTTGGAAGCACCAAATGATTCCTTTGGAGTCACCATGCAAATCTCTTGACAGGGATGCCAGCAATGCCCTTAGATGCCATATCTGGCTGGGTACACTTATGAACTACCACCTTTGGTTCTGTTTGACCTACATTTGTTTCCTGTTTTGGGCATTTGTTCCCTTTTCTAAATTATCAAGATAGAACTCTACTTTCCATGTTCTGTCATTCCTTTGCTTTGCCAAAGCTGTTACCTTGGAGTAGTTAAAAAAATATTAGTGTTACCTACTAAGATAGTTAATGTCTTCCCTTTGCTCATATCATATCATAGGTTGACTTTTCCCCTAGTAAGGCTCCACATTGACCCCATTTTGTGATAACCAAGAGACAGACTGCCCCACTGCTCCAGTTTCAGTAAAGATTCTAAACCCCACTTCAACCTTTGCGCCCATGGGTTTGTATCAACCAAGCTGTACATGGGCCCTTCTGTCACTACCAAAATGATTCTGCATTTTAATTAATCGAATGCACTGCAACATAGACTCTTCTCAAGAGTGAGTGATTGCAAAATCCCAACATTTTCGTTCCATGACCAAGAGGGGCTTAAGGAAGTTGGAGCCCAGAGTACTATGAGTTCCAATTAGCTCTGAGTGCTGAAGGTGTTCTTGGCCTTCTCAGCCTATTTTCCATGTTATTCCATGATTGTTAAAAGATAATAGCAGGACTAACTCATTCCTAATCCTCACAGCAGTACACAAGAACACATCTGAGCTAGTGATATAGAAGAAGGTCCTTTGCAAAAGACAGGAAAATATTCTTGGAAACACCTACTAGACTTCCTCTCTTTCCCACCTTGAATACATGCTTCTTTTCTGCAATTCCACTGACCTATTTTATCCTGCTGCACACTTGGGGGACAGACCACAGCCTCCTAGCAGGACAACATCCATGTTCAGACTCTCTTCTCTGCAATTTGCCCATCTTCCTCCACCCCTCACTGTGCCACCATTGTCTTGCTGCCAGGTAATTGAAGTTTTACTTGCAGCTTTGTATCTATCCTTCACTCCTTCAGTGACTGGTGATTTCCTCGATAGATGGGGGAGGACAGTTGTGGTCAATCTGGTGATGAAACTTTATGACCTTAGCTAGGCTTGACTTTGGACCAGGTAATCATACTATAGGTTCCATACATTCAACGTTCCAGCCTAATGAGACTGTTAGCTATTCTGAGTTTGTTTACCTTACCTTTCTGGCCTCTGTTTATTTGTACATTCTGACTTTCCCATGAAATGATAGAAGGAAATGCAAGGAAAGATTTTCTATGTTCCACAGTCCTACCAAAGCCCATTTCTGCCCTCCTGGGACATACTGCTCTTCTCCGTCCTATTCACAGCCAACTTCCTAGGTCAAACCTACATACACAGGATAATCTCTGCAGGCATTTTGGTTCCCTGCAATGTCTGTAAGGGTCTCTAGTCTCCACAGCATGCTCTTTGGGATATTCCTTTGCTTAAGTTTTCAATCTCCTCCTGTACAGCTTCAAAGGTAGCTTATCCAAGCTCTCTGGATTTGATGCCATGCTGTATTAAGGCAGGAAGGAGGGGGAGGGTAGACACTTATACTGGACTTAATGGAATGGGTAGCTTATGCAGAGAAAAATGGAAAATTTGACTTCCTGATTTCAGAGAATATGGAGTTAGGTTGAGAATAGTTGCGAATTCCAAACTCTTTAGACTTTGGACCTTATTCCGTGGGAAGGAGAAAGAAATTGTAGATTTTTGAACAGAGAAGTAATCTAACGGAAATAATAATAATAATAATAATAATAATTATGATGATAATAATAATGCTTGATATCTAACATTTTAAGATTTGCAAGTACAACTATAAAAGCAACATGGGGATGAGGATCAACCTTAATGGACTTGCTCATTCCATTAGTGCAACAATCAGGGACAATTTTAGGGTATTTGTGATAGAGAATACCATCTGTATCCAGAGAAAGAACTGTGGAGTTTGAACAAAGACCAACGACTTATTACCTTCATTTAAAAAAAAAGTTGTCTTAAGTATTACATAATTTTGCTATCTCTTATGTTTTATTTCTTCCTCAAGGATATGATTTTTTCTCTCAACACATTGAATTGTTTTAATGTTTAAAATAAATGTATTTGTTTATTTTTGAATTTTACAATTTCCCCCCCAATCTTGCTTCCCTCCCCCCACTCCCCACAGAAGGCAATTTGTCAGTCTTTACATTGTTTCCATGGTATAGATTGATCTCAGTTGAATGTGTTGAGAGAAATCATATCCTTAAGGAAGAAATGTAAAGTATAAGAGATAGCAAGATTACATAATAAGAAAATGGTTTTTTTTTTTTAATTAAAGGTAATAATTTTGGTCTTTGTTCAAATTCCACAATTCTTTCTCTGGATGCTGTTGGTATTCTCCATCGCATCCAAAATTGTCCCTTGATTGTTGCACTTATGAGATAAGCAAGTTCATTAAGGTTGATCATCACCCCCATGTTGCTATTAGGTTGTACAATGTTCTTCTGGTTCTGCTCATCTTGCTCAGCATCTGTTTATGCAAATCTCTCCAGGCTTCCCTGAATTCCCATCCCTCCTGGTTTCTAATAGAACAGCAATGTTCCATAACATACATATAACACAATTTGTTCAGCCATTCCCCAAATGATGTACATTCACTCAATTTCCAATTCTTTGCTACCACAAATAGAGCTGCTATGAGTATTTCTGTACAAATGATGTTTTTACCCTTTATCATGATCTCTTCAGGGTATAGACCCAGTAGTGGTATTGCTGGATCAAAGGGCATGCACATTTTTGTTGCCCTTTGGGCATAATTCCAGATTGCTCTCCAGAAAGATTGGATGAGTTCACAGCTCCACAAACAATGTATTAGTATCCCAGATTTCCCACATCCTTTCCAACATTGATTATTGTCCTTTCTGGTCATATTCACCAGTCTGAGAGGTGTGAAGTGGTACCTCAGAAATGCTTTAATTTGCATGTCTCTAATAAGTAGTGATATAGAGCAATTTTTCATATGACTATGGATTGCTTTGGTTTCCTCATCTGTAAATTGCCTTTGCATATCCTTTGACCATTTGTCAATTGGGAAATGGCTTATTTTTATAAAAATTTGACTCAGTTCTCTGTATATTTTAGAAACGAGTCCTCTGTCAGAAATGCTAGTTGTAACTTTTCCCCCCCAATTTACTACATTTCTTTTGATCTTGGTTACAGTGGTTTTGTCTGTGCAAAAACTTTTTAATTTAATGTAATTGAAATCATCCAGTTTGTTTTTAATGATGTTCCCCATCTCTTCCTCGGTCATAAACTGATTCCCTTTCCATAGATCTGATATGTAAATTATTCATTGATTTCCTAACACATTCAATTTTGATCAATGTATAGTATGGAAACAATGTAAAGATTATTAGACTGCCTTCTCTGGTGGGGTGGGAAGAGGGAAGGGAGATTGGGGAAAAATTGTAAAATTCAAAACATTACAAAATTTATAGATAGAAACTATTATTGTATATAATTGGAAAAAAATAAAATATTTATATTAAAAAGAGATTTGCAAGTACAAAGAATTGCTTTATATATATTATCATTTAATCTACACTGTCTTTTGAGGTATTATCATTATCATTTTACATATTAGAAAACTTAGAGTAGAATGTGACATCTTCTAGGTCAGCAAATGTTCTGTTTTCACCTTTATATGCCCAGTATCTGACACTCACCAACCACTGAATTTAATAGATTGAATGAGTTGCCCAAGTTCCCATAACTTTTCAGTATTGGGAGTTGGACTCAACTCCATATCTCTTCTGACTCCAGGTCCATCTCTGATTCACTGAGCTACATTATCTATGCAGAGGAAGAAATGCTAGGATCAGAGGTGTTGGAATGAAACCTCAATTCTTCCATTTATCATCTTTGTGCCCTTGAAAGGAAAGTGTCTTCCTTTCTTTCAGGTCTTGTTTGGGGTTTTGTTTGGGTCTCAGTTTCTTCTTTTGGAAGAGAAGGGCTAGATGGAGTGTTAAGGTCCTATCCAGCTCCACAGTGAAGATCCAGTGTATGATCTGGTTATCAGGTGGAAGAAGACCAAACTAAGGGACGACAAAGTGGGAGAACTGTTGTTCTTCACTTGGTCATGTTTGGTTTGCTGTCAGCCCAACTCCTCATCCACCTTCTCTTGACCTTCCCTCCCCTGCTGTTCCTCATATTGAGTAGGTTCCATGTTCACTGAAGCCATAAGGACATTGCTGTGATCACTGCTGATCCTTTGCAGGCGCAAATTTGTACAAAACAAAAATGTGAAAAAACAAAACAAACAATGAACAAAAGAGCTAGGTTGCTATGAAGACCAGCTCTAAAAAAAACATAGCATAATATAAACCAGGAAAATTCTGAGCTGCAAATATGTTCAGAAAATTCTCAAGACCCATCAAAATTAATGACTGTCTCTCTTTGCTTTTCTAGTTGGAAGTGGTAATAATGGATTCAGTGCACCTTCTTTTCCCTACATTTCTCCCCTCTCCAACCAAACAGATGGCATGCAGACTTTGGGGACAGGTCCCTGGCAGTTGATCCTTGTGCTGGTAGCACCCCTATTGCCCTCAGGCATTACCCCTCACAGTTTAGAATGTGGAAAGAAAGAAGGGGGTTACTGGATATTGTCCAAAGTAGAGACAAGACTGGGAAAGTGGTGGGAAGAACTAGGGTGCCTGGAGGCAGATGCCATGACCATCTTCCCTGTCCTTTCCAAGAGAGAATTCAACATCATCATTGTCCAGAAATCAGACTGACTTCTCTAGGGAGCATGACCCACTTACCTTGCTCAGTGGAGGAAGCAGTTGTCTTTGGAACCTGATTTGAAGGGACCCTAGGGAAATTCTTACCTTCTCCAATGGTGGACATTCCTTCCAGAAGTGGAATAGTCAAAATCAATTCAGCAAGCATTATTATTCCTGTATTAATTGCATCAAGTGCTGGGCTAGGTGTTTATTAGGGATCTGAAGAAAAAAACTAGATAGTTTTTGCCTTCAGAGAGCTGATGAGCTATTGTGGGATAACCATAGGATCAGCAAATTAAATCCAAAATATCTATCTCTATCTATCTATCTATATATATATATATATATATATTCCAGAAGGGGCAGAGGTAAGAAGTTAGATTTTGTAGGTATAAGATTCAACTTCTGCAAAGACACAGAGGTAGGAAGATTGAGTATTGTATTCAGGGAAAGCAAGTGGCTCAGTTTGTTTGGAATGTAGAATAAGTAAAGGGGTAAATTATATAATCATCCAGGAATATAGGTTGGAACCAAATAGTTAAATGCCAAATTTCAGGGAGTGTGACAACACTGACTTCTTGGGCATAGGAACATAGATGAGGAATTGGTACTGCAAAGGAGGAAAAAAACCTTAAAGATGAGAGGTGGCATCGCTAAAGATATAATTGCTCTCCTTCCCAGCCCCACTGAACAGCAGTGATATAATGAATAGAGAACAGAACCTGGAACCAACAAGACCCAGGTTCAAATCTCACCTCAGATACCCAAGCTTTGGGACTCTCTGGTCAAGTTACTTACTAGCTGCCTGGGTTTCCTTGTGTATAAGATGAGGGGCCTGGACTCCATGGTCTGTAAGTTCCCTTTGATCTCTAAATCTAGGATTCCATGATTTGAGGTGAGTTATTTCATCTCTCTGGACCTCAGTTTATTCATGTCTTCAATGAAAGGGTTGGGGTAGCTGACCCCTATATGATCCTATGATCCATAGGATTGACAGAAACCAGTCTGCCTTTTGCAGTTGAGTATGCAAATGTTTGATAGTCTGATCTGTTTTGATAATAGAGCAGGTTTGCTCATTTGTCTGGGATTGAAAATATACATATGCAACTTAACTACATATTGAAACCATATTTATCTAGCAAGAAAGGAAAAACAGACTCTTCTGACAGGGCACACTCCCCAGATTCCTAAAACTAAGCTTTTTGATGTCTCCACTAAGCTATAGGTATGATGTGCCAAGGACAACAACTTTCCCTTGTCTCAGACCAAGTGGAAAAACCATGCATCTTCTCAGTGTCTCGACTATTGGCTTTCCATTCTTTATTGGGGGTGGGGTGAGTGGGAGCAAGAAGTTGATTAGAGAAACCTATCTTACTATTACCTGCCCTTTACATGCTATAATTTCATCAAATGGATCGGGAGGTTTTCAAGTAATTGGGTATCTCCTGTCACTCCCTTCTAACCCCACTACATACATGGTCAAGTACAAATACCTTTTCAACTTCAGGGAGGCAAGACTTGTGTCATTTATCATCAAATGATATCAATAATAGCCTTGTGGGAAAAAAAATAATAGCCTTGTGTCCAGGGTTCACAGGACCCTACATATAAGAGAGTTTTGAATTCTGATCCGAGTCGCTTGGTTTTAGGAGAAAGTCAGAATGGGACCACAAATTGTACATATCAACTTTGAAAGTGCTGTCATACTTTAGAAACCCTGTTTGAAATCTCGAACTCCTTAAACAAAATGATAGTATCCAACTGCCCCCAAACTTGTTTAAGTACAAAAGAAGTCTTGTTGTTTACAGATGTGCCAAAGCATTATTTTCCATTTCCCAAGGATTTTTACAATGACTCAATCATATAATTACCTGTTATAGCTGCTTATACACGGTTACACTAATTATGTTAATAAGGCATAATTGCACTAATTACATAAACAGATGATCAACTAAAAATTAATTTTCTAGAACCCAAGGAGGCTCACCAGTGACAGAGTTAAGAGCCTGTTACATAAACTACCCAAATCAGCAAGTTCTTTGCTTTACTCTGACCATGGAAATTCCATGGATAGGGTTGGTATCATCTTCCAGCTCTCCTGAACCCAAGCAACCAGTTGGGCACACCATTAAACCAAAACCATAAAAGAAACTCAAGGGCAATGAAAACAGTGTTGTTGTATTCAATCTCCCACTGTAAAGCCAAACCAGCAACAGTAAAACTGATAGAGAAGTTCTCTTTCATCTCTATGATCAGGGAACTCTAATTGTGCCTTGCTTTAGGAAACCTGTTCAGTGTTATCTCTATGCCAAGGATGCTACCTGAGGAAAGGTGAGGATAGAGTGCATTCCACACCTGGGGACCACTTGTGCAGAAGCAAAGAGTATATACACACACACAGAGATCACCTAATTGGGCAGTTTGACTGGGCAGAGGAGTAATAAGAATAAATTGGAACAGATATAAAGGTACCAGATTGAAGATTGCTTGAAGTACCATGCTGAGGAATTGGTATTTCAGAGGATTATAGACTGAGAGTTATAAGGAACATCAAGGTTTATCTAATCCAACCTCAACATTTAAGTCTATCAAGAATTTATGAAGTGACTTTTAAATGTTAGTCATATATTCAAAGTATGAAACAACAAAGGGGAAAATTCCTACTTGTAAGGTGCTTATGTTACAGTGGAGAAATCAAATCATATCAAATACAGCACAAATATAAAGTGAATAAATACTTATCTATACAAAGTAATTGAAGAGAGAATGGGAGGGTTGGGTCACAAAAGTTTTCATTGTCACCCACTGTTGAAGTTGACATCTTGGTTTGACTTGGTTTATTAACAAACAGTTAAAATTTGTAAAACTAGCACTGAAATCACATGATCAGAAAAATCCCTTTGTCGGCAACAGCACCAACAGTGTTTAGGACAGTTTTGAGGTAACCATTGTGGTCTTCTAGGAGGAAGATGATGAGATTCTGAACTAAGGGGGCAGCTATGTGATTGAAGAAAAGGGGTTAGATGACAAAGATAGGAAAGACAAACAGTAGGATTTTACAATTTCTTGGATCCATGGGGTGAGAAAGAAACTGAGGGTTGGAGGGGGGGTGACTTTCATAAGGTCCCTCAGGTCAGTTGTATCAGAGCCAGTTTTGGAAGTGGGTACTCTGAGTTTAGAGTTAAAAAAGAGTCACTTAAGTGTTTTAGTAAAAGAGTTATTTGGTCAGGCCTGGACTAAAATATGATCTGTTTGGAAAGGGAGAGCCCAAATCTAGAGAGACTAGTTAGGAAGCTAGTTAGAAATCAATCAACTGCACCTTCCTTTTGAAACTTCATATGGTCATCCCAAAGGCGATATCTCTACCTCCTGGTTACTCTCCAATGGATAACAGCTCTTGGATGGGAGTTCAAATTCATCCTGTGATCTTGGGTAAATCACTTCACCCTGATTGCCTGGCATCCAGAGCCATCTCCAGTTGTCCTGATTCATGTCTGACCACTGGACCCAGATGGTTCCAGAGGAGAAAGTGAGGCTGGTAATTTAGCACAGCATTCCCTCACTCAAATCCAATTCACATGTGTGTTATGGCATCACCACCCCTGATGACACAGTCCTCTTTGAGAATGGAAGGACA
Source organism: Macrotis lagotis (assembly GCF_037893015.1). NCBI lineage: Eukaryota > Metazoa > Chordata > Mammalia > Peramelemorphia > Peramelidae > Macrotis > Macrotis lagotis. Next base: position 69,192,090 of record NC_133666.1, read on the forward strand.
AACATAATAACTGTTGAAAACATTAGTGCTTTAATTTGCAGAGTTTCAGCCTCCTTTTCAGCAAGGAGTTAACATGCCCATAGAAACACTTAAAATATTCATCACCTCTTTCCTCTATGTAAGGTAGCTGGATGGGAAAGTGGGGTGAATGTATGAGAAATTCTTCTCTTAGGTCCCTTTCTCTTCAGTTGCAGTATTTGTATGGGATCCACTCAGGATGGAAGGTGTTTTCAAAGGGCCCTGGTGAGACAAGATGATTCTTTTGCCCAAACTCCTGAAGCATCAAGGCCACAGTAATGACCACTAGGTTTATATTCATGTTAACCATGGGAATGGGTGAGGTAGGCAATGGAATAGACATGTATTAAGTTTCATACACTGAATGCAAAATGATTCCTAAGCATCTCATTTGATCCTTCCAACAACCCTGGGATATAGGTACTATTGTTTTTATCCATTTTACAGATGAAGAAATTGAGGCAGACAGATGTTAAGTGATTTGCCTAGGGTCACAGAGCTAAAAAGTATCCAGGCCACATTTGAACTCATTTCTTCAGACTCCAGGCCCAGCACTCTCTTGGCTGTGTCATCTAGTCACTTCTCTCTGGTGGTCAAAGGATTTGGAATGCCGAGGTCTTTGTGCTCAGCTCGGGAAGTCTTCCCCACAGGGTTCTTTCATCCCTTTGGCCCCTAAGATCTGAGGGCAGGTCCATGCCTCTAATGAGCCCATACCTGCTTCTTGTATTGACACTGTCCCAGGGACCCAGACGTGGGGCCTGGGAGGGAGGAAATAAGGGTGCCCTATTGCTTTGCCCTTTGATCAGACTCCTGACTTCAGACCTGTAGCTCTATCTTGACTGACTCCAAGGCTCTTGGCCCTGACCCATGGTTGTCCCCTTTCCCTTCCTGCTTACTATAATCTCATTTCCAGCCCTGAAATGGTGGTTTTGCTATTGGCTCTGTGCCGGCCTCTTTGAGGTACTGTGGAAATGTAATATCTAATAAGTCAAGGTCTAACTATTATTTGATGAAACATTGCAGTAAAACATGGGGTAAAAGCAATGAGTAACCCCTAACATATGTGTTTGGAAACACAAACTTTTGTTTACAGCAATGGATGTTCATCAAATGGCATATGCTTGAAAATAGAGCTGTAACTAGACTGGGGTGACTGGGGCTTTGCAGGGCAGCAATATTTTGAGCACAGTAACATTCAAAATCATTTTAAAATATACAATTTTAATATTTGTTACATTTACTTGCTTATAGTGGTTTTATTCTTTGAACTGTGTAGAGGCTATTTTTGTTGACTATACCTTAGTGATTTCCCCTTGCTAGGTCAGTCATGCCTGCTCCTTCCAGTTTTAGTCTCAGACTGTCCTGGGATCTCCTCCTGCAGGGCCACTGCCTCTTCCCATGGGAGCTGGCACCTGATCTCTACCTCAGTTCAAACTCTGAAGTTGCTAGCTACATACACCTCTGCTAGAAAACAGTGGAGTTCAAACTTTGGTGGAAAGTTTGATCCTTGGGTTTAATTAAGATCTTTTGAGGAACTCATCCTCTGATGCTGCATCACAAATTTGGGCAATGTTACTGAACTTTGTTAGAGGGTGTACATTTTCCCCCAAACCCTCAGAGATTCATATTGACATCCCCATTTTCCAGATGAGCCATTGAAAATAAACAGCTAGTGCAAGGGTTATCTGAGGTTGACCAGCAATCCAGGTCTGGAATTTCAACTTTTACCCCTCCAAAAGAGGACTGCAGCTGTTGGGAGAGGTCCACAAACCCTCTCTCTCATTGGCTTGCCTGAAGAGTTCCAAATTCCCAAGTGAGAGACAAATTCCAGTCTTTACCACAGTGGAAAGTCTGTGATGAGAGAACTACTCAAAGCCATTTCCCTTCACAGATCAGTGACATGATAGACCATCCACAGCTCTTAGTGAGAGAATGGGAATAGCTCTTGCCAAGGCAATAAAATTAGCCGCGTCAAGAGAAGTCTGAATGCTTCTGTAAGTGACCCTGGCTTGAATGCCAAGCCCATCCGAGTAACAGCCTAGCAGACATTCACTTAAAGGTCTGATGTTATCTTTGGTGAAAAATGAACAGTTTCAAGGAAATTGTTTTTATGACAAAGTGTGTCATTTTGTTTTTAATTTGTCTGTAGAAACTCTAAGCCGGTGACCTGTTCCAGTGTGATGTCTTCTTGGCGTGTGTGCATTTTTCTGACTGAAATGCAAATTAAAAATCAGATTCTGCCACCCTGTTGTCACCATTTGACCATATCCATAAATATTCACCAAGTATTGCTCTGGCCCCTTCAAATAAATTCAAAATAGATCTTAGATTCAGATCTGAAAAAGATCTTAGAGGTCATCTTGGCTAATCAGCTCATTTTACTGATGTGCAAACAGGGAAAGGAGAAGGGACTTGCTCAAGGTCATGCAGAAAATAAAGGCAGACTTTGAGCTCTCAATCCAGCATTTCTGCAATGGCAATCAGGTATCAATGCAGGGAGAAGCACTGGAGAACAGTATCTAAAGTTTTGGAAATTAGGTTTGCCTTTAAATATGGGTTGATGGGAACCTCTTTTTGCATAGCTCAAAATTGAATGCTGAGGTGACCACCCATCACTGAGAGAATTTTGCTGAGCTCATGTAATATAATATCACTGTTCCATTAAGCAATCAAAAATAGGAGGAATTCAGAGAAACCTTGCAAGATTTATTTGAGCTGTTTTAAAGTGAAATAAATGAAATTTGGTGAACAACATACACCTTGCACATGACAGGGCTTCTCCTGACCCCATCCCCCGTGATGTGATCTGCCTCCTCACTTCCATGGCTTCCATCAAGACAAAACTCAAGTGTCACATCTTCACGAGGTCTTCCTTTTCCCTTCCATCAACTTTGTACATATTTCTAATGTATATAATTTGTTTGGTTTTTAACCTGTCCCCCCCACAGGAGCTCATTGAGACTAAGGACTAACCTATATTTTGTATTGTACCCCTATGCATAATAGCACAGTGGCTGGCAGTTAGTGAGTACTTTAGAAATGCTAGCTGACTGCCTGAAAACAAAATAAGAAGAATCAGAAAAACAGTATCACCACTGATTACAATAATGGTATTGAAGAAAACAGTGAAACTGAGGGCAGTGATTGTAATCACCAAACTTTGTCCCAGAGAAAAGATGAGGAAATAGGCTCCCTCCACCCAGAAGTAGGAGCCTAAAGGTACAGAATGTTGCATATGCAGTGAGATGTCTATGACATCAGTTGGTTTTTCTTAGCTATTTTTCTTCATTAGAAGGAAAGGCTCATTGAGTCAGGGATTAGGATAGGCAATGGGAAATTACTGTGGTATAAAAACAAAAGCTATCTATAAAAAAAAAACCTTATCCCTTTAGAACTTTGAATAAGTGCAAAGAGCAATGGGAGAGCTAAAACAGAGGTGTCAGATGCCAGGAGGTTGCTGCTCTCCCCAGTATCAACAGAAAAATGTAAGTGGGGAATATTTAACTAAACATTTAACAAAATAAACATTTATTAAAATAATAAGACAAACAAAACGAAAATGGAGAACATAGATAATAGCAAATTTTCAAAATAAGTCAGTATGCATCTAAGTACAGATTAGTGACCCCATTTCTATTTGAATCTGTTGCCTCTGCTCTGGAGGACCAACCTCCCTCTTCATGGTGAACTAGAGGTGTGGGATGGTATATATGCCATTGGGTGTACAAACCCCGTTAGGGTTTACTTTAATTGTTTTTCTTGGTTACAAAGAAGTTTGGGGAGCACAGCTTAGGGGGTAGTATTGGAATGTGATATTTTTCTTTAAACATTAAAATACTTTTGAGATATGAGGTGAAAAATTTGTGATAGTAGTAATCTGAGTTTTAACTAATTGTCCAGATAACCCTGTGATGTAGGGACTACTAATAGAATTCTCTCCATTTTGCAGAGGAGAGAAGTGGGACTTAGAATGGTGAGTCACTTATCCAAGGTCATGAACCTAGTAAGTGTTACAGGAGGTATTTGAACCCTGGCCTTCTAACCCCGAGTTCAGCTCTTTCTACTAGGTCACAAAAAAGATTCTTAGTAATAATAATAATAGCAACAATTAAACAAATTATTATTATACTTATTATTATTATTATTATTATTATTATTATTATTATTATTATTATTATAATACAACTCGGGAGCCTGTTTAGCCAGAAGAGTTGTTTGTGCAGATCCAAACACTATTCCCAATTGCTCTCTTCTGAGAGACAAAGTGAGTGGAACTTTGGAAAAACTCAGTGCAAAGTCCTCAGGGTAGTTTGAAGGACTAGCAGAATCTAAGACAACTCAAAGAACCTGAAATATGATGCCCTGGAATGTTTTCAAACTTCATTGATTCGTCAATTAAGCAGCAAAGTTTCCTTTAAAGGAAACTAAATGGGACCAGGGGCCCTAATTGGCTACTCCAGCAATTAAGCCCCAGTTGCTGGCACTTCCTCAGCTTGCTATGACCTGCCATATCATTAACAGAAGCCGTACTTAGTACGTTAATGCAGGAACATTAAGAATAACTGGAATCCTCTGAAGATGGCTCAAGTGGGGTGAAGGTGACCCCCACCTTTGGCTGGCTCCAGTTTAGGCAGCTCCTAGCCAGTTCCTTGGGAGTCTGGAACATCCATTCAATTCAATTCCAGGTGTTTATTGAGCCCTACCTAAAAGCCCAACCCTGAGGTGAGGATTGGGATTCAAATACAAAAGTGAAATTCCTTGTCCTTGAGTGTTTGGGGGAACAGGGTAGGGAGGAGTAGGGGAGGAATGTTCTAAGTATAGATAAGAAAAGGCAAAGTCAGAGCCACTCAGGTCAGTAAGCATTTCTTAAGCTACTACTATATATTCCTAGGCACTGTGCTAAACTCTGAAAATTAAAAAGAGGTAAAAGACAGTCTCTACCCTCAAGGAGCTTACAATCTAATGGGGAAGACAGTGTGCAAACAACTACATATAAAGTACATATAGATAGAAAACTCTGAAATAATTAACAGGGAAAACACTGGAAACTTTCTCACAAAGGTGGAAGTTTAGTTGGCACTCTCACTTGCTGGTGAGGCTGCCACTCTCAAGTCTCGCCACTCTCCAACCCCTTCTCCACTGGCTGCCAAGGTGATTTGCCTAAATCAGGTGAGAAGGGATGATGGCCTCCCCTAAGGTGGCTATCATGTGTGAATGAAGACTAGAATGGATATAAAAGAGACTGAGGAGGTAGAAATGATAAGACTCAATTGCTTTGTTATGGGGGTCAGGGAGGGAGAAGGATGACTTGGGGACTGGCCATCATACATTAGAATTCTATCATTCACCCAGAGACTGAACCTTTCTGACTCTGGGAGAAACAACAAATTTATCCAAGTTAGTTTAGTGACTCCCTTCTATTTGGAATGTTGTTAATTAAATCAACTGCCCTAGTGGGAGAGGAAGTCTCACCAGTGTTAAATCTCTCCAACTATTCCAGTGTATTTATCTTAGTGGTGATTGGTCAGTCTTTTAAGGATTCCTTGGCTCAGGTGGCATGCCCTTCCCATATAAGGTCAGTACCTGATAGATGAAATACTCTCTTGGTCAGTGAAGAGATGTGGATTTCTCTCACTCCTTTACTCTGTATTTCCAGAGGTACCATCTATAAATCAACAAGTCTTGCTATTACTAATACATAGGATGAAAGCACTGCCAAATGCAAAGAAGCAATGCATCTCCTGTCATACACCATCTCAAACTGGGTTCACTGAGCATTTTTGGCCAAGTGTCGGCAAGAGGATGTGACTTAACACTTCAGAGAGGGACTTCAAGCTTTGTCATACTGTCCAGAATATCACCTGAGCTTTGGGAGAGAAAGTGGCACCTGGGCTTTGAAGGGAAGGAAGGACTCAATGAAGAACCAGTCCATGCAGGCTAGAGGTTTCCCATCTGATCCCTCTGCCATATTGAGAATGACTCTGTGCAAATGCCTGGTCATATAGTAAACTTTGTTACCCAAAAGTGAGTCTCAAGGAATAAATACTCAGTAAAGAAAACTTCGGAGATTCTAATTTTTGAAGTAGTTAACTTAGCAATCATGTTTTTAAAAATGCCTTATGGTAACCTTGAAAGCTACCTCAATAACGTCCTTTGAAAAGAAGTGCCATCTGGTCCATGTTTCCACTTTGGAAGATGTGCTTGATGCCTGTGACGTGGTAAAAAGGTGTATTCTGTGCTCCTTCAGTGATGACAGGCTGGAGCCCTATGCTTGTGGCAACACCGGCTCAGGGAGCTCACACTCTGTTGACCTCTGGGAGTTCTCTCATGTAAGACAGATTGTGATTGTTCCCAGATCAGCTCCACAGGCTCAGGTCAGATGACTAGCATGTGTCTAAAAGGGATCATCAGGTCTCCACTTGTCAGTTGCCGCAAGTGTGACAGTAATTGTGGACCTGCCAGAAGCTTCTGCTGTTCTTCTTAAACATCTCCAAAAGGAAGCTCATCATCTCCTCCTAAGTCTGTCTCTGTGACTGACTTCCTACCAGTCACTCAAGCTCCAAACTGGCATCATGTTTGACTTTTTCCTCTCCTTCCTTCTGATCAGGTGCCACATCCTGTGGAATCTGCCTCCACAGTACCTCTCATCTGTCCTGAATCTCCACTCACACAGTCAACAACCTTGTACAAGATCACATTGCCCAAAGCCTAAATGTGTGAGATTATTTCCTAACTGGTATTAAGAAGCATAACTAAGGCTAAGGACCCAGAGTCTTGTCCCAAGGCACTAAATTTGATAGAACATTATTAACAATTATGTACTTTAGTACCAGAAAAATAAGAGCTTAGCATCTACTGACCTCCCTGACTTCATGTTCCAACTCAAATCTCACTTTCTGCAAGAGAACAACCACAACCCTTCTTAATTCCAGCATCACCCCTCTGTTTGTTATTTCTTCTGTATCCTTCATCTAGTGTGCTGTGTATATAGTTATTTGCATATAGATTCCCCAGATAGATTGGAAGATCCTTGAGGGCAGAGACTGTCTTTTGCCTCTTTTTATACTCCCAGTCCTTAGCACAGGACTTAGAAAGCACTTATTAAATGGTTATTTATTGATTGATTCATAGGAAAAATCTTTTATTTCAAGCAGGAGGCTTCCAGATGGTTTGTGCTTCCTCTCTGGCAGAGTTCTCCCTTTATCCTATGGCCCCCACAGGAAAACAGCCTCTCTGTTTTCCAGGTTCTCTAATTTTCTGGGATCAGTATCATGGAGTATCTATCTTTCCATACCTTTCCCAGTAAATGAATCTGACTGAATGAGTTCATTTGAGAGTACTGTTCATACTGCTTGTCCTGGCCACATTTTTTCAGTATTTTATATTTTCCAATTAACAGGTAAAAACAATTTTACCATTTGGTTTTTAAATCTGAGTTAATGTGCAATAACATGTAAAACGTAATTCTATATTAATAATGTTGTGGAAAAAATAGACCAAGAAAAAACCTCCAAGAAAAATAAAGTTTAAAAAAAGTATGCTTTGATCTGCATTAAAACTCCACCAATTTGGGGGCAGCTAGATGGTGCAGTGAATAGAGCTTCAGCTCTGGAGTCAGAAAGACCTGAGTTCAAATAGAGACTTAGACACTTAATAATTACCTAGCTACGTGATCTTGGGCAAGTCACTTAAACCCATTGCCTTGCAACAAAAAAGAACTGTAGCAATTCTTTCTCTGGAGTTGGATACTATTTTTAATGATTAAGTCCTTTGGAATTGTCTTGAATCTTTGTATTGTTAAGAATAGTTAAGCTATTTACAATTGATCATTATATAATACTGCTATTACTATATTTTCCTGGTTCTGCTCCTTTCACTTTGCATCAGGTCAGACAGGTCTTTCTAGGTTTTTTGCGGGGGAGCATCTTGCTCATCCTTTCTTGTAGCACAATAGTATTGCATCACAATCACATAGTTGTTCAGCTATTCCCCAGTTGATGGGTTATCTCCTCAAATTCCAGTTCTTTGGCACCACAAAAAGAACTCCTATAAATATTTTTGTACAAATGAGTCCTTTTCCTTTTCCTTTGATCTCTCTGGAATACAGATCTAGTAGTGGTAATTGCTGGGTTAAAGGTTGATTATATATTGTTATATAGCCCTTTGAGCATAGTTTCAAATTGTTCTTCAGAATGGTTGGATTGGTTCACAATTCTACTAAGGGTCCATTAGTGTCCCAATTTTTCCACATTACCCTCCAGTATTTATCATTTTCCTATTCTGTCATATCAGCCAATAGATATGAGGTAGTACTTCAGAATTGCTTTAATTTGTGTTTGTCTAATCAATTGTGATATACAGCATTTTTTCAGATTGCTGTGGTTAGGTTTGATTTATTCTGAAAACTGTCTATTCATATCCTTTAACTGTTTATTCATTGGGGAGTGGCTCTTATTCTTATAAATTTGACTTGGTTTTCTAAATATTTGAGAAACAAGGACTTTTTCAGAGAAACTTACTGGAAAATTTCCCCTACTTTTCTGCTTTCCTTCTAATCTTGACTGCATTGATTTTGTTTGTGCAAAATCTTTTTATTTTAATGTAATCTAAATTATCCATTTTATATCCCATAATATTCTCTACCTCTTGTTTAGTCATAAATCTGCTTATCTATAGATCTGACAAGTAAATTATTTCATGCTCTCCTGATTTGCTTATGGTATCTCCCTTTATGTTTGAATCATGTACCATTTTGACTTTATCTTTGCATGCAGTGTGAAATGTTGTTGTTCCTGGCCACATTTTGTGAAGCTGGTCCCAGGAATGAAAAATATTAATATCAGCTCTGCTAGTTTTTCTGTCTCTAGGCTCTCCTCTCTCTAATGCAGCCTCCACACATTCCCAGATAACTGTTTTATTGCAAAAAAAAAAAAAAAAGGCTGCCACTCAAGAAGTCTTAGTGGATCCTTTTTTTTTTGTCTAGAACAAAATAGAACATTCTTCTCCTCTCTTTAACATCCTGCAACTGACTTTTGAGACTTAGCTCACAGTAGACCCCTTCACATATTCTACTTTGTCATAGCAACTCTTTACCTCAGCATATATTTATTAATGAGTAGGTGCCGTGCTAGGTGCTGAAGCAAAAAGGAAGAGGTTCTTGCTTTCTAGGAGCTTATGTTCTACTGAAGAACTTGGCTTAGCAAGTAAGAGATAATTTGAAGAGTGAGAGAGACCTAACAACTGGAAGTTCTTAGAGACTTTGTGGAGGAGATGGCTTCTGCACTGAGCTTTTAAGTATAATAAGGATTCTCCTTCTCCGTGGGGGTTCAGGAGTTAGGGTGACAGCAGCTCAGGGGCTGAGTTTGGACCTAGGTTTTGAAGACATTTAGGGCTAAGTGTTTTATTACAAAGATGATAGCCTGTAGGCCACCTCATTTCCCAAATCTCTCTTGCTTCACAGCTCTTTCTTCTGGATTCAACAGAATCCCATGCTTCCTCCCCTACTATCTGCTGCCATTTCCCTATTCTTGCTGCTAGTCTTATGATAACTCCTCTCTCATCACTTAAGTTAAAAAGCTTTATTCCTGATGAAACTTCTGCAAATTTGTAAATCAGATGACCAGTTTTTAGGTAAGGTAGTAGCAGGATGATTGACAAAGATTTATTAAGCACCTACAATGGGCCAGCCATTTTGCTGGGTACTGGAGACACAAGGACTGAAGTAAAACAGTCCCTGACTTTGAGGTGTAGGGAATGACCTTTTTGCAGGAATGTGAGCTCAGGAACACAGAGTATTCCCATTTTCCTGGAATATTAAATATGTGAAAATGGTAATGTGGTTATAGGCCTGGGCATCTAATTTGGACTCAAATTGTAGAGGACCTTAAATGCCAGTTTGTAGTTTGCCTTTTATTCTAGAGGCAACAGGGAACTAACTGTGGAAAGATTTCAGACTGAGGAACATTGACAAGAGAGCGACCTATGCTGAAACAATATCCATATAATAGCTCTGTAGAAGGTGGAGTGGAGTGGGGAAACCAGTGAGTAGGTTCTTACTAGTTAAGGAAGAAGTGCCTGAACTCAATAGGAATCTTTGTGAGTAAAGAGAAAGGGACAGATGTGAGGTAGTCTCATATTTAGGTTCACACCTCAACCTACATGCAGTGTACAAATATAGTCTTTATAAGCACAGAATGGAGAAAGCATGCCTTCAGACCAGCAAAAATTAGTCTGAAAAAAGTCAGGAGTTATAGTGAATGGCTTGTACCCTGAGAGTCAGCAATGAGACCTGACTCAACAAAGTGATAGTAGGAGAGATTGAGCTTCCGGAATGACAAGGTGATCTTTTTTCTTCTGGGGTACCATGTTCAATTCTGGGTGCTATAGCTGGCAAAGGATTTTACTTTATAAGCTGGAGAGTATTCAGAGGAGGATAAGAAAGGACCTTGAGTATATGACTGACTGAAGGAAATTGGAGAAAAGCAAAGTCGTAGTGGAGCTTCCTTGTGAAGGAGGACTCGACTTGTTCTACTCAGCCATGGTGGATGGACATTGTAAAGAAGCTGGTTTTAGATACACATCAAGAAAAACTTCTAAACAGTATCCCACCATGGGATGTGATGGATTCCCTTTCCTTGAGAGGCTTTAAGCAATGGCTCCTTGATCACAATTTCTTTTGTAGATGAGCTATACTCGATGGACACTGGGGTCAATTTCTACAATTCCATGATTTTGAGAAATGTTATGGAGAAAAAAATTTGACAGGATTTGCCAAGTGTCACCCAGGAAGAGAGGAGAGAGAATCAAAAACTGATTCCTGGGATTGACCCACAGATATGAGTGGGAGATTGATGAAGAAACAGCAAAGGAGACTGAGTAGGAAAGGTCAGCGAAGTAGGAGGAGACTTAGGAGAGGATGGTGTCATAGAAGGCAAGGGTGAAAAACATTTTCAGAAATAGGGAATGGTTGACAGCAGCCAGAGCTCAACGGAGCCAGGGATTGTTATTAATTTTAAAGCAATGCTAATAGTCGCATATTGAACATTTCTCTGCTGGTTCTCTTTGCAAGCACCACACATCCAAAATTAGATATAAATGTGCTTTCTGTTGGAACCTGGAGTTCCAACCCAAGCTTACCAGAACACAGCTTTTAAAACACATTTAAATGGAATAGAAAGTGTTGGGCTTTTAAAAAGAGCAGGGCTATAAAGTGGTTTCTCCACAGGTACTAAAGATTTTTTTCTGTTGTCTGAAAGCATTTAAAGGAAAACTTTGGGCTCCTTTTTTGTTATTTAAAATTTATCCACGCATCAAACAACCACTTTAGCTAAGAGAAAAAAAGCAAAAAAAAAAAAAAAAAACATGCCTGGAAAGCAGGTGGGTGGCCATCAGTTGGGAAATGGCTCAAGAAATTGTGGTTTATGAATGTTATGCCCTTCAACAAGATTTGGAAGAACTTGGATAAACTAATAGAGGGCAGAGGAAGCAGAAATAAGAGGGCAATGGACTCAGTGACTACAATTATTGAAACACTCTGGAGAAATACTCCAAATGAAGCCACATTCTTTGTAATTGCAGTCCTTGGTCTTGGTCCCAGAGAAGAGATGAGGAGGTGCTTCTTCCTTTTCTTGGTAGACAGGTGGACTGCTAGGGTCAGGAAACATAGACTGTCAGTCATGCTCCCTGACGGGACTTGTTTTCAGAGATCCTTGGGTGAGAGAGGGGACTTACTGATATCAGGTGAACTGAATGGGATGTAAAGACAAAAAAACATAGATAAAAATTTTAAAATAAAATTTTCAAAGAGAAAAAAGAAGCCCCAAATTGTTGGAGAGTGTCTCATTGCAGAGTTAAATCCGGTATCCACACTTTGGAAAGAAAGTAGTTGATCTCTCAAAAGTCCTACCCAAGAATGATCTGGATCATTCTCCCTCCCCCATCATGGATTCTTGTGTTTGAATTACCCCTGCCTTGTACCTCTGGCTTCTTGCCAGGATGACCATTGTTTCTTCATCTAAAAAATTTCCATTGGTTGTCTTCTCTGGGCCCAGCCCCTTGCTTAGCCCCAGAGGTTACAAAGACCTATACCATCAATGGGTCCATATATCCAAGGAACTTAAAATCTTTTGTCCTGTGCTTGCTAACTTCAGGCCCTTGGCTTGGATTGGTGCTTAGGCCACAAGAGGTATCTCTAACCTTCCCTTAAAGCCCAGTTAAAATGCTACTTCCTTCAAGATGTTCTCTCCCAAGTTCCCTAGTGAGAATGGCTCTCCCCCTCAGACCACAGCTAACTATTTAGAGTGGTACTGTTTTCTAAGGTACACATTTAATAGGAATACCTTTTAATGTTTTGGGTTGGCATCTTATCTACAAAAGCAGGGCCTACACCTTATCTAAACCATATATGATCCTCAGTGCTTACCACACAGTAGGCAATTAATGTTTGCTGACTTGAAGATTCCAGGTGCTATAGTTGATAGATTTTGGTTTTGGAGTCAAAATGATCTGAGTTCAAATTCTCAGCACCTCTGTGGTGGGGGGAGGGGACTAGGGGTAGTCGCAAGGAACACAGTGATTGATGACTTAGCTCCTCCTGGATATGGGCTTTGTTTTGTAGTTTCCATAGACATGCTAGGTCTCATTTTTTTTTTTCAATTTGTGAAATGACTTATTTGGTTCACATGATTTTTGTAGTAAATCCTTTCAGCTCTCGTTTTGTGCTACTACACATCATGGGGAATGATCCAGACAAATACTTGGAGGTGGGAAATGGACAGTTGACAAAGATCAAAGGACAGATACAGATCTAGCTTGTCTGAGCTTGATTGTGGAGGGCCTTCAATGCCAAACTGGCAAATGAGCGATGATTTGCTTGGAGAGAGGAACAGAGCACACCTGAGTAGAGAGGAGCTGACCTTGGCGCACTGCAGTACCAGATGATCAATGACTGCAGCCTCAGCCCAATAGCTTGTTTTTATGAAGAAATATGTCTCGATCTGGAAGCACATTATGTTGTTGTTTGTACTTGATGGCATCATTAATGGTGCCAACTGTGGTGGCTAAAATAAATGTTTTCCTAGAAAATGGAAGAACAAGATGGTTTCAGATGGAGACAGAGACAGAAAGTACAGTGTGTCTGGATCACTATCAAACATTCCTTATTGTTTTAAGATCCATCAGCAAAGAGGTGCATGATGGGTATGAGCAGGCTGCAGCTCAGCACAAACAGAAAATGGTGAAAAAGAATTCGAAAAAAAGAGAAATGGTGTATGGCCGATCATGTGACAGGAGCAAGGCAAGACCCTTGGAGAGCCCATGGGCACCACTGGTCTCTTCTCTACTGTTTGGGGACAGCATATTTTATATAAGGGGAAAGGGGTTGGAACTTGCTGGAAAATGTTAGTCATATCAAAATATTCCTAATGGCACCTTCCATGGTTTTTTTTTCCTCATCTGATCCTCACAACAACCCTAGGAAGCAGGCTCAGTTATGGTCCTCATTTTACAGGTGAGGAAAACAGGATGTATCTGAGGCTGGATTTAAAGCCTGGACTTTCTGACTCCAGCTTCGTCCCTTTAACCACTGTGGCTCCCTCTAGCTGCCTCTTACCAAAAAATTATCATTAAAATTTAAAAATAAAAATAAAATAGGTAAGTCTGTACCAGTGTGGGCATCCCGGACTATGCAGGGAAGGCAAGTAGGAGCCTCAGTTCCCTGACAGAAGGGCATAGCCTCATTCTTGCTAGTTGACTCCCATGGGAATGAACAATTTGGTGAATCACAGAGTCCCCAAAAGAGTGAAGAAGTTAAAAACTGGCAACCCCTGGTGAGGGAGATCTCCTAAGTAAACTAGAAAAACTTAAGTCTTTTGAGTGACAAAGGACCCCTTGGCCATTGCAGAATTGGTCTGGGAGTTTGAGCTGGCACTATGGCCTGGTCTAATCTGCAGACTATCAAGACTTCAAAATCAGGTAGAAGAAAAATAATAACAAATAGCATCTGAGATAAGGATTCTTAAAGGACCAGAAGGATGCTCGGCATTTAGTCCAGGAAAATCGTGAGAACAATCCAGAAGGGCCAATTCTGTTCTAAAAGGTAGATTTACTGCAATGGATTTTTCATGACTACAGCTTTGACCAAGTCATTAGCTGTCGTGTGCTCTGGAATATTTTATCACAGTCCATTTTCATGGAAGTCATTTTTAGCCCAGTCTAAATTATATGTGTTAAAAGGATACATGAATTCATTAAATTATTTATAACTCATCTCATTATAATACCCAGCTTGACATCTCTGACAGTTGCTAATTTTTACCCAATTTAACAGAATGTCCTTTGTTGGGAATTAGGCTGTAGTACTTCCAACTAATCAGAGGTGAAGTAAAAGAAAGCCTTATGAAAAAGAGACCTGTTTGGAGGGCCTTGTATGACTTGCCTAGCATTTGCTAATAGTGACTTAAATTTTATGTTGAACCTGACAAAGAACAAGGAATCTTTCATTGATTCAGTTACCAGCCATTTCTAGATAACCCTCTTCTAGGCACAAAGGAGGAATTCAGAGATGAGAAAGATCTATCCCTTGTTTTCCCCCTTCCCCCTACCCCCAGGGAATTGACAGTAGCAGAGAGAAGACAAGATTCTACATACATAATTTGAAGATCAAATGGGATAATGTAAGTGAAACCTTATTGAAAGCTCTAAAGTTCCATGCAAATTAAGAGATTATTCCTAGACAGCCAGAGATAAAATTTACCTTTAAATGCAATGTATTTTTTCCTCAGGTGAAAAGAACCTTAGAGATAAGCTGGGTTTATTGGACCTGCACTACTAACTCCTAGGAATCACCTTCTGTCAAATGCTTATAAACCATTTATTTAAGAATCTGTTCAATAATCACCATTTTTATCAGTAATTTTGATGAAGACAACAAAGGCAGCATGTTTACCACATGTTCCTGTTGTTTGAAACTGGGAGGGATCTCTAAGGCACTGAATATCAGGTTCTGAAAAGAATGAGGGAACCAGATTAAAAAAATGAAATTTTATTAAGATAAATGTAAAGTTCCCCAATGGATACTAAAAAATCAACCTTATAAGTATAACTTTGGGAGAAGGGGGAAGGAACTTTGACTTGACAAAAGCTGGGGAAAAAGATCTGATAGTCTTAGTGAACATAAATTTTATATGAGTTAATGTAAAATGTCAACCTCAAAAGATAACATTGTCCTGGTCTGTGTCAAGACAAAGACATTGCACAGGAGAGGGGTGATGGTCCCATTCTACTTAGTCTTATTTAGGCTAGGAGTGACATCTTCCAAATCTAGGTCAATTAAGGATGAAAGACAGAGGTATGAACTGAAGAAGAGAGAAGTATTCTCATACAAAGGTGGCAGAGGTTTTTTTTTAGAGGGCAAGATAATGGGGAAAGGAGATGGAAAGCCAGAGAAAAGGGAAAGGGTGGGGAGAGAGAGAAAAACAGACATTTAGAAGGCACCTCTAACCCCAGGACACCAGTGACCTGGGTCCAATAACCCAGCACTGTAGGACAATGTGCAAGTCAGTAACAAAGCCTAGTAATAGAGAACAGCAGAAGGAGGTGATCAGTGTGCCAGTGCATGAGATTCTCCATTGGAACAGGCTGCTGAGATTTGCAAGAGATTTTATTATTTTTCCTTTTCCCTCACACTCCCCTCTCCACCCTGACAGGTCTACAGTAGATGATATGCTAAAGAATACTTGGGCGAACATCCATAGATAGGGAGCAAAACTCAAAGCAAGTTTAGTTATTAGTATGGGTTATAATTATTTGTCAATGTAAGTAAAACTCAGCCCTTTGCCAGACCCTGCCTTCCAGGAAGAGACTGACTAAATACACTGCACAATACTAGGGTGAACAGGTGCCACCTCCCTATCTAGTTTCATCCTCCTCCCCTTCCCTGAGGCAGGTAATGGCATAAAACCATGAAAGCTTCAGGTGAAACAAATAAGTTATGGAATCCAGGACTGAAGTGGAGCAAGGATGGAGTCTCCAATTCTGCCTTTATTCCTTGGCTCTTGTAGCAGAGGATCTGAAATTTAGAACTGAAGCGACCAGAAAAGTCATTAAGTCACATTCATACTTCCAGAGAAGGAAACTGAGGCACACAGAATTTGTCTCATCCTGCAGGTCAGACAGGTGGTAAATGACATAGCTATGATTTGAGTTTGTTACCTGTGTGACCTGAAATAAACCCCTTACTTCAGTCAAATCAGGGGGGAGTGGATCAGATAACCCTCTAAAATTCATTCTGGTAAACTAGATGATGCCACGATGCACCTCTTCCTCCATTCCAATCTAGCCTCAGACACTTTCTAGCTGGGTGACCCTGGTCTGTTTGCCTCAGTTTCCTCATCTATATATAAAGTGAGCTGGAGAAGGAAATGGCTAACCACTTTAGTATCTTTGCCAAGAAAACCTCAAATGGGTCATGAAGAGTCAGAAGTGGATGAATTGAGTGAAAACAAAAATAAACAAACAATACAAGTCCATCACTCCCTACTTCCTGGACTTCCATCTTGAAAGCCTCAAACCCTACTGGTCAGACCAGAAACCATGCCCTAGAAGTTTAATCTTTGAAAAGTTTAAGTCTCAAAGTCCAATCTAGGATCCTACTGCTCTCATTGATGACTGCTGCATAGGGTCCAGGTGCCAGTTGACATTGGTAGAGGGAGGTTTCCTCACCCACTGGGAGTTTCCTACATGAGTAAAAGCACAGACCTAGTCCTCAAAGAAGCCTAGGAAATAAGTCTCTGAAGACCAAGGTTCAAATCTAGGCTATAATCTTTATTGGTTCCATTACTTTGAACAAACTGTCAACTCTTCTTGTCCTATGTATAAAAATTGTCTGAGACAAATATTTGTGCCCACCTGGGAAGGCCTCAAAAAACCCCCATAGAAATAAAACTATTCATTTAAGATGACATTTCTTTTTTCATCCCCCTGGCGACCAAACATTTTATACCTAAAGATGGAAATGCATCATTAATTAAAGGGAGGGCAGACAGGAAGAGAGACTCTCAGCTGTAACTGAGGCACTTGCAGCCCAAATAATGAAGACTTGAAAATGAAGTCTACCTTATCTAGGGAAAAGCTTCTGTAGCCACTGAAGATATAAATAGGGAAAAAATCAATTAGTGCAGACTCAAAGTGAAAATCATGTGGCTTATTAGATAATGAAATTGTTTTTGGTGATGGGAATGAAAACGAATTCATTACCGAGGATGATAACACTAATATCCATCTCTAGCAGGATGACGTAAAAACAAATGTGCAACAGAATGGCAGGCACCTTTCTCTCCTCATTAATTGAGTTTCCTCCTTGGGTAGGAAAAAAGGAAAAGACAAGACACCCTTCTCATGGAGGAAGTGGATTAGGTTAAAATCTGCTCTGGAAACGGGGTGGGTGGATATCTCATTTCACAGTGTGTAGCTTTAAGAAAATTTTAATAAATTCAAGTGTCAAAAGGGAAAATCTCAGAGGAAGAAAGAATGTCAGAGTGTATGACTCCAGAGGGTCTTTTTCAGCCCTGAGCCTTTAAAAATAATGGAAAAATGAATGCCAAGTATTGCTTGGAAGTGCCTCCATCCCTTCAGCATGGCAGGTGAAACTTAGAAAAGGTATCAAAGACAACTGCATCCTTAGCTCCACTATTGACCCACTTTTGATCTAGCTGTTTAGTGACTGCCTCTCAGGAGAAATAGCCAGAGGTATATCTGGGACAAAGAAAGGGAATCTTATTGAAATCTCTACTCTCCTAAATTTGTCCAAGGAAAAAATACACTTTTACTACCAAGAGGGAAGGTGGTAAAGAGAGGAGAAGTGTCAGGGAATGAGGTCATTGATGACTGCTGATGCCCCCAGAGGTGGAATGGACAGGGGAGAAGGTGACCCTAGAAAGATGAGATAGGGGCCCTCTAACATTTTATGACCTGGGACAAAGCTCAATTGCCCTTCTTAGTTACAACTAGAGCAGTAAGTTGACTAGAAATTAGCTAATGGAGAGAAGTAAAAGCATCAGGGGGAAGTCTGAGGGAACATAATGAAATATTTAGTAAGGAACAGAAGTAGAGGCTTGCATGTCATCAGTAAGGTTCAAGATTCTAGTTATAGCCTCAATGTTCATGCTCTTAAGGAAAAGTCCTAAATCCTAGAAGTCAATATAAATATTACCATGAGTAGACTATTCATGTATACCGTGTTCTGTCATTTTCCAGTCATGTCTGATTTCCAATTGGGGTTTTCTTGGCATGCTATTGTTTTCCATTTTCTTCTTCAGACTATTTTACAGATAAAGGAAACTGAGGCAAACAGGGTTAAGTGACTTGTCCAAGGGCACACAGCTAAGGAGTATCTGTTGGCAGATTTGAGCTCAACCAATTGAGTTCAGGCCTAGCACTCTATCCACTATGCTACCTACCTGCCAATATACTATGTGCTAAGCCACAAATATAGTGTGGTCAACCATGTGATTAGGCCTGGATAGAGGGACAAGTACAGTCAAATGTGGGAGAGCTATGCCAGGAGAATATATTTCGTAAGGATAAAATGAACTCCAATGTGTGGCTTTGTCAGTTTTTAGCTGAATTGAGAGTATAGAAAATCACTGGAGTTGAGAAGATTGAATAAATGTTTGTGATGGCCTCTCCATCATTCCTGAAACTCATTAGCATGCAATTCAAAGCCCATCACTTCCTAGAATCTCCCTCCATGTGGAGGCTTATCTTGTTGCACCCTCCATAAGCACCATAATCCAGACAAAGTCTATTGACCCTCTAAGCTGGGAAGTTTGGTTTAAGTACAGTTTGGTCAAGCTAGTCTCAATGGTGTTTCTTCCTGAGCATCTATAGTACTGAGTACTGATGGCATCTGATAGTCAGTCAACTTAAACTTTTTAAATACTTATCTATGATCCATTCCCTGTACTGAGTACTGAGAATATAAAGAAAAGTAAGAACATAGTCCTTGCCCTTGAGGAGTTTAATGGAGGGGGGGAATCCATGCAAAAATGTATATTTGAAAGCTATGTGCCACAAAAATGAATGGTAATCTAACAAGAATGATTGGGTAGGGGGTTCTCCCATAGAATGTATGACATTAGCTGGAATTTCAATAGAACCAGGGAAGCCAGGAGGTAGAGAAGAAGAGCAAGAAAATTCCAAGTATGGGTGAGAGCCAAAACAAAGGACCATCATGTGTGAGGAGCAGCAGTATCATTGGATCATAGAGTGTATGGAGGGGAATAAAGAATTAGAAGACTGGAAAGATGGGAAGGGTTCAGACTGTGATGACTTTAGATGCCACAAAGGATTTTATATATTAATTCTGTGGGCAATAGGGAGCCATTGCAGTTTATTGAGCAGAGGAGTAACATGATTGAAACTACAGTTTAGGAAAATCATTCTGCAGTTGAGTGGAGAATGGACTGAAGCAAGGAGGGACTTGAAGTAGGGAGACCAATCAGAAGGTGACTGCAAAAGTCCAGGTGAGAGGTGATGAGGGGAGGTATATGAGACAACCTGAAATGTAGAAGTGGCCAAATTCATCAATTGGATGTGGAATGTGAGTGAGTGAAAAGTTGAGAATCATACCAAGGTAGTTACCCTGAATGACTAAAAGTATGGTAGTATCCTAGTTAATATGAAAGGTCAGAAGGACAGAGGGTTTGAGCCAAAAGATATTCTGTTTGGACATGTTGAGATATTTATGAAACATTTAATCTAAGGTGCCCAAAAGGTGATTGGTGATGAAACACTGGTGCTCTGAAGAGACACTTAAGTTGGATAAATGGATCTGAGAATCATATGCCAATAGAGTTACTCTGTGAACCTGTGAGAGCTGATGAGGTCACCACATGAGAATGGAGAGACAAAAGAAGAGCCCAGGGCAAAGAATTGGTGTACACCCATTTAAGAAGATATAATATTGACAATGAACTAGTGAAGGATACTTGAGAGTGGTCATATAGATGGGAGAACTGCAAGAGACAGTGTAATAAAAACTCAGAGAGGAGAGAAATTCCAGGAGAAGGTCTTCAACAGTGGCCAGCACTGGAGTGGATATATAATTGGATATATAGGATATATAATTGAGAAAAGATCATTAGATGTGGCATTTAAGAAGAAATCATTGGAACTTTGAAGAGAGCAGTTTCAGTTGATTGATGTGGTAGGAAGTGAGACTGCAAAGGTCTGAGGACTAAATGAGATAAAAAGTGGAGGCAGCTAGTGGTAACAGTTTTTTCAAGGACTTTGAGAAAGAAAGGTGAGATCTCAGATGAGGCTTTGAGGGTAGGCAATAGTGAGGGTTTTTGAAAGAGTAGATAGGGAAGAACTGAAGACTAGGAAGAGGAGGTAATAGATGGAGTGAGCTGCTGCAGAAGATGAAGGAGGATAGAAAGGTACATGGAAAAGAGGTTGACCTTGTGGAGGAGAAAGACCTTTTCATTAGAGACCTTTTCATGACTAAAAGAGTAGAGGATTATCTAGTAATCTAGAGAATTATCTGTCTTAGAATTATCTACGTGTCAGATTGTGTTATTTGTTGAAAATAGAGAGAAAAAATAAAATAGACCCTGAGCATTTATCTTCTGAGGTAAACAATATGCACATATATAAATAAATAAAAATGTACGGAACTGATGCTGAGTGAAGGGAGCAGAACCAATAGAACATTGTTCACATTAGCAACAGTATTGTGAGATGATCAGCTGTGATGGATGTAGCTCCTCTCAGCAGTTCAGTGATCAAGGACAATCCTGAGAGATCCATTATGAAAAATGCCATCCATATCCAAAGAAAATCTGTGAAGTCTGATCACAGAACAGAGCATATATTCACTTTTTAAAACCTCCTGTTTTTATTTCCTCATAGCTTTTCCTCCTTAGTTCTAATTCCTCTTTCACAATATGACTAATATGAAAAGATGTGAAACATGATTGTGTATGTAATACTTTACCAGCATGTTCACTGCCATGGGGAGGGGGGAAGGAAGGGACAATGGTAGAAAAATGTGGAACTCATAAGCTTGCAAATGGAGGAATGTTGAAAATTGCCTTTGCTTGTAATTGGAAAAAATAACAAAATTTTTAAAATCTTTGAAGAGTAATTACAGGATAATTTTGTCAGAAAGTGAGGAGGGAGGGAATTCTAGGCAAGAGGTACAGCCAGGGCAAAAGCAGAGATGAGAGATGGAGGAATAGCCATAACAACAGGTTTTTGAGTACATGAAGGGGAATAATGGGCAATAACTAAAGAAAGTAAGCTTAAACCAGCTTGCAAATTATTTCAAATGCCAAAACAGAAGATGCTAGATCCAGAAGCAAGATAGAAAAGAAGCCAAAATAGGGACTGAGTTAATCTGCCAGCCCATTTATTATAGGAGAAGACAAAAGTGTGACTTCTACAAGAATCTGAGCTGACTAAATTGTCCTGGGGACAGCTTCCATCCCTCAAAATAGTGCCTAGTATTGGCTCAGTTAAATGAATCCATCCTGGGGGGTAGATCCAGTCATTGGAATCCAAACAGGACTTATCTTTTATCTTAAACAAGTTCCAGTGGGAACATGCCTGTCCTGGAGTTAGTGGTATGAATAATCAAGACTCTGAACAAAGGTTCCCTGCCCAGTATACTCATGGAGTTCTTTGGGAATCTCTTCATCAAACCCTTCACAGAGAGCTTGGTAGTCCTCTCTTCACTCTCCATTTATTTGTTTTTTTCTGGAAATGTAAGAATGGACCTTTGCCAATAATTGACTGGCTAGTACTTGATCTCTTTTTTGTGGAAGTGATAAGGAAATGTGTGGTGCTCATATAGGGTGACTTGGTATCAAGGAGAGTAACAGCACAAGTCTGCATCAGATGTACTACCCAGGGCCAAGCAAGAAGTGCTTTTTGCCTGGTTTATAAGTCCTTTTTTCAATTCCAAGAGCTAGAATGAAGCAAGTGGGTTTGAAGGGCCTGCCCAGACCTGTTTCATTCACTGCCAACCCAATGGAAATCTGCTAATAAGAAAAGTGGGGAACTGAAGTGCTGACCTACATTAGCCTAAAGGATAACAAACGACACATCACCATTCATTACTTCACCCATCAGAATCAAGCAGAGTGTCTGAAAATTGCTGTGCCACATACTCAGAAATCCAGAAGGGCCCAGGAAAGCTCTTAGAATGGATTGACCTGACTTTCCTATGACAAATCGTTAAGATGCCGAATCCCTGGTGACCCAGAGGCAAAGGTTCGAAATCTGTCTTTTGAGATGTTGCCAATACCCTCATGCACTTGTGGATGATATCAGGACTTTCAGTTCCAAATTATTAATATGAAACCAGGCATAATGTGTTGGGGAAACAAAGGACCATCATGGCAGTGAACTTTGGAATGGGGGTATAAAAAGGGGTGTCATTTTCATGATGAGGTTCAGAAACAGGGTTTTCTGTCTTCTTGTTGCTCATGGAATCTGATTGTCCACACAGGCCTATGCCCAAGTAGAAAGCAGTAGTTTGAGGGAATTGGGAATTTGGGGAGGTTTGGGGGAAATTTAGGGAATTTCTAGTTATTATGGTTGTATTCATTCATTCTTTCAACAATAATAATATTTTCATTTGTGTATCATTTTAAGATTTGCAAAGCACTTCATAAATATTATCTCATTGATTCTCACAGTAACCTTGGGAGGTAGGTACTGTTATTAGACCCATTTAACAGATGAGGAAACTGAGGGAGAGAGAGTACAACTAGCAAGTAAGGCCAAATTCAAACTCTGGTCTGTCTGATTCCAGGTCTGGTGCTCTATCCACTGTGCCACTTAGCTGCCTAACGAACATTTTTAAATGCCTGTGGTATGTAAGACACTGTACTAAGTGTTGGTGATGTAAGTATAGAAAGAAGCGGTCCTAGCCCTTGAAGAGTTTTCATTCTGCTCAGAAAAAGCAGAGCACATTGAAGGTAAATGAATATCAAATGTGTGCAAATAATTTCCGGAGGAGGAAATAGCAAGAGAATGGGCAGGGAAAATCTGTAAAGGCTTCAGGTAGGAAGGGTCATCTAAGCCTCCAAGGAAAGCTAGATATATGAAAAGACAGAGGTGAGAAGGCTTGCAGAGAAGGCCTACCTCCAAGGCTGCTCCTCTCTCTACTTCACCAGCAAGCTTCTCCAAACTGCTTGCTAACATAAACTCAAATTCCAGTGACTCCCATACCAGAACCTGGCATCTCTTCTGTATTTTTAGTGCATTTAGTAAGTCCTAACCTGAGACTCTCTTATTATGATTTACTCAAGAATCCCACATTGTTATTTCCTAGCTCAACTGGTTGAAAGCCTTTAAGATATAGAAGCATCAAGGGCTCCATTCAGCCAAGTCTCATTTATGGCTGACCAGCTCTGTTCCTAGAGTCCCTGGCCTTAAGACTCTACTCTCACCTAGGAGATAAGAGTTACTCACATCACTGCTGCATGGTGCCCTTTCGTGATCACCCTTTTCTTCCTGCTGCCATTTAAGCAAATGTGGCTCCCAATTCCTGGTCCCATGAGCTCTGCCTCAGCTGATTTAGAATTTCAGTTCCCTGCAGTGAGTGAACAATTTCCAAATCTACATGTTTTGCTTCACCTCAGTTTTGAACTTTCAGGGCATAACTAGCTATCATTATATCTCCAGAAGTAACAAGTCCAGTTTATCTTCTTTTTTTTTAATTAATTAACTTATTTTCATCCATTTGCACATGCATATTTTCAAGTTACAAAATTTCCTTCCATCCTCCATTCCTACCTGCAAAGAGTCAGGTTAGCATTGTACATACATATTTTGATAAACATGTTTACAAATTAGTATTAATGGGTTTTGGTATGAGGAATTAGGATTAAGGGAAAGAGAGACATAAGAGATAATTTTTCTAAAGTGTTCATCAGATTCTGGTTCTGTGTGTGTGTGTGTGTGTGTGTGTGTGTGTGTGTTTTGTTTTGTTTTTCATCCTCTGGTTGGGGATAACATAGTCCATAGCCAGTCTAATATAGTTGTCCTAGCTCCCTGAACTGCTGATAGGTGAATTATTCTTTTAATTATTTTAATTTCATACCCATTAACTAAAACTTATTTTTCGAATGAACAAAAATGATCAAATATCACACTACAAACTCCAAACTATCCCTAATTTGTTATAAAAGAAAGAATGCTAGTTTTCACAAAATTTTAACCAAAATGCTGGGTTCTTTTGGTTTGTTTTCTCTTCTGGTCCTGGTCTTCTGTTTCTTTTGTTTTGTTGTTATGGCAGAGTGTATAGTTCTAGTCAGTGTTTACGTTGTTCTGATCCTGTTTTTTCCCATTCTGCTTCTTTTCATGACTTCCCATAGTGCTTCTTATTTTTCATATTTGTCATTCCTTATGTTGCAACATTTACCTATTCCATTCATACACTATCATTTGTCAGCTACCTTTTTTACTTATTCTTTTTTGTACAAATAATTTTTTATATATTACTAAAATATTCTTGTTTAAGAGTAAACATAATAACCCCCCCAAAATAGACCCACATGAGCAATAAAGGGGAAAGTAATTAAAATAATGATAATAATAATAATATATAGGTATGGCCAAGTGGCACAGTGAATGGAGCACAAGCCCTCGAGCCAGGAGCACCTGAGCCCAAATCCAGCCCCATACACCCAACAATCACCCAGCTGTGTGACCCCATGCAAGCCACCCCAACCCCATTGCCCTACAAAAATAAAAAAGACCCAAAATAAAATAAAATAGTAATAATAATAATAGTAGGGGTAGCCGGGTGGCAAACAAAGCACTGGCCCTTGAGCCAGGAGCACCAGGGTCCAAATCTGGCCTGAGATAATCAGCTGTGCGGCCCCAGGCAGGCCGCCCAGCCCCATTTGCCCTGCAACCCCCCAAAAGATAATAATAATAATAATAATAATAATAATAATAATAATAATAATAATAAATATGCTTCAGTCTGTGTTCTAACACCCTCAGCTTTGTTGCAGGTGGATCACATTCTTTATGATAAGTCCATCACAAAAGTTACTTCCATTTTTTTCCACTGTTGCCAATGCTGATCACAACTCCCTCCATTTGTACTTCTCCTCTACCATGTGCTATATTTTCTCTCTCCTTTCACTCTGTCCCTGCTCTAGGGTCAATGAGTGGTGCAGCAGACAGATCCCCAGCCCTGGGCCCACATACCACCCCTTAGGCCCAGCATCCACCCAGCCCTATGGTCACAGACAGGCCATCCAATCCCAGCCCCTTGCAAGAAGTAAAAAAGAAAATGTGTTATATCTGACCACTCTTCCCGCATGGTCCATCCTCTCCTCCATCACTCACACCCCCCCTTCCCCCTGTCTCCCTTCTCTCCTTCTTACTCCAGATGTCTATACCCCACTGAGTATATATGCTGTTTCCTCTCTTAGCCACCTGTGATGAGAGCAAAGATTCTCCCATTACCCCTTGGCTTCCCCCCTTTCATATCATTGCAATAGCTCATTGTAATGAAGAAAAATCTTATTATATGAAATATCTTGGCCTACTCCTCCTCTCCATTTTCTTTCTCCCATTATATTTCCCTTTTATCTATTGACTCCATTTTTACACCACATTATATCTTCAAATTCAGCTTTCTCCTGTGCTTCATCTATAAAAGCTCCTTCTACCTGCTCTATTAAATAAGAAGGTTCATATGAGTATTCTCAGTATCATTTTTCTATACAGGAATACATGTAGTTCATCACCATTAAGTCCCTCATATTTTCCCCTTCTCCTCCACTCTCTATGCTTCACCTAAGTCCTGTATTTGAAGATCAAACTTTTTGTTCAGCTCTGGTCATTCCAACAAGAACATTTGAAATTCCCCTGGTTCATTGAAAGTCCATCTTTTCCCTGGAAGAGGACATTTAGTTTTGCTGGGTAGTTGATTCTTGGTTGCATTCCAAGTTATTTTGCCTTCCAGAATATTATATTCCAAGCCCTATGAGCTTTTAATGTAGTTGCTGCTAAGTCTTGTGTGATCCTGACTATAGCTCCACGGTATTTGAATTGTGTCTTTATGGCTGCTTGTAATATTTTCTTTTTCACTTGGGAGTTCTAGAACTTGGCTATAATGTTCCTGGTGGTTGGTTTGTTTTTTTTTTTTTTTTGATCTCTTTCTTGAGGATATCGGTGGATTCTCTCCATTTCTATTTTGCCCTTTGCTTCTAGGATATCAGGGCAATTTTCCTGTAGTAATTCTTTGAAAATGATGTCAAGGCTCTTTTCCTGATCATGACTTTCAGGTATTCCAATAATTTTTAAATTATCTTTTCTAAATCTGTTTTCCATATCTGTTGTTTTTTCAGTGAGATGTTTCACATTTTCTTCTAATTTTTCATTCTTTTGGTTTTGAAATATTGTGTCCTGATTTCTTGTAAAATCAGCAACATCCCTCAGTTCCATTCTTTGTCTGAAGGATTTGTTTTCCTCAGAGAGCTTTCTTATCTCCTTTTCCATCTGACCAATTCTGCTTTTTAAAGCATTCTTCTCCTTAATAACTTTTTGAACTGTTTTATCCATTTGACCTAAGCTAATTTTTAACATGTTATTTTCTTCAGCATTTTTCTGGATCTCCTTGACTAAGCTGCTGACTTCTTTTTCTTGTTTTTCCTGTATCTCTCTCATTTCTTTTCCCAATTTTTCTTCTATCTCTCTCACTTTATTTTCAAAGTCTTTTTTGAGCTCTGTCATAGCCTGAGGCCAATTTCTTTTTTTCTTGGAGTCTTTAGATGCAGGAGCTTGTGCTTCCTCATCCTGAGATTGAGTGTTTTGATCCTTTTTGGGATCATAGGCAAAGTATTTCTCAATGTTGTTCTTCTTTTTCCCTGCTTACTCATTTCTCCAGTCTGAGCCTGGTTTTGGGGTGCTTCCTGAGATTTTCAGTATTACTGTGACACCCCCCCACAAGGATCTCTGTGTGTGAGGCTCTGTCTTCCCTCCTGGTCTGTGAATGACCATAAGCATACCCCTATTCCAGGGTGCTGAGGTGGGGGGGGGGTTCCCTGCTGTTCTATGGGGGGCCTAGACTGTGATGAGGATCTGAATGTGGTCAGAACCCCAGAGTCCTGTTCCAGGGACAGAGGACAGAGCTGGGCAGTCTCTCTCTGCTCCCCTCCCTAGGCTCAGCACTCATGCCCTGGGGGCTCCTGCTTACTGGCTCCCCTGCTTCTTGTTCCTGGATCTGGGCTGCCTTGGCCACGCTGCTTGCTGTGTGCCCTGAGGGCTGGACTTCAAGTGCTGGCTCTGGCAGAGGTACCCCTGCTGATCCCCCAAGTTGGGCTTGGTGCACCCCTGGGGTATAAGTCAGGAAACTGCTGCTGTGAGCTGAGGCTTCCAGTGCCCTGGGGCTGCTTCCAGGAGGCTGAGGTTCCTTTGTTCTGGTGGGCCACCCCTCCAATCCCAGGGAGCAGAGCCCTTCTGCTCTTTGATTAACTACTCAGTGCTCCAGGAAACTCCTTAAAAGTATAAATTGCAGACCAGGTATGGCCTGAATTGGTAGAAGAAATTTCCTGATGTATACTTTCCTACATCAAAGGAATAACCAACCTCATCTAAAAAAATAATCTAGTGAGGTAGAGCCAAGATGGCAGAAAAGAGGCAGGAACTCACCCGAACTCTCCCAAATTCCCCCCAAATAACTATAGAACAGCACCTCAAATTGATATTTGGAGAGGCAGAGCCAACAAAAGGTCAGGGTGAATCAATTTTCCAGAACAAGATTATTTAGGAGGTTGTCAGGAAAGGTCTATCACATCAAGATGGTTATTGGACCCACCACAGATAGTAAGGGGTCAGACAATTAGTGAGAAAGATTATAGGAGATCTTTTTCCTGTCACTAGTTTATAGGATTCAGATGCATTACCCACTTATGGTTCCAAGTTGCTGTTCAAGGGCAAACAAGCTCTTGTGGCTACAGGGGAACAGGGACTTGAGTCATAGTTTCATGGTGTGGAAGAGTGCTTGTGGTCATTCACAAGGGAGCAGGAGCCCTGGGCTCAAGTCCAAAAAAGAAAGGAGCAGTAGCATTTGTGGCTGCAGGAGAACAAGTTCTCTTATAGCTAAAAACCAGAGCCAAGTCAGCAGAATAGTGGTCATCCCTTCTACTTAAATTATATCATCTTCAAAGAACCAAAAATCTTCAGACCAATGATAGCTCTGAAAGGAATAGCAAACAAACCCAAATCATGGAGTTGGAAATAGTTCCCAATCTATCCAGGAGCAGAACCCAATTTTAACATAAAGTTTAAAGTCAAGAAATAGCTTAGCAAACAAGAAAAAGTAGCAAACAATTATAAAAAAGAACTGACGATAGAAATTTACTGTGGTGACCAAGAAGATCAGAACACAAACTCCGAAGAAGACAATGAAATTGAAACAGCTGCGATCAAAGTCTCAGAGAAAACTGTGAATTAGACATTAAGCCCAACAAGAACTCCTGGAAGAGCTAAAAATAATTTTCAAAATAAAATCAGGGAGGTAGAGGAAAAATTTGGGAAATAATGACATTGATAGAAGAAAACTATGAAAAGAGAGCCAACAGCTTATTAAAAGAGACACAAAAGAATTGATCGAACCATTCTGGAGAGTAATTTGGAAATATGTCCAAAGGGTAATCAAATTGTGCATACCCTTTATTCCATCAATACCATTAGTACATCTGTATCCCCAAGGAGATCATAAAAAAGGGGAATGGACCTCTGCATGTAGGAACATATTTATAGAAATTTTTTGTGGTGGCAAAGACCTGGAAATTAAGGGAATGTCCATTAAGTGGGAAATGACAGAACAAGTTGCAGTATATGATTGTGAGGAAATACCATTGTGGTATAAGAATTGATGATCAGGATCGTTTCAGAAAAACCTGGGAAGACTTATATGAACTGACACAAAGTGAAGTGAGTAGAGGAAGACATCATTATACGTAGTAATGCCAATATTATCTGATGATTAACTGTAACTATTCTCAGAAATACAATGATCCAAGACAATTCCAAAGGATTTGATGGTAGAAAATGATATTCCCCTTCAGAGAAAGAACTTATTCACATTGAAGTATACTTTTTTCCTTCATTTTTTATCTGTGTTCTCCTTTGCAACATGGCTAATATAAAAATTGTTTTGCATGCCTGTACATGCCTAATCTGTATCATACTTCTTGCCTTCTCAAGAAGGGGGCAAAGGGAGGAATGGAAGGAATTTGGAACTCAAAAATTATTTTTAAATGAATGTTAAAATTGTTTTCACATGTAATTGAGAAAAATAAATTAAAAGAAGAGAAAAAAATCTAGTCGTGGCTTAAAAAGAGCTTATTATTTCAGAAAGGTAATTGGAAGTGGAAGGCAGGCTCTAAGAGTAAGGATCACAGATTTAGAGCTAGAGGGGAGTTCAAAAGAAAATACCTATCAGAGAAATGTGCCCTGGCAGGCATCAGATGAATTTACATGCAAAGATGTATGTGTAGTGTGGTATCTGTGTGTGTGTGTGTGTGTGTAATAGAACTTGAAGAGTGTTCCAATGTTCTTGATAAAATCCAAGTGATTTTCACCAAACTATTTCAAACTAGGTTGTCAATTCAAATTCAGTCCTTTCTTTTTATCAATGAGGAGACTAAGGCCTGAGATCCCAGAGGTAGTAAGAAGAAACAGAGGCAAGATTTGAACCTGAGTCCAATGTTTTTCTTACTAAATAAATTAAAATTGAGCAAGCCTGAGGAAGGAGATAGGTAGAAATTATGCTAAACTGGAATATTCAGGGAAATTAGATTTAAATTTGGCGTAGTAGGAAGCCTCAAGGTTTTTCTATTTAACTTTTCTGTATATCCCTGACTGAGGAGGCAGGGAAGGAGGATAACTAAGCAGCCCAGAGAAGACTTTCACCCCTTTGCATGTAACATTTCTTTTTTTTTTTAGGTTTTTGCAAGGCGAATGGGGTTAGGTGGCTTGCCCAAGGCCACACAGGTAGGTAATTATTAAGTGTCTGAGGCTGGATTTGAACTCAGGTACTCCTGACTCCAGGGCTGCTGCTCTATCCACTGCGCCACCTAGCTAACCTCCTGTAACATTTCTGATCACTGAGTATTATAATCACCATCAGGTGGTTAATGGGAATAGGAGAATCACACTCGATAACAAAATTTGTGATTTAAACATTAGTTTGCTAAATCAGGCCTGGTTTTCCTCTGCCACTTAAAAACTGCTTCTGAAGAATAGACAGAATTCAAGTTGGCCAAGGGGAAGATCAAAGACCTTCCAGGAGAGAGAAACAGCATCTCCAAAGTTATGGAGGTGAGAATCTGTAATATATACTTGGAGAATAATTTACTCTTTGAGAAATATAAACAGTAGGACCAGATTCAAAATATGTTTTGCCTCTAATTGCTTAAATAAGCCCCTTTTAAGAAATTAATCAACAAACATTTATTAAAGGTTTTCTAAATCCTAGCCATGGTGCTAAGTATTGGAGAAACAGAAAAAGTGAAAACAATCCCTGCCCTTGAAAAGCTTCTATTTTTAAAATGAATTTGCTTGATATCCTTTATTTTCTTATCATTTTTTATTTTCTATTGTACTTTACCCTCCCAGGGAACCATCCCTTCTAAGAATTCAAGAAAAAAAGGAAGAAAGATAAAAGAAATCAACAAAGTTAAGCAGCATGTCCAAAAGAGTCTGATGTTTTATACAGTATTCCCTACCTATAATCACCCACTTCTGAAAAGGAACAAATGGGAGGCATTTTCGCCAATCTCTTTTTTAGGCTAACCTTGGTTATTATGCTTCCAGAAGTATTCAGTTTTGAGGGTTTTTCATTGTTCCTCTTCTCGTATCCATTGCTGTAGAGATCATAGTATATATTGTTTTCCTGGATCCACTAACTCTACTCTTCATCTCTGTGAACAAGTCTGCCAGTGCCTCTCAGTATTCATCATCTTTGCCATTTCTTACAGCACATTGATATTCCATTATACTCATGTACCACAATTTGTTTAGCCATTCCCTAATTGATGAGCATCTGTTTTGCTTCAGGTCTATGCTATCGCAAACTGTGGTGCTGTAAATACCTGGTGTATATGGAGCCTTTCTTTTCGTTATTGACCTACTAGTTAAAATCTCTCTGGGTCAAAGGGTGAAGGTAGTTTAGTCATTTTATTTGCAGGATTCTAAATTGCTTTCCAGCACGGTATTAATAAATCATTAGTTTGTTTTTCCCACAATCTCAACAGCTTACAATCTAATGGACAAAGCTATATGTAAGTTTATTTTACACACACACACACACACACACACACACACATATTTTTATATATATATATATATATATATATATATATATATGTATGTATATATGAAATGAATGCAGAAAGAGAAGAGTACATGACCCCTGGGCAAGATGTCCTACAGAAGGTGGGACTTGAGCTGAGTCTTTTTTCAGTTTATTTTTTTTTATATTTTCAGTTCTGAACTCTCTCCACTCCACTCCCTCTCTAAAGAAAGCTACTATGTGGGGCCAGCTAGGTGGTGCAGTGGATAGAGTGCCGGCCCTGGAGTCAGCAGTTCCTGAGTTCAAATCTGGCCTCAGACAATTAATAATTACCTAACTGTGTGGCCCTGGGCAAGTCACTTAACCCCATTTGCCTTGGGAAAAAACCTAAATACAAAACAAAAAACAAAAAAAGAGAAAGCTACTATTTGATACAGATTCATTAATATATGTAATACCATATTATGCGTGCTTCTACTTAACCATTCTTTCTTTGGAGGTGGCTAGCATTTTCTTTCATAGTTCCTTTGTGGTTGATTTGAGTATTTCTAATACTCAAAACAACTTGGTTGTTCACAGTTACTTTGTGAACAATATTGCTTTTACTCTTCACAACATTTTCTTGGTTCTGCTTATTTCACTTTTCATTATTTTATTCAAATCTTTCCATGTTTTTTCTAAAATCAACCAGTTCATTATCTCCAGTAGTATTCCATCACCATAATATACCACAACTTGTTTAGCCATTCCCAATTAATGAGTATCATCACAAAGAGAGCTGCTATAAAAATTTTAGAACATATGGGTACTTTTTCCTTTTTCCCTAATCACCTTGAAAAACAATTGACTGGATAGTGGTATTGCTGGGTAAAAGGGCATATTCAGTTTTATAACTGGGCATAGTTCCAAATTGCTCTCCAAAGTCATTGAATCAAAAGACAATCCTGAGAGACCTGTTATAGAAAATGCTATCCACATCCAGAGGAAAAAGCTATGGAGTCTGAATGCAGAGCAAAGCTTATTATTTTCACTCTTTAATTTTTTTTTGTTTTTCTTTCTTTCTCATGGTTTTTTCTTCTTAGCTCTAATTCTTCTTTCACAATGCGATTAATATGAAAATATGCTTAACACAATTGTTCATGTATACCTATATCAGAGTGGGAGGGGAGAAGGAAAGGAGAATGGTAGAAAAATGTAGAATTCAAAACTTGGAACAGGATTAACGTAGGAAACAACCTTTGCATGCAATTGGAAAAAAAATTTTTAAATGGTTGTATAAATTCACAGTCCCACCAATTATTTATTAATGCCCCAAATTTTCCACACCCCCTCCAGCATTTGTCATTTTTCTCCTTCTATCATTTTAGCCAATCTGATAGGTGTAAGATGATAGCTTAAGTTTATATTTTAATTTGCATTTTTCTAATCAATATTTATTTAGGGCACTTTTATGTGACCATATATAGTTTTATTTTCTTCACTGAAAAACTACTTGATCATATATCCTTGACCATTTTTCATTGGGGGAATGACTCATATTATAAATTTGACAAAATTTCCTTATATTTGAAATATGAGACCTTTATCCAAGAAACTGTCTATTACAATTTTATCACAATTTTCTGCTTTCCTTCTAATCACGGCAATATTAATTTTATTTGTACAAGAACTTTTTAATTTAATGTAATTTAAATTATCCATTTTATGTCTCCCAATGCTTTCTATCTTTTGTTTATTCATAAATTATTATCCTATCCTTAAGTCTGATAAGCAATATGTTCCATGTTCTTCTAATTTTCTTGTGCTATCTCCCTTTTTAACTAGGTCATGTATCCATTTTCACCTTGTCTTAGTAGTTTATGATATTGGTATATACCCAATTTTTGCCAGACCTCTTTCCAAGTTTCCTGACATTTTTTTAACCACATAATGAATTCTTATTCCAAGAGCTTAAATCTTCACATTTATCAAACACAAGGTTACAATAATCATATGTTTACTTTTTACCACTGATTGATCCACCTTTCTATTTCTTAGCAAGTTCCAGGTAATTTTGAGAATTATTGCCTTATATATAAATGGATTCAGCCATTTAAAAAAGTTTTTTCCAATTGCATGCAAAGGTAGTTTTCTACATTCATCCTTTTCCAAATTTTGAGTTCCACAAAGATAGAGCACTGCTTTGAGCTGAATCTTTCAGAAAGCTATGATTCTCAAGACTCATTGTGAGAAAAGAGAACTTCCCAGTGTGAACAAGGGCACAGAGATAGGCACAGAGTCTTACCAAGGAGATCCATATAGAATGTCTGTGAGGCAGTAATATAAAAGAAGACAAGAAAGTTGGGAAGTGCCAAGTAGGGAAGAAGATTAAATGCTAAACAGGGTTGTTAAGATTTGATCTTAGATTTAATACCAGGCAACCACTGGACTTTAACGAGTAGGGGAGTAGCATAGTCAGAACTATGCTTAAGAAAAATAACTGACAGCAGAATGAAGGATGGATTGGAGAGGAAAAAGATTGGAGGCAGGGGGACTTTTTAGAAAACTATTTGAGGGGCAGCTGGGTGACACAGTGGATAGAGCACTGACCCTGGAGTCAGGAGGACGTAAGATTAAATCTGGCCTCAGACACTCAAATAATTACCTAACTGTGTGACCTTGGGCAAGTCACTTAGCCCCATTGCCTTTCAAAAAAAGAAAGAAAACTATTTGAAATAGCCTGGCCATTAGATTAAGGAGCCGGAACTAGGTTGATGGCTCTATCAGATGAGAGAAGGGACTATATACAAGAAATGTTGTGGAGACAGAAATGACAAGATTTGTCAAAGGATTGGTTATACCCAATTGAGGAAACTGAGACAGACTTACCCAAGGTTACACAGCTAGTAAGTGTCTGAGGTCAAATTTAATCACAGGTCTTCTTAACTTCAGGTCCAGATCGCTACCTACTACTCCACCTAGTTTCTGCTATTATTGTTCAGTCATTCAGTCATGCTGGATTCTTTGGGATCCCTTGAACCCTACTCTCCATGGGGTTTCTTGACAAAGATACTGGAGTATTTTGCCATTTCCTTCTCTAGTGGATTAAGGCTCGCAGAGGCTAAGTTGACTTACCCAAGGTCACAACAACTACTGTCTAAGGCCAGGTTTGAACTCCAGGCTTCCTGACTCTAGACCCAATGCTCTGAGTCAATGAGCCACTTAGCCACCTAGCAGCATCTTAGAGATGATAATCAGCATGTCCAGTGCTGTAGAAAGATCAAGAAGGGTAAGGGTGTGGAAGGGACCATTGGATTTTGCCATTCAGAGATCATTATTGGGGGGGTGGAGCCAAGATGGTGACAAGAAGGGATCGAGTCTTAGGAGCTCTCTGATAAAACTCATAAGCTAAGGACTCTAACTAAACTTTTGAGAAACAGAACCCACAAAGGGACCCAGTGAGGCAGTTCTCCTACTCAAGGTAACCTGGAAAAGAGCAGAAAAGCTCTGCTCCCCAGGGTCAGAGGGGCGGCCTGCCCGAGGGGTGGCTCGCCAGAGCGAAAGAACTTCAGCCTCCTGGAGGCAGCCCTAGGGTGCTGGAAGCCACAGCTCACAGCAGCGGGGGAGTCTCCTGAGCTGCACCCGGGGAGCACCGGGCACCAAGTGAGGGAACAGCGAACAGCGGGGGGGCCTCTGCCAGAGTGAGAGCATGTGGAGCCCAGCCCTCAGGGCACACAGCCAGCAGCTTGGTCTTTCAGCAGCACAGACCTGGAAAGAGAAGCAGGCAGAGCCAGTAAGCAGGAGCCCCCAGGCCATGAGCCCATTGAGCTGAGGGAGGGGAGTGAAGAGAGATAGACTTCAGAGCTCTGTCCTCTGCCCCTGGAACAGGACTCTGGGACTCTGACCACATTCAGATCCTGATCCCAGTCTAGGCCCCCCCATAGAACAACAGGGCCCCCCCACCCGGCCCCGTGGCAGAGGGGGGGCGCTTATGGTCATTCACAGACCAGGAGGGAGGACAGAGCCTCACACAATGAGACCCTTGTGGGAGTGTCCCAAAAGCTCAGGAAGTACCCCAAAACCAGGTCCAGTCTGGGAAAATGAGCAAGCAGAGAAATAAGAGGAAGACTATTGAGAAATATTTTGCAAAGGAGCACAAGAAAGATCAAAATACTTAGTCTGAAGATGAGGAAGCACAAGCTCCTGCATCTAAAGACTCCAAGAAAAACAGAAATTGGCCTCAGGCTATGACAGAGCTCAAAAAAGACTTTGAAAATCAAATGAGGGAGTTGGAAGAAAAACTGAGAAAAGAAAGGAGAGAGATGCAGGAAAAACATGAAAATGAAGTCAGCAGCTTAGTCAAGGAAATCCAAAAAAATGCTGAAGAAAATAGCATGCTAAAAACCAGCTTAGGTCAAATGGATAAAACAGTTCAAAAAGTTATTGAGGAGAAGAATGCTTTAAAAAGCAAAATTAGCCAGATGGAAAAAGAGATAAGAAAACTCTCTGAGGAGAACAAATCCTTCAGACAAAGAATAGAATTCAGGGAGATTGATGACTTTACCAGAAATCAGGAATCAATACTTCAAAACCAAAAAAATGAAAAATTAGAAGAAAATGTGAAATATCTCATTGAAAAAACAACTGATATGGAAAACAGACTTAGGAAAGATAATTTAAAAATTATTGGAATACCTGAAAGTCATGATCAGGAAAAGAGCCTTGACATCATTTTCAAAGAATGACTACAGGAAAATTGCCCTGATATTCTAGAAGCAGAGGGCAAAATAGAAATGGAGAGAATCCACCGATCCCCCCAAGAAAGAGATCCCAAAAAACCAACCCCTAGGAATATTATAGCCAAGTTCCAGAACTCCCAAGTCAAAGAGAAAATATTACAAGCAGCCAGAAGGACACAGTTCAAATATCATGGAGCTGCAGTCAGGATCACACAGGACATAACAGCAACTACATTGGAAGCTCGTAGGGCTTGGAATATAATATACCAGAAGGCAAAAGAGCTTAGAATGCAGCCAAGCATGAACAACCCAGCAAGGCTGAATGTCCTCTTCCAGGGAAAAAGATGGACTTTCAATGAACCAGGGTTATTTCAAATGTTCCTTTTGGAATGGCCAGAGCTGAACAGAAGGTTTGATCTTCAGATCCAGGACTCAGGTGAAGCATGGAGATTGGAGGAGAGGGGGGAAATATGAGGGACTTAATGAGGATGAACTGCATGTATAGAAAAATGATACTGATAATATTCATATGAACCTCAGTTAATAGAGCGGGTAGAGTGAGCTTTTATAGTTGAAGCACAGGAGAAAGCTGAACTTGAAGATAAAATATGGTGTAAAAATGGAGTCAATAGAAAAAAGGGAAATGGAATGGGAGAAAGGAAAAGGAGAGGGGGGAATAGTCTAAGATATTTCACATAATAAGATTTTTTTCTATTACAATGAGCTATTGCAATGATATGGAAGGGGGGAGGCAAGGGGAAATGAGGGAACCTTTGCTCTCACCAGAGATGGCTAGGAGAGGAAACAGCAAATATACTCAATGGGGTATAGACATCTGGAGTAAGAAGGAGGGGGGAGCAGGGGGAAGGGGAGGGGATGTGAATAAAGGAGGAGAGAATGGACCATGGGGGGAGAGTGGTCAGATATAACTCATTTGCTTTTTTACTTCTTGCAAGGGGCTGGGATTGTAAGGCCTGCCCAGGACCATAGGGCCAGGTGGGCCTATGGGGTGGTATGGGGGCTCAGGGCTTCTTGGCCCCAGGACCAGGGATCTGTTTGCTGTGCCACTCAACGACCCTACAGCAGAGTCAGAGTGAAAGGAGAGAGAAAATATAGTACATGGTAGTGCAGAAATAAGAAAGGAGGGAGTTGCGATCAGCAATGGCAATGTTGGAAAAATATGGAAGTAACTTTTGTGATGGACTTATTTTAAAGAATGTGATCCATCCGTGACAGAGTTGTTGGTGTTGGAACAAAGACTGAAGCACGTTTTTTGTTATTATTATTTGGGGGAGGGTGCAGGGCAAGTGGGGCTGGGTGGCCTGCCTGGGGCCACATAGCAGGGTGATCTTTGGGTGTCTGGGGCCGGATATGGACCCAAGTGCTCCTGGCTCAAGGGCCAATGCTCTGTCTGCCACCCAGCCACCCCTACTATTAATACTATTTTATTTTATTTTGGGTCTTTTTGTTTTCTTCCTTTTGGTTTTTGCAGGGCAGTGGGGATCAGGTGGCTTGCATGTTACATGGCTGGGTGATTGTTGGGTTTACGAGGCTGGATATGGACTTGGGTGCTCGTGGTTCCAGGGCTGGTGCTTCGTCCATTGCACCACCTGGCCATACCTACAATTATTACTATTAT
This sequence comes from Macrotis lagotis, assembly GCF_037893015.1. Taxonomy (NCBI): domain Eukaryota; kingdom Metazoa; phylum Chordata; class Mammalia; order Peramelemorphia; family Peramelidae; genus Macrotis; species Macrotis lagotis. Next base: position 69,229,789 of record NC_133666.1, read on the forward strand.
TTCTTTTTAATTTTAATTTTTTTCTCCCCCCTTTACTTTTTTCACCCAAGCAAGTCTATCTATATTCATGGGGGGAGGGGTATTTTGTTTACTTGTAAACAAGAATATTTTATTAATGTAAAAAACTTTTGTACAAAATGAGAATAAAAAAATAAATTTTTAAAAGAAGAGTAGGCACAGGAATTCCTGTTTTGGAAATAATTTTTGCAATTAAATCACCAGGAAGCTAGGTCAATGATTGTAGCCTGAATCTTAGGTGCATGAGAAATTAAACCTGAAAGATGTTGTGATACCATTAAAGGAAAATTGACTGTTATGGCTCCTACCAAAAAAAAAAGAGATCGTTATTGACTTTAGAGAGAACAGTTTTGATGGACTGAAAATGTCAGAAGGCTAAATCATGGAGCCTTTAGACAAGAGTTAGAGGACAGGAAGAAGTGGCATTCAGTATAGATGACTTTTTCAAGGAGTCTTATTAAGGAAAAGTGTTGAAAAACTGCTGAAGTTGATAACCTTAGATTTTAATTCAGTCAGCCAACTAACTTCTTTTCAGTACTTGGTTAAACTGGGCCTTAATTGGGAAGCAGATCTTTGATGCCTATGAGAGAGGAACTCCTCATTAGAGGTTTTCAAACAGTGGTTGGATGGCTACTTATCAGATGTTGTGGGGAGGGAGAATTTTCTTTGTTCTTTTTTTTTTTTTAATTGGTATTTTCCAATACATACTATGAAAGTTTTTCAACATTCATCCACATGCATACATATATTTATAAGTTATATAATATCCTTCTACCCTCCCTTCCCATCCTCCTCCCCTCAGTGGCAGTCTGGTGAACATTGTACATACACATTTGTGTTTAACAATATTACAGATTATTCATTTTTTTGAATGAGGAATTAGAACTAAGGGAAATGGAAGAAAACTATGAGATGGAAAGGAAAAATAAGAAGAGAAATTTTTAAAAAGTGAGCATAGTATTCATTTAGATTCTGTAGTTTAATTTGTTTTGTTTTTCTTTCTCTAATATGGATAGCATTGTCCATAACAGGTCTCCCAAGGTTGGCCTAGCTCTCTCTGAACTGCTGACAGGAATTGCATCCATCAAAGTTGATCAAGTCACAATGTGGTTAATGTGTACAATGTTATCATGGTTCTGCTCCCTTCACTAAGCAACAGTTCCTATGATCCATTTCATGCTTTTCTAGAGTCTGACCATTCATGGTTTCTTAAAGAACAGTAATACCCCATCACATTCATGTACCATAACTTGTTCAACCATTCCCCAGTGGGTGGGCATCCCTTCAATTTCCAATTCTTTGTCATTATATAAAGAGCTGCTATGAATATTTAGAACATGTGAGACTTTTCCCATTTTTTATGATTTCTTCTGAATATAGGCCTAGTATTGTTATTCCTGAGTCAAAGGATATGTCAGTTTTATTGCTTTTTGGACGTAGTTCCATATCATTCTCCATAATGGTTGGTTCAGTTCACAACTCCACCACCAGTGCATCAATGTCCCAATCCTCGGAGAGAGGATTTTCAATAAGGTCTGGATTAAACTAGATGATTGGTGAGCTCCCTTCTAACTCCAGCTCTGAGCAATGGAGGCAGGGAATGCAGACTATACTTTGATGAGTGAAAGGTAAGGATGAAATGGCCACTTGAAAGGCACAATGAATTTAAGAAAAGGGTGTGTGCATATGTGCCTATTATAGGTTCAGTCATAGATGTAAACTGAAAGTACATACCCTCACCCCCACTGAGGTTATCTAGTCCAGATCCTTGCTTTGAGAGAAAAGCTCCTCAGGAGCATAAGAGGGAAAGAGGGACAATACAAGACAGACTAGAAAGAACAATCAATGGACAATATCATTTGGAAGAGGACAGTGGGGAATGGATCCCAGTGCTCTGGTAGAAGGGGCAGGCACACTATTCCTAACTTGGAGGACAGAGGAAAGACTGGGAAAGGATACAGATGAATGGAGAAGGAGTTATTTGGTCTATGTCCACCCTACTCCCAGCAGAGCCTGAACTCCAATTCCAGAATTCACTTTAGCTCCTGAATTTTATAGCCCAAGGTAGAATTAACTCTTTTTGATTGGTGCTTATGCCACCACTGTTGCCTCTGCCTGGGAACTGTTCCCTGTCTTCAAGCTATAGATAAGCCTGACTCACTCTGCAAACCATCTCAGCCACCCTATGGAAATAATGGAAAATAAAGAAACCTATACTGGCCTGTGGTCACTAATGATTGATTCTGTGGGAAACTTTGCCCAGGTTTGACTCATCATGATGGTTCCTGTCAGTTAATTTATCTCTTGTGGTTTAACCCAGGGAAGATGCCATATAAATGGATTGGCCTTTATCAAATTAAAACTCTATGCCTACTATTGATGTTTAGGTGTCAAGGACTTTCTGTCACTTGTGTGCATTGATTTGCCTCTCTCTTTACTCCATGGTTTGGTTGAAGCAACTAAAACTAAAGGGGGTCCTGCTACTGTGAGACTAACCAAAGGTATCTTTTTGTCTGCAGTGTGAATAGAGGACATCTTCAGACTGCAGGGCAAAGCAAACAATCAAAAAAATCTAACACTGGAGACTTAACTGAGGCAAGCACATTAGACTATTCACATTATCTAGAATTTCATCTATGTAGGCATTCTATCCAACAATGCAAAGTAGGAACTACTCATGCTTACCCTTCTAGAGCAACTGCAGGATCCTCCCCAGAGTCCACCACAGTGGATTTGGAGTCTGTTCTTTTTTTTCCTCTTGTTATTTTGAGGGTACTAAGGGAACTCACAGACAAACTTTCTAGTCATTTGTGGTTGTCTGAGTAAGATCACTTGGAACCATTTTTAGGAGAAGAAAAGAATTATAAATCATCTAATTCAACATTCCAAAGAGGGAGAACAAGAAACAAAATAGACTCAGAAAGGAAGAAGGACTTGCCCAGGATCACACAGGGAATTGATGGCAAGCCCAAGATGAGAGACTATGGCTTCTGACCCCTGACCCAGTGCTCTTGCCTTTGTCTCATGATCCCTCAAATTGAAGGTCTGATCCAGGGCTAAATTACTCAGTCAGTGTAGCTTGTTATCAGCTAAATGGTATGATTTGAGGGGCACCAGGGAAGCCCCCCCCCCACAGATCTCTGCTTTGTAGTTTATCTGAAGTGTCAGCATTAGCGCATTATTCTTTTGGCATAAGCTTTATCTTCTCCATCTGGTCCTCTTTCAAATTGTAGGACACTCCTGGGAAGTAGGACACTGCCTTAAGTCGCCAACACTCATGTGAAGGAAGCAATTCTATTGTTTTCTGATATTTTTCCATATAGATTAGGACCTCTGGCTTCTCCCATGGTAGACCTCTCCCCATATCTCAGATCCTTTCCCATATAATCTTAGGAGATCTTAGAAAGTTCCTTGAGACTCAGCAAGGGGAAGTCACTTTGCCTGTGGTCCTGTAAGCTTCTCAGTGTCCAAGGGAGAACTTGAAACTCAGATCTTCCTCAGTTTATTGTGCTATAAGAAGTGATGAGCAGGTAGATTTCAGAAATAACCTGGAGAAACCTACATGGACTGATGCAAAGGGAAAGAAGAACCAGAAGACCATTATGCATAGTAACAGCAACATTGTGTGATGATTAGCTATGATAACCTTAGCTTTTCTCAGTAAAATTGTGAACAGAGACATTTATATATATATATATATATATATATATATATATATATATATGTGTGTGTGTGTGTGTGTGTGTGTGTGTGTGTGTGTATGCACACATACACAGTATACATGCCTGTATACATACATTCATATATAGGTATATACTTATAGAATTATATATACATGTCTATATATAAAGAGATGTATATGTTTGTATATTTTTTTCCTTTCTAATACCACTGGAACCACATAGAAGACCCTTCCTTGAATTGGAAGGTTCTCTTGAGGTCATCCAACCCAAGCCAGACTTCTTGTAAAAGAAAGCTTCTTGTTTAAGAACCTTGGTTAACAAATGACTTCATGATAACGTTTCCTTGTTATGACCACTGGTTCTGTTTTCTCTTATACCTTCCAAAGACTTCTTACATATTCTTTTCTAAGTCTTCTTTCGATTAAAAAAAGTTTTCTTTGAAAATGGGGCAGTGAATGGTGCTTTCCACTACTCCTGCCCAGGCTTATATCTTTTGCCTTTGAAGTAGCAATTACCAGTGGAAAAGCTAATTAGTCTGCTGCTATCTCTAAGTGAACAGGGAGAAATTCTCTGAGAGAAGTCATTTGACATGATTTAAAAGGTACCAGTGTTGATAATTAGACCCCAAACAACTCTGTTTCCATAAAGTGAAGCTTCCCACTAGACCTCACCAAAGGGAGCTCTATGGGCAGGGGTCTCAGGTCAGAGGTAAATGCTAAGGAAAGTGAACTCTTGATGTGGTATCTTCTCTATCTAAAGACTGAAAACTTGGCTACAGTTTCTCATCTTGATATTTATAATAACAGCCTCTGAAATTTCTATAGCACCAACTATGTGCTAGGCAGTGTACTAAGCACTTCCGAAATTTTCTCATTTGATCCTCACCACAACACTAGGAGGTAGCTACCATTATGATTCCCATTTTATAGATGAAGAAACTGAGCCAAGCAAAGGTGAAATGAATTGTGCAACTAGTAAGTATCTCATACTGGATTTGAACCTAGGTCTTCCTGAGTTTATACTGAGCACTCTATCCACTGTGTCAGGAGAGTGTCTTGGAGTTTGAATAGACTATTCATTAAATACGTGAGTCAGCATTGTGAAATGATCATCAGAAAAGTGCATTAAGAGAAGTATGACTTCTAAGAGTAAGGAGGGGACAGATGTGCCAGCCTCTTCCCTTGTCAAACCATCTCTCGCCATGTGGAGTTTGACCTTGTTCTGGCTGTCTGTAGAGGGCAGAACCGAGAGCCTCAATGGGGGAAAGGTGCAGGGAGACAGATAACAGCTCAATAGGAGAAAAAAAAAACCTTTCAGTATTTTGAGCTGTCTAAGCTGTCTTCCATGATAGTATTTTCTCTTTCTCACTAGAGATATATGAGCAAAGGCTAAAAGGTCATGGATCACACGTCTACTAGAAGGGTTAGGGTTAGGGTTTCAACCTTAGATGGTATTCTTGCACAGCTTCAGGTTGAACTAGGTAGCCTGTAAACTCTCAACTAGGAGTTCTGGGTCTCTGTTCTCTATAAGACCAATACCTAGGCCTTGGGACAGATACTGGCCAAAGCCCATTCTATAGTTGGCTACCTACTCCTTCTCCTCTAAGGCTGGGGAAGAGGTGCAGTCATACTTGTAACTCTTCCTTCATCTCTCAGCCACGTGACATCTCTGCAGCTAGTTGCTGTCCCCTTTAGGCCATGATACCTTACTGGGTCCATCATAAATCATTATTAAATATTTAGGGACTGAGTAGGCCAGTGAGTTACAGATTACCAGGGCCATATTTTTATTTATGAGTCAAAATGATTTATTTATAAAAAGTATCCATTTCCTGAGGCATTATGGCCCAGTATATTGAATGTATTATCTGACCTTGAAGTTAGAAAGATCAGGACTTAGGTCCTATTCCTGCTACAATAGCTGTTGTTTTTCCTTCATTCTCAAAGAAGACCATGGCATCAGGGAGGTGATTCCATGATAACCACATGAATTGGATTTGAGGAGGGAGTGCCTCACTTTCTCCTTCACAGTTATTTGGGTCCAGTGGCCAGATGTGCATCAGGAGATGCCCTGCATACAGTGGGAGACTTTGACCTTTTTGAGTCAAGGTTTTTAGAAGGTCTCAGTTTGACAGTTGAGACAATTCCCAGTCAGTAATTAAGGCTAAGTTAGAAATGAGGCAAAGAGGCAAATAATAACCATTTTTACCTAGTCCAAAAAAATGGCCAAACTAGAGGATAGGACCCTCAGGGTTTCTCAGTGATTAAGGCAGGTAAAGCAGGTAAGACCCATGCTACATACTCGTTGGATGATCCTGGGCAAGTCACTTAACTTTTTAATTTACCAGGTAAAAAGAAGTTGGTAGAGGAAGTTTCTGTGCAGGCAATACTCCACATATCCATCCCTGTGTGACTTAGAATTGGTGGTAGCTCTTGCCCTATTGGACCATGTGCCATTTCAGTCTGACCCAACATGTTCCCTTGTATATCCCCAATCCTTTCCTTCCCTTAGAGGATAAGGCCAACACTGAACTTTAAGAGCCCTCTTGATTCTTTCCTGGAGTATGCCAAAGAGCATAATATCTCAGCTTTGCATAATCAAGATCAAATCAAAGAAGGAAATCTCTGTTACATTTGTAAGCAGAAAGAAAAGGGAATGGAAAGGAGGAAAATGTGGGCCTAGAATGGTACTTTTGGTTTTTCATTTCTTCCAAAGTAAACTCTTTCTTTTCCTGTCTTTTCCCCTCCCTTCTAAGAACTTCTGCTTGAGAGTTGTCACAGTCCATTTGAGTGCCCAGGGGAACTCACCAGCAAACCACCTCTTTTCACCTCTAAACCACTTGAGCCCTGAATTCACCTGCAAAGATGGAGAACAGTCTCACTTTTCTCCTTTAAAAGAAAGGTTCTGCTTCTCTTATCAAATCACAGCTTGGGCCTTGCTTTCTTTGCAAGCTTTCTTTGCACTTTGAGACATCATATATGTATTTAAAAGAGTGAAGGAAATACCTTTGAACTGTACTGACTGGGTGACCCTATGCAAGTTACCTTATCTCTTACTGCACCTAGTAATTCTCAAAGCCTTAAAGTTCCTGAGAAGTTGCGTCTCTGCAGCGGTATAGGGAGTTCTCACACAGAGAGTTCCCCACAAGGAATAAACAGCCTCTAAGGGACTTCAATCAGTGTAGGTTGTTAGTGTTGTCCCCGGGGTCATTGTCAAAGTGTAAAGTCATAACTATATGTACTAGAGGGTGAGAGATGGGGAGGAAATGAGCATGAAACACATCCTCAGATTTAATAGAGATGTCAACCCTTGTGTATGAAGAACCCCAGATGCCACATAACCATTTCCATGAGGAGCCACAACTGCAACAAACATTAGTGTGACAGACACTAAGTTAAGTGATGGAGATATGAAGAAAGACAAACAGCATGATGTCTCCTCTCAAGAAGCTCATCATCTAATGGAGAAAATAAGATATAAGCTACTATGTACATACAAGATAGATATAGATTTAATATATGTGTCTGTGTGGTCTCTGTGTGTAGTCTGTGTGTGTGTGTGTGTGTGTGTGTGTGTGCGTGCGCATAAGAAATCTCAGAAAAAAGATGCTTGTACTGAGTAGGGAAGACTGGAGAGGAACTGGTTTAGGGTGATTCCAGTGGGGAGGGGGAAATAATCACCTGGTATCTGTGAGCTTCCACTTCTAATTATTCTTGTTAACTACAGTAAATGTTAGGCAGTACAATGGAGTGTCTAGTAGTCTGGCCTTGGAGTCGAAAGATCTAGGTTCAAGGTCTGCCTCTGACACATATTAACTATGTGACCCTGAGCAAGTCCCTCAGTCTCTCTAAGTCTCTAAGCCACCACGTAACAATAGAAGTTATAGCAAAGAAGCTAGCCAACCAGGAGTTACTTACAGTGACAAAATCACAGGTCCAGACCTCATCCTTCAAACAAACAGGGTCCACAGCCACAAAATTTTGTCACCCTGTGGCATAGTCCTCATTTTCCCACCCTTCTTACAACTCCATCAGGGTCAGTAAACTCAATGATGATTATTTCTTGCTGCTTGCACAACCAGAGTCCCTAAAGTCTTCCCAAACTTTCATCCAAACTTTTAAGCCTTTCAAACACAGTGGTGACCCAAATGAATTAAGGTTCTATCTACACTGGGCCAAAAGAGGCAGCCAATTCATTCAGTCATTCAGATGGTTTATTTCCATGACTGAAAACAGCCAGTTTGAATACATTTTTGACTGAGCTGCCTGATTATTTTGGCATCATAGAGGTACAGCTTCAGAGGTGGGGGCAGCAGGCAGACCCAGAGGAGAGTCTCTTTAGACTAACTTGGAGAGAGGGTCGATTCAGTGTTAAGAACAATAACAAAAGAGCAGGGGGCAGGGGGGACTATATAACGCACCCTTGGTCCAGACCCTTCCTGGGGGAACCAATAAAGGACACTTAGGGAGAGCAAAACTAACTAAGAACCAAGCCACAAAGGGTCTCATTTTGTCCCTGGAAGCCAATGAGTTACCATTACATGTGAAACATTCTCCAATCACTGGTGCTGGGTTCACAACGCATCATCTCAGGTGCTCAACTTCATAAAACTCTCCTGGAGTAGACAATTTCCCACACATAATCTCATTCCAGAAGATAGCCTTGTCCTATTTTGGAGAGAAACTTTATCTAAAGATCCTTTGTTTTAGCTCCCTCTGCCTGGTTTCCCCCTGTATGATGGAGCCTTGACAATGGGAAGCAGAGAGGTGTGTATTTTATTGCAATGTTTTGACCTTGATTCAGGCTGAATGATCCCCCAGTATGTGTTCTAGAATTCTACCCATTACCTTCTAGACTTCAGGTCTAACCTCCAGAACACTTCCAGGTGATTCTACTATCCTAGATCAAAACCTCAAAGAACCCTCATATGTCATCTAATCCAACCAATCCTTTCTACAGAACAGGAAATAAGACTTAAGGAGATGAAATGACCTATCCGAGGTCGCATAACAAATATATGCAGATTCTATGACTTTGGAACTTCCCCACCTAAATGCTTGGGTTCTTCCTTACCATTTGTTTTCCAGTCCCATTCATCTCTCCTGGTAAATGTCTTACCCTTGACAAAGTAGTATATAAAAGTACCTGTGTCTTCATGAAATCCATCCAAAGAGACATCCTAAAGTTTAAGGAGACCTTTATGAAGTAGACTGCAGAGGGAAGGGGAGATAATAATGTCTCTGCAATGGCTTGAAGCAAGTGGATTGTTCCATTTGATAAGAGTCAAACATTAGAAGTGATCCACTACTGATTGGTAATAGGTATTGCAATGTATGATGGGCAGACCAATGAACAAAAACCTATATCCTCATTGTCAAAGGATGGTTATTTTACTTATTGTTCTAAGATTTTGTATTGGAAATGGAACTCTGAAGGTATGTTCTACAAGGCCACTAGATGCTGAGAGTGAAGTTGGGAATATTATGCTTAAACCACATCGATTATACCACAAATGTGATTCAATGGTAAGGACATTGGCTTTTGATATCTCATGAGGAGTTCAAATGCTGATCCTGATGTGAGCAACCTCTGTGACCTTGAGCAAATTACTGAACTTCTTTTGGATTCATTCTCTTCATCTTCTAAATAATCATATTGGACTGATTCAATTAGGAAGTACCACCCAGCTCCATTGCCATGGTCTTTCCTATTGTTTTTTGTTTTACCTAGCTTGAACCTTTTTGGGCTTAAATCTTTCTTCCTGTGATATTTTGTTGGGAGTTTTTGCTCCATGGGAACTGCCTGGAGAGTTTCTTAGCACTATATATTTTTTCCTAATTGATATTTTATTTTTTTCAATTATATGTTATGAAAAGTTTTCAACATTCATCTATATGCATATTTATAAGTTACACAATTTCCTTCCACCCTCCCTTCCTATCCAACTCCTCTCACCAGAGAACATTGTACATGTTCATTTGTGTTTGACATGTTTACATATTAGTCATTTTCTGTAGGAAGAATTAGGACTAAGGGGAAAAGATAGAAAACCATGGGATAGGAAAGGAAAACATAAAAGAAATTTTAAAAAAGTGAACATAGTATTCATTCAGATGCTGTAGTTATTTTTATTGCTTTGTTTTTTTTTTCTTCATCTGGAATGGATGGCATTGTCCATAATAGGTCTTCCAGGGATGTCCTAGCTTTGCTGAGAGGAGCTGTATCCATCAAATTTGATCAACTCATAATGTTGTTAATGTGCACAATGTTCTCTTCATTCTGCTCTCTTCACTCTGCATCAGTTCCTATACTTTCCATGCTTCTCTAAAGTCTGACCATTCATGGTTTCTTAAAGTACAATAGTATTTCATAACATTCATATACCATACTTTGTTCAGCCATTCCCCAATGGATGGGCATCCCCTCCATTTCCAATTCTTTGCCACTCCAAAAACAACTGCTATGAATATTTTGGAACATGTGGGATTTTTCTATTTTTATTGATTTCTTCTGGATATAGGCCTAGTATTGTTATTGCTGGGTCAAAGGTGTGATCAGTTTTATTGTTCTTTGGGCATCGTTCCATGTTGTTCTCCAGAATGGTTGGATCCATTCACAACCTTATTAAACAGGATATTAATGTCCCAATCCTCCTACAATCTCTCCAACATTGATCGTTTTCCCTTTTTGTCATGGATTTGAGAGGTGTGAGGTAGTAGCTCATCGTTATTTTAATTTGCATTTCTCTAATCAGTAATGATTTGGAGCATTTTTTCATGATTACATATTACTTTCATTTCTTCATTTGAAAACTGGTTGTTTGACCATTTATTAGCTAGAGAATGACTTTTGTAATCTAATAAATTTGATTCTGTTTTCTATATATTTTTGAAATGAGACCTTTATCAGAATCCCTAGCTGTGAAAACTTTCCCAGCTTTCTGTTTTCCTTCTAATCTTGGCAGCATTGGTTTTATTAGCCCTTTGCACTATATTTGTGGACTGTCCAGAGCATGGCTGCACTCAGCCAAGTTCAAAATTGAAGGAGGCCACTGGGCAGTGACCCAAGTATCCTCTCGTGTCCTTTCTCCTGCAGCCAGGGGAATGGAATCTGAAAGCTTTCTTTTCCTTCTATTTATCTAAATTCTTAAGATCACAGGATTTAGAACTGGAAGTGCCCTTTGAAGTTATTGAGCCAACCTACTCATTTTACAGATGAGGATACTGAGGTCCAGAGAATCACATGATTTGCCCAAGCTCACATAGATCCTGTTCTCAAGGGTTCAATTAGAGACACCCCACTTTACCTGACCCTGCATTTATACAGCCTATTTCATATTATATCATGCTTTAGAAAGGTTAAGTTGAGGTGGTTGGTCTACAAAGTCTCTTTATTATGCATTCATGGGATTTGAAGAATGTATTATGGTACAGAAGGAAGACGATTTGATCAGGAATAGGGGAGATGGGTTTAATCCTAGCCATGCCAGTGTCTCACTGAGCGACCCTTGGATAATTCACTTTTCTTCTCTAGGCTTTCCATTCCTCATCTGTAAAAATGACTTGGGCACAGGGGCAGGGGTGAAGTCAGGGACTAGACTAGGTGATTTCTGAGTTCTCTTTCAGTTCTGATAGTCTATGATTCAATATATTTTGGTTTTTTTCTTCTCTGCCATATTCTGTACAACTCAGAAACCACATTCCCTCCCACGTTTTCCTAGCTTCCCCAGCCAACCTCTGTCTATCCAGTGGGAACCACAATGTCTGACTGACTTTGGGCCTGAACCAAAAGCTGTGCAAAGTTCTGATTCATGTTGGAGTGGACCTGAAGCCTGGGGCTGGGTGGAAGTAGGACTTTCCATTCCAGGTCAGTCTGTTAGTCCCTGGTAGAAAGGACCACAGTGGAAATTCACGTGTCAGTCTGTTTGTCTGACTTCCTCTACCAGTTCCATCTTGTAGTGATTTGTAGACAGAGCCACAGGGTCCTAGCTACACTTGGCTTGGCCTCTAGGTCTCCAGGACCATAGATAAAGAGATGAAAAGGATTGAAAAAAACAACTAGTGAAACCCCTTCATTTTACAGATGGGGAAACTGAGGTAGAGAAGTTGCACGGCTTGTCTTGGTCACAGTTTGTATTAACAAAGATGGGATCAGAACCCTGAGCCTCCATAGTCAGGATTTCATAGTGGCTCCATAGTTCAGAAAGTGTCATGAGGAGACCTCCTGGAAAGAAAAAAGGGACTTGGGAAAAAGAGGATCTGGGGAGATAATCCACTTGTGACCCCACCTTAATGTTCTCCTCACCCTGAATTCTTTCTCATCAAAGCAAGACAACTCTTCTCCTGAATAAAGTTGTCAGCTACAAGAATTCTGTGACCTGTGGTTTATACAGGATTGATTCTTTTCTGTGATGCTGCTGACTGAGAAGCCTAGGCCAGGGTCCAATGGTGCCACTGTCACCCCAGGACAAAACCCTCAGGAAAAGAGGAATGAGCTAGAAAGCAAAAACCAGTCCTCCCAAGGCCTTCAGAGCTGGTAGAGAAGAACAGGCTCCAATCCTCTCCTCCTCAGGCCCAGCTTGATTTTCTATCTCTGATCATTAAGGTCTTGTTACTTACAGCTCTAAATGGTGTTAAAGTGGATTAGATGGAATTGATGAAAGGCTAATTGTCTCTCTGTGGTATGTGATTTGCATTTTGTTAAGAATATATTTATGTTCCTTGCAAAAGCAGGAAATGGAAGGAGGGAGCTGTTAGGTGGAAATGTACTTCTCACTCTTTGGGTCAAATATTGAGAAAAAGGATTGGTGTTCTAAGACTTGGGGGATTTCCCACTTCTCCAGCCTGGTCCATGACTTCAGAGATTAATTCAATTGATCAAGTATTTTTAATTAAATACCCATGCTGGCAGGCATTGTGGCAGGTGCTAGCACAAAAATGACAAGAGGCCTGCCCTCGAAGAGCATCATAGATTGGGAGATTATCTAGTCCAGATCTCTCATTTTACAGATGGGGAAACTAAGTCCCAGAAAAGTGGGGTGATTAGACCAAGGTCATTTAGGTGGAGATTGAAAGGGAGTAGGATTTGAATATGTGTCTTCTGGCTTCAGTCTTATTCTTCCTCTTCTGGTACCTCTGTAGTACTCTTGTTACTAAAGACCTGCTGACTTTGATAGAGGAAAGGGGTGGAGGGAGGAGAGAAAAGGTAAAAGTTGGAGCCATTTGACAAGCAGAAGCATTCCTCTCATTCCAGAACTCTTTTCTCCCTCCCTTCCTCATCCACCCCCAGGGCCCCACCATGGCAGAAGTGTTTATTGTAGTTGGTGGCCAGGGAGGCATCACAAGCAGACACTCAGAAGAATCCAGAGTAGGCAGCTTTTCAGGAGCCAGCCTTCCGTGGGGGCTTTGTGCCCCCAACCCCACCCAAGACCATCGAGTCATCCTTTTCAATGGACTGTCCCCAAATGTAACTGTGACCAAATGGAGGCTTGCATTGGTTATTAGAGGGTCATCAAGTCTTTCTCCGTTTTTTTTATTTAAATTTTGTTTACTCATTTTCATCCATTTGTGCATACATATTTCCAAGTTGCAAAATTTCCCTCTATCCTCCCTTCCCATCCCCCTCCCCTCAGCTGGAAACATCTCCATTTGGTCTTGTGGAGAAAGCAGAGTGGCAGAGTAGAGGTTCTTGTGATTAGTGTTTTCTAGCTCATCCATGCCTTCCATTGGCAACTGACTCAAGGGGGCCCAGCTTGACTTTTATAAGACTGTGATCTCCAAGAGCTTGGAGGTGGAGGACGACTGGGGATGGTGATGATCCAACTATTGGTCTTCTTCAAAAATGAAGAAGAAATAATTCAACTTCATCAAAACACTCCTGATCTCTCAGGAGCACGGCACATTTTCCCAAACACTATCCTGCTCATTAGCCTGTTTCTTCCACTATCTGCGTCACCTTGGGTACTCACCTCTGTGGGTCTGAATTTCTTCATCTCTAAACTGAAGGTATTCAATCCAAGAATTGATAAAATGCTTACTATGTGGGGGGCATCAAAGGTAAAACTGGAATAGCTCCTGTCACTCAAGGAACTTGGCCTGCCTACCATGATTCTGGGAGGGGAAGGAGGCAGAAATCATTCTAAGTCTTCTCACTAGTTCTCCAGTACTTGGACTTTTGTGCTTTTTTTTTTTTAGATTTTTTTTGCAAGGCAATGGGGTTAAGTGGCTTGCCCAAGGCCACGCAGCTAGGTAATTATTAAGTGTCTGAGACCAGATCTGAACCCAGGTACTCCTGACTCCACAGCCGGTGCTTTATACACTGTGCCACCTAGCCACCCCAATTTTTGTGCTCTTATCTGAGCATCACAACAATCCTGTGAGCTATATCAGGTGGATAGTATCTCCCCATTTTATAAATGAGAAAGCTTGGGTACAGAGCAACTTACAAAATTTGACCCAGATCATATAGCAGGCTAATGACAGAGCCACTGAATTGCTTCCCTCTTTCCTGTCTTCTCCTACACAACCTCCTGATTTCTTTGCCTTTTGCTGGGGGTGGCTGAGTGGCATCTAATTTGGGGTCATGGCATTGAATGACATATGACAGTTTGACATATGATGAGTTTGGGTTATTTTCCCAAATACCTACCATGTGGCACCCTTGTTGTAAGATGTTAAAGGCAGTAGGCCATAGACTATTAGAACTGGACAGTTACTCAATTTGTGGGGGTCTACCCTCCCTTCACAGATGAAAAACCTAAAGCCTAAAGAAATTAAGAGATTTTCCAAGCTCACCCAGTCTATCCTTTTGATAGTGTCTCAGCTTTAGAAATATTTCAGAAGAGGGGTGGCTAGGTGGCACAGTGTATAAAGCACCAGTCTTGGAGTCAGGAGTACCTGGGTTCAGATCTGGTCTCATACACTTAATAATGACCTAGCTGTGTGGCCTTGGGCAAGCCACTTAACCCCATATGCCTTGCAAAAAAAACCTAAAAAAAAGAAATATTTCAGAAGAAAAATGGATGATGTTTTGACCCCTCCATGCAACCATCCCCATCTTTTGATTACTTTTATCTCTGATGGATCAATAACTGGCACATATTGGTACTTAATAAATGTTTATTGAATTGAATCTCTTTGCTTTGGTTTTTAGGTTTTTGCAGGGCAAATAGGGTTCAGTGACCTGCCCAAGGCCACACAGCTAGGTCATTATTAAGTGTCTGAGGTCAGATTTGAACTCAGGTCCTCCTGACTCAGGGCTGGTGCTCTATCCACTGTGCCACCTAGCCATCCCAAATTGAATCCTTAATTGGAAGAATGTATCATTCTTTTAAAAATTAAGGAGATTGACTTCACATGTATTTGTTACATGACCTCAGACCATTTCTTCCTTCTCTCAATTTTTACAGAAACAAGTGTACACCATGTGATTTATTACTTAAGCATTTTGTGGATATTGAATGTTGAACAGGAGAGTGAGCACTGGAGTCAAGATTTAGCTTAAGTCTGTTTTCTTATTATCAATGTGATATTGGGTAAGTCACTAGAAAACTGAGAAGCATGGTGTGGTCCAGTGGGAAGAGTACCAGCCCCCAAATCAGAGGATCTGAGTTCAAATTCTGCCTTGGATGCCTGCTACCTGTGGGACTTTGGTCAAGCCTCTTAACTTTCTTGGATCTTAGTTTCCTCCCACATAAAATGAAAAGAATGATCTAGATCACTTCCAAAATTTCTAGAATCCTAAAATAAGCTTCTGTTGCTTCATCTGCTCAGAATTTTTTCTTACTAGTTTATATTACTTTCCTTGACTTGTTTCATCAACCAGCCCAAGAATTCTGAGGCCCAGGGACAATGTGTTACATCTCTCTGAGTTCCCCTCCATGCTCGCCATATAGTAGGTTGGCCACAGAGTAGGTGCTCAATAAAAAGGAAGTGGATTGGAGCCAATTTAGTTGTCACAGGATCTTCAAGCTGGAAAGGGGAGAAAACCTTATCAGTCATCTAAGCCAGTCCCTTTCTTTAGTAGATGAAGAAGTTGAAGGTCCACAGCAGGGAAGACACTTATTTGAGGTCACATGAATCAAACCTAGGACTCTCTTTAATTGGCCCATGCTTCCTCTTATGTTGTTTCCTGTGTGCCGCCTCTCATTGGCACCAGAATATCTTACTAGCATAACTCTAAAGCCAGTCCTCTCTTAGCGCAAGTTCAGTGTTGGGATGCCTGGACTCTTCCACCTCATCTCTGCCACCTGTCTTCCTTTCCTTTATTCATGTCCCAATGAAAATAATCCTCTCTCTAAGAAGCATTTCATACTGCTCATGCCTTTCCTCTTTAAGTATTTCCAACTAAGCCTATCTAGAGCTTGGCAAAATATATTTGTTGGCTTGTTGTCTCCTCCCTGAGGTTAGGGACTGTCCTTTGTCTCATAGTATAGTGCTTCACATAGATAGGGGCTTAAGAATTGCTTAGTGACTGCACGTAAGAGGAGAGTCATGGTCCAGTTAAATATTGCTCAGGATATCCTAAATGGTCATCATGTTAAAGAATGTCCCTCCTGAGCATTCAGACAGAAGTAGAGAGAGGGAGAGAGCCAGAGAGCTAGAGAGAAATGGTGTGTGTGTGTGTGTGTGTGTGTGTATGTGAGAGAGACAGAGACAGTGTGTGTGTGTGTTTATGTATGAGTGTGTATGTGAGAGAGAAAGAGAGGCAGAGACAGAGACAAAGAGAATGTGGTAATGTGATAGAGACAGAAGCAATGTATGTCAGTGTATGTGTATGTGAGAGAGACAGAGACAATGTGATTGTATGTCACTGTGTATGTGTGGCTGTGTGTGAGAAAGACAGAGACTCAGAGAGACAGTGTGTGTGTGTGTGTGTATATGTTTGTGAGAGACAGAGAGACAGAAATAGAATCAGAAGAGACACAGAGAGAGAGACACACAGTGAGACAGAGACACACACACAGAAATAGAGAGAGAGACAGAGAGAGAGAGAGAGAGAGAGAGAGAGAGAGAGAGAGAGAGAGAGAGTATGTATGTATAGGTGAGTATTCACATATTCTCAGGAGGGGTTATTGTTCCAGGTTGTTTCTCTGTTTTGGTCA
This sequence comes from Macrotis lagotis, assembly GCF_037893015.1. Taxonomy (NCBI): domain Eukaryota; kingdom Metazoa; phylum Chordata; class Mammalia; order Peramelemorphia; family Peramelidae; genus Macrotis; species Macrotis lagotis. The sequence continues at coordinate 69,246,592 of NC_133666.1, forward strand.
TGATGCAGAAGAGGTACCAGAACAATGGAATTAAAAGCCTGAGGCTCCAGGACCAGTTCTACATTCTGTGAGCTATGTAATCTCAGGCCAAGTCCCTCCCCCTCCCTGAGCCTCAGTTTCATTACCTATGAGATTCTCACTTGATCACTTTTGCCTCTTCTGATGTTGGTGCTCTTTTCTACTAAGCCTGGGTAGAAAGAGGTGGTCTGGTGGAGTGGGGAGCCTCGGTTCATTTCTGGCTCTTCGCTGACTGTCTAGCCTTTTTCCTTTGACCCTGGAAACCTAGTAGATGTGCATTTTTTAAATGAGTATCCACAGGGTGGTTATTTTTATCATGGTGTTTCCATGGGTTTCAGATTCACCAATGATAAAACAATAGAAAGAAAGAAGGCAATTGCTGACAAAAGCAGAATTGTCAAGCTTACACGTCCATCTTCCTGCTTGGAGCCAAATACATTGCGTAGTTTTCATCAGAAGTGGGCAAATCCATTGGTGCTGAGCTGTCACTGCTGATGTGGTTATGCTAAGCAACTCCACATGCAGAGCCATTTATTACTGTGAAGGAGGCTTCTTGCCCTTCCAGATGAGGAGTGACCACTGCTCTGACTTTTTGGCATGGATTTCATTTGAAGATTGATCAAAGATCATGGAAAGGCTAGGGGGAAAAGCAGAGAAAACCAGCCATTTTAACCATGTCCTTAGGACAAGTGTGATGTTTTAATGGGAGAAATTGATCCTTAAAGTATTACCAGAGGCAGGGGCAAATATGATTGGATTGTTCCTCAAAAGACTGATAATTTTAGGATTGTAGATTCAAAATATTTCAGTGACTACTGGAAAGGATCTCACTGGCTTATTCATCCTGAGATGATACATGACAGATAAGACTTGAAAATGTAAAAACGCAAATATCTTTCAGGGTTCCTTTAGAGAGCCATAGATTACTTCGACAACTCATTTGTCCAGGTACTTTATGTCATAGTGGATTAGACTGGGGCTCTAGTCAGGATGACCTAGGTTAAACCCATGTCTCAGATGCTTGTTAGCTTTGAGGTTTTGGCACAATGTGTCTTAAACACTCTGAGACTGTTTCGTCATCTCTCAATTGGAGTCAATGATACCCACAATGATCCCTATTTTCCTGGGGAGTTGTAAGGATCAGGAGGCATGGCAAGTTTTAAGACTGCCCACAGAGGACATCTGCCACAATAACCAGGAGTTGCCTTGGCTCTAGTTGCTGATGTAAGGTTTGAATGCTTTCTGAATTGGGTGGGGACAAATGAATGAGAAGGTTTGCAAGTGTTCCCTTTGACTTGACCATATGCACTCATAGGAACCAGCTGAAAATGAGCAGAGCAAGCCAGGCCTGCCAGCTTTGATTTGCTTCACCCTTCACCCAAGGCAGTTCCTTGAGCACCTTTTCTAACCTGCCCTCCAAAGCATGCCACAGCAAGGTGTGGAAGGAGAGCTCATTTGGAAGTTTCCAGCAACTTAGGAGACCACTGTCTTAGACTGATGAATTCTCTTTAGACATATCAATTTCTCCAATTTTCAGCTTGAACTTTTCTTTAAACCTCCCTGAAGATGAATTAGTATGTCAGTGCAACACTCAGATACATTACATGGCTTTTCTCTCATTCCTCTTGGCAAGTTGTGGAGTCCTGGTTACCTCTCCTCTGACTCTGCAGCTAAAGAAGCATCTCTCCACTTACCTGGGATCTACTGCCCCTCAGGCCTCAACTCAAAACCATGAAGTTCTTAGTAGTATAATGTCCCCTGCCCCCCTCCCCAGGGTTCCTTCCAGAGGGACCCACACAAAGGCCCCTTTCTCACAAAAGAATGCATTCCAGGCACTCTGGCCCCTAGGTAGGTTTTTGAGGGATGAGAATTGGGAGGGAGAGAGAAAAAGAACCCCCCCTTCTCAGCTCGCAACTGAGCAAGTGGCCTGTTCTACCTGTGCAAAAGGAAGCTGGGGACCAAGTAGAAGTTAAGGGATTGCCCCTCCCTGTGTATGAAAAGATTTGTCCAATTTGCAGAGAGACCCTGAAATCTTTATTGCCTTGTCAGTGAAGGGCCTGGAGTCCTCCTTTAGTACTTCCCTGCCTGGGCATAGTTACTTACAGGGCAAAACAAGTCATCACAAATATATGCTACCACATGACATAAATGATGCACAGAACAATTATTTTCTCTGAAGAAAGAATATTGTGGCCTTTTATTATATATTAAAATATAGGTTCACAGGTCTGATTCCATAATGTAAATAGAAGAGAACCTTGGTGGCTCAAGTCTAAAATCTATGTTTCTTAGGCCAACTAATGAGGAAACATGGTAGATAAAGGGCAGGAACAGAAGAAATCGATGTGTCAAAGCCATTTGTATTTTCAGAATAGAATTAAGGTGTTGGAAACACCCACCCACAAGTCTTCCCACAGGATAGCATTTTCTAAGACCAAGTTGAATTTAACCATTAGCCACATGCTAATCTAAGTAAGCACATGACTCAGATCAATTTGATTTCTTCTCACAGTTATCAAGTAATAGAATGACATGGGGCAGGGTAACAGAGGTGAGATCAGCCCAGCCTGTCCATGAACAGAAAATTCCAGATGTCTTGGGGCAGGTCTCTAGTCGTCTCTAGATGTTACTTCTGGGTCTTCTCATTGCTAAGATGACATCTCTGTGTTGTCAGGCCAGGGTAGAATTTGTAGAATGAGACTGGGGGTGGGGACCTAAGAAAGTCAAGGCAGTGGTTTTTTTTCACTTATCACTTGTCTCCCACATATTCCCGTCTTCCCCCATCCCTGGTTTTTGGTGTGTGAGGGAGGAGGCCAAGTTCCCCCTTCCCCACATTCTTGGTCCTTGGTGTCCTGGGGAGGAGGCCAAGTTCCCGCATTCTTGGTCCTTTGTGTATGAAGGAAGAGGCCAAGTTCTTCCCTCCCTCCATCCCTTGCATTGGAGAAGAGACCAAGTCCCCCTCCCATCCCTGGTCCATGGTATGTGAGTCAGAAGATCAAGTTATCCGCTTGCCTCATCCCTAGTCTTTGGTGTATTGGGGAGGAGACCAAGGTCCCCCCATTCCTGGTCCTTGGTGTGTGAGGGAAGAGGCCAAGTTCCCCCTCCTCCATTCCTGCTCATTGCTGTGTGGGAGATATGGTCAAGTCCCCCCCCCCCCATCCCTGGTCCTTGGGGCATGGAAAAGGCCAAATTCCCCCCCCCCCATCCCTGGTCCTTGGGGTGTGGAAAAGGCCAAATCCCCCCCCCCCCATTCCTGGTCCTTTCTATGTGAGGGAAGAGACCAAGTTGTCCCTATCCTTGATTCTTGGTATGTGGGGGAGGAGTCAAAGTTCCCGCCATTCCTAATCCTTGATGAGTGAGGGAGGAGGTTAAGTTCTCTCTTTCCCCCATCCCTGGTCCTTGGTGTATGAAGGAAGAGGCCAAGTTCCCCCTTGCCCATCCCTGTACCTTGATATGTGGGAGAGGAGGCCAAATTGCCCCCCATTCCTGGTCTTTGTGTGTGAGGGAGGCCAAGTTCTACCCCCACCCCTTCCCCTAGCCCCATTCCTTGGTGTATGAGGGAGAAGGTTAAGTTCCCCCATCTCTGGTTCTTGATATGTGAGAGAAAAGGCCAAGTTCCCCCCATCCCTGGTCCTTGGTGTGTGGAACAGGAGGCCATGTTCCCTCCTTCCCCAATTCCTGTACTTGATTTGTGAGGAAAGAGGTCAGGTTCTCGCCATCCCTACTCCTTGGTGTGTGAGGGAAGAGGCCAAGTTCCCCTTTCCCCATTCCTGCTCTTTGGTATGTGTGTGTGTGTGTGTGTGTAGATCATGTTCCCCTCCTCCCATTTGTGGTCCATGCAATGTGAGGGAAAAGGCCAAGTTCCCCCCATCCCTGGTCCTTGGAGTGTGTGGGAAGAGACCAAGTTCCCCCTTCCCCATCCCTGCTTGTTGGTGTGTGGGAGAGGCCCAGTTTGCCCCTTCCCCCTTTCTTGGTCCTTGTGTTGTTGTGAGGGAAGAGACCAAGTTCCCCCCATCGTTGCTCATTGGGGTGTGAGGGAGAAGGCCATGCTTTCTCCCTCCCCTCCCCCCATCCCTGATTCATGGTGGGTGAGGGAGAAAGAAGGCCCAGTCCCCCCATGCCTGGTTCTTGGGGTGTGAGGGGCCTTCCCCAGCCCTTCCACCCCCCAGCTGTCCTGCCTCCCCACCCCACCCCAGGGGTTCTCTTACATGGCTGGACATCTCATTTGTCCTGCATGAAGGCAGTCTCCTCATCACTGCTCACCGAAATTGTATCCAGAGGATTCGAGTTGTTCATTAGGCCGTACATCCTGTTGTTGGCCACGACCTCGAAACTGAAAGCCCTCGCCAGAAAAAAGAGGACCGCGAGGCCGCAGCAGCCACTGAGCACGAACAGGATAGTCTGCAGGGCTACTTTCAAAATCGAAGGATGGGCTCCCTGGGACCCGCTCTGATTGAGCTGCTGAGCTGGGGCCCCAGGGGAGGCCATGGCTGAAGGAACCTGCACGACCGGGCCCTCGGATTTGCCATTGGCGGCCTCGTCCGAAGCAACCACGGGCCAAGGGGTGGGCGACTGGCGTCCAGCCGCCCTGGTCTTGAATAGCAGCCCGAGAAACAGGAGCAAGATTCCGATGACCCACACCCACCAAGGGACCAGGGCGACCCTGCCCCTGGCTCGTCTCATGCTCCAGGCCACGTCTGGTTGTGGAGGGCTGAGACCAGAAAGCCGCGGAGCTCTCCCACCCTAAATTCACCTGCGAAATGACTCCTGGGGAAGGCCAGAGAACTGCTGCTGCCAGCAAGTGCCACCTTGAGCCAACTGAGCCGGTCACTAGGGCAACCGGATGGTCACTGGACCCCTGACCCTATGCCCCTCCCCCACTCCTGCCAGCCAGCCAATGGGAGCCCACGGAGCCTTTTGTTGGGGAGGGAGGTTCCAAGAGGATGAGGAGGGGCCGGAAGCCTGTGGTATGGCCTCAACCATTTCACCTGCTGGGGGGGGGGGTCGCCCATATAGCAAATGAATATAGCACATACACCACTCACATACATCATACAAACTTCACACACCACACATTCACTGCACATGAACACAGCACAAACACACAGTATGTTTCACACACCATAAACTTGCACTCATATCACATGCACACCACACTATCACCACACCTCACATACACACCCATATGCTATAGACCTCACACAAACCACACGTTACACACCACATGCACACCTCACAAACCACATGTAGAAATACCACATACACACCACACATAGTCTCATGCACAAACCCCCCCACTGCATGTATACTCTATACATCCCCACACCTCTCATACCATATACTCATCACATACGATCACAGACATATCACGAGGCACGCACATCCACCACCTATGCACACACCACAAACGCCACACATACAACATGATGCACATACACCACATACACATCCCATAGTATACTTTTGTACCCCATAGATCCCACATGCACACACACCACACACATGTACACATACATCACACAGCAGACAATACCTCACACCACACACATCCACCACACATTCACATACTCCATATACCCAAGGGCTGGAGCCTCAGGGACCTACACATCACTCATGCACATATATACCACATACCACACAGGCGCACATACACCACACATCTGCTGATATAAGCACATACCACACACACACACCCATTCACATGCATCATACACAAACATGCAGATGCCTCGCAATTCTACATCCACTGCACATACCAGATATTCACCACACACAGCACTTTCCATGCACATGCACACACCACAAGACAACTACCTCACATAGCAATATATCACAGACATAACACATATGCAAATCACACAAATGCACATGTTCCACCCACTCATACAGGTACCACATTCCACAGTTCTACATACATGTACACACTCACAACCCACATCCCACACATGGTACATGTATGTGCACACATACCACACACAATTTATACTACAATGCACTCCCACTGCTCATATGCCACACTCACCACCCCTTGACACATATACCACATATGCACACATCACACACACCACAACTCATCACTTACCATGCATATAAGTACCACACATGGACAAATACAGACACATATCACAAGACATGCCACACAAAGTACACACATACACAAACATGCACACAGGCATCCCATAGGAACAGGAACACTACACACATGCACACATACACAGCGCACAACTCACCTCTGCCTACCACTCACATACCCTATATATATCATACACACATGCACACACTACAATGCATATGTACACCATACACATGCATGCATATCACACATTCTACATTAATATACCACACATCACATACTATGCACACACATGCAACACAGGTACATACAGCACTCCATATATACTGTACATGCCAATACTCACATCATGCACATTGATTGACATGCCATACAAATGCACTTCTTATCCCCACACATGACACCTATGTTCACAGCACACATGTTCACACAGCACATGCACATGGTATAGAGACATTCTCTACCACACATGCACACATATACCTCTTTCTGTCCACATAAACATACACATGTATTATACACATACATAGCACATATACACATGACATATCACACATGCTCACAGACACCATATACCCACACATCTCACATATACCATGTACACACACACCTCCTTCACTGCTTCTCTTAGATAAGCTTAGTGTGTCTCAGAGAAGCACCTTAAAACTACTCTAGCTCTTGGAGTGAAGAGAGCCCTGACTTTTATTTCTACCTCTTCCATTGAACTAGCTTCATGGCCTTGGGATAATGATGAAATACCTCTGAACATCAGTTTTCTCATCTCTCAAAGAGTGATTCAATGTGTCCAGCCCATATTTGGTGCCTGACGATGCTTTTTTAATTGAATGGAATCAAATATTGCCTACAGCACCTACCTCCCAAGGTTATTCTGAGGTACAGATGAGATAATGTATATAAAGGGCTTTTCTGATCTTTTAAAAAGTGATATAAAAATGTCTATCATTATTATTATTATTATTATTATTATTATTATTATTATTAATTCTTGTCTCTTTCAGTTTATTCCCCATGCATAGCTTACAGTCTTCTTTCTACTCACTTCAGTAATTCAAGGACCCATAATTTCTCCCACAAGGGCACTCCTTCATCTTTATACCAATTTAAAACCTTCTTAAATTTTCCTTAAATGTGTTTTCAAAAATTACATTCTGCTTGTGCTGAAGGGATTGTTTTTTCCCAGTGTCATAGTTTCTGGTATCTATGCCTTTAATAGAAAATCCCTTGTATTTGGTTTATGAATCAGAATTTAGTTGATAAGGGGTTTACTTGTGCATCTACGCAAGCTATGACTCAGAAAAGAAGTTGGGAAAAGTGGCAGACCTACCCAGACTAAAGGGATCAGATCAAGTCTTAGAAGTGAAAAATAAAACAAAACAAAACAAAAAAAAACAAATAGAGAACGAAAAAAAAAGGTTAGTTCTTTGCTGAGAGCCAAATTAGAATAGTTTTCCAAATTTCTCTGTATTCTAAGCTCACCACTGGATCTTCCACACCCCACTGGACCACATCTTGGTGCTCTACAAGGAAGCTAGCTATGACACATACCCATGGGATTTCTTTCCCTTCTTTATCACACAAGCCACCCTCTGGGGTGCCTACTTCAGGATTAGTGGCAGGAACTTCAGTTGAGGCTAGAGTCCTGAGCAGGAGCACATTAGAACAGGGAAAGAGTTGAATCCAACTTGGGAGATGTCAATTGACAGTAGGACAGATAAGTGAAGATGTTTTGTAAGCATGAAGAGATTGTCGGATCAAATATCTTACGGGCTTCCTTAATACAGGGCAGTAGTAAAATTGACATGTATTTTTCTTTGTGATTGATGCAAATTATGCCAGGCCCATTATGAGTAATTGAAATTCTTCCTTGGATTTGTGGGGGGGAGGAATAGGGGTCGGTGATACATCCCAAAGATACATGATGCTAACCTTCTCTGCCAATCTCTCTCCTACCCAATCTAAGCAAACACTGGAGCACCCATAGGTGCCTAATCTTGGCAAACACCAGTGCTTCCATAAGTGTCAGTGTCTGATGTGCTCTGCATGTTAATAAAATGTCATTTTCTTGAATGTTTCACAATTGTTTGCAAGACAGAAACCTTCCCTGTCCAGACAAGTAATTGTTCACTGGCTTATACTTTTCTAAATCTAGTAGAAAAGCAATGTGTGAACAAGATTTGCAGAGCTCCTTTGGGAACAGAATAACACAGGGCCTGGGGAAAGAGGGAGGCAAGAGTTCTGGACCAGCTGCTGTTCCCTATGACTATCTGGTGACAGCAACCCCAGCAGCTTCACCCCCAATTCTGTTAGATATGGTTACTTATCACTAAAAAACAAAAAAGAAATTCAGAATCTCATCACAACTAAATGTCTTTGAAGCCAAAGTCTTAACTCTTGGTGTCATTGGGGACAATGACTAGTCAGATGGATGATCTGGTGGTCATTTTCTGCCTCAGACTTTCACTAACTGTGTGACCCTGGACAAGTCACTTCACCTAATCATCTGCTTGGTCAAATGTCAAATGGGAATACAAATAACTGTGGTAGTTGTCTCATGGGAAACTGAGAATCAAGTAACAGAATGGATGTAACAGAATGGATGTAAAAGGTTTTATAATCCTTAAATTGATATATAAAATCATAGCTATGTAATTATGTACACATACATAGTCAATTTTAAGCTCAATAAGTTTGATTTCCCATATGCATGAAATATACTTATCCCTTTAACTAATCTATACCTATTCCTATACTTATACTTAGCCATGTACTTATACATATCCTTATAACAATAATGATACCTATAATTATCCATTTACCTGTACTTATCCCTGTACCTAAACTTATACCTATACTTTTCCATATAAATTATACTTATCCCAATGCTAACTATAACAATACTTCTAACTATACTTATTCATATACATATGCTTATTCCTTATAACTATTGCTATACCCATACCCATACCTATTCCCAAATCCATACCCCTAACAATACCTATACCCATATGTATACCTATTCCTATACCTATATATTCCCCTAGACTTATACCTATAACTACACCTATATCTATTCCCATACCTAAACTTATCCCTATACTGACTATGATACCTCTACCTATACTTATACAGATCCCTATCCCTATCCCTATCCCTATCCCTATCCCTATCCCTATCCCTATCCCTATCCCTATCCCTATCCCTATCCCTATACATATATATATATATATATATATATATATATATATATATATATATATATATATATATACACATACATACATATATGTGTGTATGTATGTATGTATATATATATATATATATGCTTTTACCTATACTTATCCCTATACCTACATGCATATCCATACCTATTCCTAAACCCATACCTGTAACCATACCAATCACTATTATCTATACATATACCTATAATTTTCCCTATACTTATCCCTAATGCTATCCTTATACCTATACTAACCCTGTAACTATAACTATGCCAATACCTATACTTTTTCGTATTCCTATACTTATCCCTATACCTAAACGTATACCTGTACTTAACCATATACCTATACTTATCCCTGTATCTAAACCTATTCCTATACTTGTCCCTAGAACTATAACAATAGTTAAGCCTATACTTATACATATATGTATACTTATACTTGTAGCTATACCTATACCTATAACTATACTTATCCTTATAACTGTAGCTATACTCATGTCCATACCTCTTCCCAAACTCATACCTGTACCTTTACCTCTGCTTTTACCTATACCTACACCTATAATTTCCCCTATACTTATCCCTATAACTAATATTATACTTATACTTATCCATATACCTATACTTATCCCTATACTAAAACCTATACTTATCTTTATCCTTAAACCTATACCTATACTTATATACTATATATGCTTATATACTATACCTATACTTATATACCTATACTTATCCCAATAACTATCCCTAGACCTATAAACATACTTATCCCTATAGATATAATGAAATACAATATCAATGTTTGCCAAAGTCCTGTATAGAAATGGGTCCCCCACATCCTTCTGGGCCCTGAGAAATTCCTTAGAAATACAAATTTGGCTAGGTGCCTTTGGGTCTGAAAATAATCTCATAAGACCCAAGTACTTGACCCTGGGGGTCAAGGATATACCATAAAATTGTTTGAAGATTCACAAAGCACCCTTGTCAGCCTAATTATCTTGCTGTATCTGTTAAATTCCAGGACTGCTTCCCCTTCCCCAGGAGCAGCTAGAACAATAAGATAGTAAATTCTTCAAACCTGTGGGAAGCCCATGAATATCTGATTCCCTCCATCTCAGGAAATAAGTTCAAAGACCCTGACCCTTTCCCACTCTATCTATATGGAACCCTATACTTACATATGATAAGATGATCTTTGCTTCTGTATCCTGCTTGCTGTCAGTATCCCAGCCCCCCCCCCCAAACACTATAAAAACCCTATGCTGTGAACACTCAGGTACTGTCTTATTTGGGTACTCTTCATCCCCAGACAGTACCCAGGAAATAAAGATCTCCAGACTTACCAACTTCTGGTCTCCCTCTCATTCTTTGGGTTCAGCAATACCTGTACCTGTACCTAGGCATATACCTATACGTATACTTATCCTATTACTTATACCTATACCCTTAACCATACCTATTCCCAAAACCATTCCTGTACCCATACTCATATCCATACCCACACATATTCCCAAATCCTATTCCTATACCTACATCCATACTTTTCCCTAGACTTATTCCTATATATACCCCTATACCTATTCTTATACATATACCTATCCATATATCCATACTTATCACTATAACTATAACAATACCTACACCTATACTTATCCCTATACCTATGCTGATCCCTATATCTGAACATATGCCTATACTTACCCATATACTGATAATTATGCCTATAACTACAATGATACCTATACTTATTCTTATCTTTATATGTATACTTATCATTATAACTATATGTATACCTATCATTATGACTATATGTATACCTATACTTATCTTTATACCTATACCTATACCTATATTTCTCCCCATCCCTATACCTGTACCCATACCCATACCCATACCCATACCCATTCCCATAGCCATACCCATAACCATACCTATACCTGTAATTTTCCCTATACTTATCCCTATACATATACCTATACCTATTCCTAATCTGTACTTTTCTATATACCTATTCTTATCCCTATACCTAAAAGTATACCAATATTTATCCTTATCCTTATATTTATCCCTGTACTAACTATAATGATACCTATACCTATACTTATCCATATTTGTATACTAATTCCTATAACTATACTTATCCCTATACTTATCCCTATAACTACCACTATCCCAATCCCTATCCCTATACTTGCCCTATAATTATACCCATCCCTATCCCTATACATTTACCTATACTTATACATTTCCATATCTATATCTATCTATCTATATCTATATCTATATCTATATCTATATCTATATCTATATCTATATCTATATCTATATCTATATCTATATCTATATATACATATCCATATCCATATCTATTCCCAAACCCATACCTGTACCCATACCCATTTCTATACTTATACCTAAAATTTTCTCTATACTTATCCTTTTAACTATATCTATTCCTATACCTATACTTATCCCTGTAACTATGATAACTGTGTCTATACTTATCCATATAGCTATAATTATTCCCATACCAAAACCCATACCTATGCTTATCCCTATACCTATACTTGTCCCAATAACTATTCCTATACCTATAGTTATACCTATACCTAAATATAGGCATACATATCCCTTTACTTATACCTATAACTATCCCTATAATGATACCAATACCTATATACCTATACTTACCCCTATACCTTTACCTATACCCAAACCTATACCTATTCCCAAACACATACCTCTAACAATATTCATACTGATACCAATACCGATTCCTAGACCTATACCTATACTTTCGCTATACTTCTCCCTATAAGTAAACCTATACCTATCCTTATCCAGATGCCCAAACTTATCCCTATAATTAATTATCATACCTATACTTATCCCTATACCTAAACCTATACCTGTACTTATCCATATAACTATACTTAACCCTATACCTATATACCTAAATATATACCTATAGTTATCCATAAAACTATAACTGTATATACTTTTATACCCTATACTTTTCCCTAACACTATGCCTACACCTATACCTATTCATATGCCTATACTTATCCCTAACCCTATCCCTATACCCAGGCCCTTACCTATTCAGAAACCCACAACTGTACACATAGCCATACTCATACCTATACTTATATGTCTCCCTATACTTATCGCTCTAACTATACCTATACCTATATTTATCCCTATGACTATATCTATATGTATACATATACCTATGCTTATCCCTATCCCTGTCCCCATACCCATACCTATATCTATACCTATAGCTATAATTTTCCCTCTACTTATCCCTATAACTATAGCAATATCTATTGCTATACCTTTACTTATCCATAACCATATACTTATCCCTATCCCTAAACCTATACCTATACTTAGCCATATTACTTATAATTATCCCTTGAACTATAACACCTATACCTATGTTTATCCATGTGCAAATAATTATCCCTAAAACTGTTGCTATGCCTATACCTTTATTTAACTCTATAACTACTACTATACATATATATATATATATATATATATGTATATATATATACCTATGCCAATACGTATCCCTATCCCTATCCCCAGACCCATACCCATTCCCAAACCCATATCTGTACCCATAACCATATCCATAGCGATACCTTTACCTATACTTTTCCCTATACTTATCCCTATAACTATACCTATTCCTATTGCTATACCTATCTGTATACCTATTTTTATCCTTATATCCTTAATGGCACCAATACCTATACTTATCCATATACCTAAACCTATACCTATACATATCCATATAATTATACTTATCCCTATACTAACTGTAACAATACCTATAACCATACTTACCCATATGTGTATACATATACCTATACCTATACTTATCCTATCACTATAACTATACCTATTAATATACCCATACTTATCCCTATCACTATACCTATACTTAGACCCATATCTATTCCCAAACCAACATCTGTTCCCATACCCATACCCGTACCCACACTTATTCCTATACCTGTATTTATCCCTATATTAACTATAAAGATAACAATACTATACTTATCCATATCTATATACTTATCCCTATAACTATGCCTATACTTATATTTAACACTGTTGATATCTATATCTATATCTAGCTTTATATCTCTGTGTATATATATATATATATATATATATATATATATATATATATACTTATACCTATTCTTGTTCCTATTCCTATACCTATACCCAGCCACATACCTATTCCCAAATGTATACCTCTATCTATACCCATTCCCATACCTATGCCTATACCTATACATCTCCCTATACTTATTCTTATAACTATACCTATATCTATACTTACTTATTCCTATAAGTAAACCTTTACCTGTACTCCTAGAACTATAACAACAACTATGAACTATGCCTATACTTATCCATATATATATATATATGTATATATATAATATATATATTATATATATAATATATATATATATACACTTGTCCTTATAACTATACCTATACCTGTACTTAACCCTATTCTTTTTTTTTAGGGTTTTGCAAGGCAAATGGGGTTAAGTGGCTTGCCCAGGCACACAGCTAGGTAATTATTAAGTATCTGAGACCGGATGTGAACCCAGGTACTCCTGACTCCAGGGCCGGTGCTTTATCCACTACGCCACTTAGCTGCCCCTTCTTAACCCTATTCTTATACGTATATCCAGATCCATACCTATTCCCAAACGCATACCTCTAGCCACACACATATCTATACCTATTTCTATACCTATACTTTCCCCTCCACTTATTCCTGTAACTATACCAATACTTATTCCTATACCTGTACTTATCCGTTTAACTATAGTGATACCTATACTTACCCCTTTGCCTATACTTTTTCCTGTACCTAACCCTAACCCTATACTTATCTATATAGCTATACTTATCCATGTACCTGTACTTATCCTTATATTAATTATAATGACATCCATATACCTATACTTATCCCTATTGCTATACCTATACCTTTACCTCTACATAAACCTTTATCTGTACTTATCCCTATTCCTATACCTATACCCAGACCATACCTATTTCCAGACCCATACCTCTAGCCACATCCATACCCATACTTATACCTATACCTATATTATACCTATACCTATAGTTCTCCTTCCTCTTATTCCTAATTCCTACAGCTATACTTATCCTTTTAACTATAGTTATACCTATACCTAAACTTATCCCTTTGCCTATACTTGTCCCTATGCCTAACCCTCTACCTGCACTTGTGTATATACCTGTACTTATCCATATACCTGCACTTATCTCTATATTAATCATAATGATATCTTTATACCTATACTTATCCCTATGATTATACCTATACCTATACCCAGTTACATAGCTATTCCCAAACCCATACCTCTACCCATACCCAGACTTTTACCTATACCTATATATCTCCATATACTTATCCTGATAACTATACCTATACTTAGTCCTGTACTTATTCTTATCCATATGCCTATACTCATCCCTATAGCAACTATAACTCTAACTATCCCTATACCTCTACTTATCTATCCGTATACCCAAATTTATATTTATATTTATCCATATACCTATATCTATCCCCTATACTCTACTTATACTCATCCTTATTCATATACTTATACCTATACCTATACCTATGCTTATCCCTATTCCTGTATCCATACCTATACCTATTCCTAAACCCATACTTGTACCCACACCCATACCTATACATATACATATATCTATAATTTCCCCTATACTGATGATTATAACTATACCTATACCCATTTCTATACCTATACTTATCCATATACCAATACTTACCCCTATAAATTTAATGATGCCTATACCTCTACTTATCCATATACCTATTCTTATCCCTGTACCTAAACCTATATCTATAGTTTTTCATATACATATACTTATACACCTAACTCTAACTATACCCATACGCACACCTATTCCCAAAGCCATACCTGTACCTAAACCCTTGCCCATACCCATACCTATATCTATACCTATAGCTTTCCCTATAGTTATCCCTATAACTTTACTTCTACCTATTCCTAAGCCTATACTTATCCACATATCTCTACTGATCCCTATAACTAACCCTATACCTATACTTATCCATATACCTAACCTTATCCCTAGAACTGTAACTATACCTATGTCTATAATTATCCATATATGTATACTTGTCCCTACTACTATACCTATACCTATTCCAAAACCTCTTCTTACACTTATCCCTATAACTATACCTAAACCAATACCTATACCTATACTTATCCCTATCCCTATCCCTATACCCATACTCATACCTATTCCCAAACCTATACCTGGACCCATACCTATACATATAGTTTTCACTATACCTATCCCCACATATACATATACTTATTCCTATACCTATATTTATCTATATAACTATACTTATCCCTATAACTATGAGGATACCTATGCGTATAGTTATCTGTATACATATACTTATCCCCATCCCTATCCCTGTTCCTATGCTTATACTTATCCACATACCTATACTTATGCCTATAACTATAATGATCCCTATACTTATACTCATACCTATACCCATACCTATACCTATACCTATACCTATACTTATACCTATACCTATACCTATACCTATACCTATACCTATACCTATACCTATACCTATACCTATACCTATACCTATACCTTTACTTATGCACATACCTCTACCTCTATTTCTACCTGTACATATACCTATACCTATCTACGTGATCAAGATTTAGTTTTTTATCACTAGTGTGGAAGTGCTTAGAAATAATGATCTATATTGACTATGTAGTTTACCTATATTATCTCAGTTAAATTAACAAAATTAAAACACTACCGTTCGAGGTGGTTTGTCTAAGTATTCTTATTCTCTTTTTAAAGATGAATTAACTGATATCCAAGGGAGGGGGGGTGGTTAAGGGAATCATTCAAGATCAGTCAACTTGTTAGTGTCACATTCAGAATTGTGATTTCAAGGCCTTGCAGTGCTCTTATTTCCAGAGGTGGCTCTCAGTGAAATAGACGGCTTTAGAATTCAATCACTGGATATATTGTCTTGAAAACTGATTAATGGAAAATTGGGACCCAGGGAAGAAATCATCCAAAGAACTTAAACCTTTCCATAGCTGAGAAAGACAAGTACTCATAACTGCCTCTTTCTGAAAAAGAAAGAAAGAAAGAAAGAAAGAAAGAAAGAAAGAAAGAAAGAAAAAAGAAAGAAAGAAAGAAAGGAAGGAAGGAAGGAAGGAAGGAAGGAAGGAAGGAAGGAAGGAAGGAAGGAGAAAGCTGGGCCTTTTTTCCTCTTGGCTACCTTTTTTAATAGTAAGAAACTTTTTTTAAAAACCATGAAAATCTGTGAATATGTTTTCAAGTACCTGCTATCTGATCTATCGGGTAAGGGGTATCAAACATGTCCTTGAACACAGGTAAACTCTCCTGTATTGCACACACTGCTGACATTCTCTTTTGGAACTAACTGAAGCAGGAAGGGCTTTAGAGTTTAGAGTAAAGCTGCTGAAGCACAGAGCCCCAGGGTGTCACCTCACTAGACCTGCACAGCTGTCACCTGGGAAATCAGAGTGGTGATTACCCAATCTGACTCCAGTGCTGGAGCAGTACCTGGGGCACGTGCCAACATCGAGACAAGCTGATGTTTTTGTAATTTTGTGTCCAAATAGTCAAAGTGATATGGTGTCCATGCAAAGAGTCAAGCTGTCTTTCCCTTCATGCATATGCAGGAGGTTTTATAAAGAAGTTAAAATCGGTGTATTCTGTGGTATTGGCTTTTTTTCTTCAGAGGGACCACATTCCCTGAATCCATTTTTCATCTCTACTGAAGTTTCACTTCACCTTCTCTCCTTCTCCTCCAAGTGTATCCTCCATTTTCTCTATGACTTTACTCACAGTGTAGTGGTGGCATTCATTATTTGTTCTTCCTTACGTAGTTTTCTGATGCCTCAATGATCAGCCTCTCCACCAGGTGGATACTTTCAGTCTCCACTGGCAATATTACTTTGCACATTTCCTGTTTACTTCAGGAAACTTCAAGAAGCTAAGAGGAAAGAACACCAAGAAATACTTGCTCCACTCAATGTCTTTAACTGGACTATAAACCTCTTAGAGCAGTAGTTGGTCTCCTATTTGCCTTCCTGTCTTCAGTCTCTCTTCTACTCCCATCCATCCTGTCCACATCTGCCAAATTGATATTCCTAAAGCATAGGCAGCTAGGTAGTACAGTGGATAGAGTCTGAGAGTCCTTGAACAGAATGATATGTATGTATGTATTTAGGTAGGTAGCTAGGTATTTAACTTTTACAAAGCAATGGGGTTAAATGACTTGCCAAAGGTTACACAGCTAGGCAATTATTATGTGTCTGAGACCACATTTGAACTCAAGCCCTCCTGACTCCAGGGCTGGTGCTCTATCCACTACACTACCTAACTGCGCTGGTAAAATATATTTTTGATTTTCACTCTCCTCTGACAATTTTTTTTCAGTTATAGCCTTCCCAGTGCTAAAGGGGTCTGTGGCATAAATAAGGTAAAGAAGCCATGCTCTAGTCTGATCAGAAACAGGAAGGTCCCATAGCTACTCCAAATTTTTAGTCTTAATATCTTATTTTTATTTTCCCCAATTGCACATAAAAATATTGTTAACATTCATTTTTAAAACTTTGAGTTCCAAATTCTCTCTCTTTCTCCTTTCTTACCCCCTAACTCCATTAAGATTAACAAGTTGATAAAGATTATACATGTATAGATAAGCAAAACATTTCCTTATTAGTCATGTTATGAAAGAAAATCTTGATTAAAAAAACATGCTTCAATCAATATTCAGACACCATCTGTTCTTTCTCTGGGGGTGGATAGAATCTTGTATCCTAAGTCCTTTGGAGTTGTCTTGGATCATGTATTGCTGAGAATAACTAAGTCATTCACAGTTGATCATCTTACAATATTGCTAGTACATTGCTTTTTATCAGCGCAACTAAGTCTATCCAGGTTTTTCTGAGAGCATCCTGCTTATCATTTCTTATAGCACAATAGTATTCCATCAGTTACATACTACAATTTGTGCAGCCATTTCCTATTTGTTTTGCTCAGAATTGTTTAAATTTGCATTTCGTCAATCTATAGTAAGTTAAAGCATTTTTAATATTGCTATAGATAGCATTGCTATAGATAACATTTTCTGAAAACTGTTCTTTTGATTATTTACCAGTTGGGGAATTGCTCTTATTTTTTATAAATTTGACTCAGTTCTTTGTGTTTGAGAACCTAGACCTTTATTAGAGAAATCTTTTCCAGTATTTTCCCCTACAGTTACTATTGATAATTATATTTCACTCCATCCTATTTCCCCCACTCCCATTTATTCTATTCTCTCCTTTTACCCTGTCCCTCCTCAAAAGTTTTTTGCTTCTGACTAGTCCCTCCCCTAATCTGGCCTCCCTTCTATCACTCTCCCTTCTCTTTTATCCTCTTCCCCTCTAATTTTCCTGTAGGGTAAGATAGTATATGTTATTTCTCCTTGGAGTCAATTCTGATGAAAGTAAGGTTTATTTACTTCCCCACATGTCCCCCTTCTTCCACTATTCAATAAAAACTTTTTCTTGCCTCTTTTATGTGAAATATTTTATTCCATTCTATTTCTTCCTTTCCCTTTCTCTATTAATTCTTAATTTTATTTTTTAAGATATCTCTTCATCTTCAACTCTCACTTATGCCTTATCTAAATATACTCCTTCTGAGTCTGTAGTAAATGAGAATATTTGTATGAGTGATCAGTATCATCTTCCCATGTAGGAATATAAAGAATTCAACATCATTAAATCCCCTATAATTTCCCTTTCCTGTTTACCTTTTTATGCTTTACTTGAGTCTTATATTTGAAGACCAAATTTTCTGGTCAGCTCTGATCTTTTTATCAAAAAAGTTTGAAAGTCTCCTATTTCATTGAATGTCCTTCTATTTCCCTGAAAGAGTATTCTCAGTTTTATTGGGTAGTTGATTCTTGTTTGTAATATGAACTCTTTGGCTTTCCAGAATATCTTATTCTAAACCCTACAGTCTAATGTGGAATCTGCTAAATCTTGTTTTACCATGACTATGACTCCACAATAATTGACTTGTTTCTTTCTGGTGGCTTGCAATATTTTCTCCTTGATTTGGGAACTCTGAAATTTGGCTGTAATATTCCTGGGAGTTTTCATTTGGGGCTCTCTTTCAGGAGGTGACCAGTATATTCTTTCAATTTCTAGTTTACCCTCTGGTTCTAGAATGTCTGGGAAGTTTTCCTTCATAATGTCTTAAAAGATAATGCCTAGACTCTTTTTTTCTCTTTTAGGTGGTCCAATAATTTTAAAATTATCTCTTCTGAATCTGTTTTCCAGGTCATTTGCTTTTCCAATGAGATACTTCATGTTGTCTTCTAGTTTTTCATTCTTTTGGTTTTGTTTTATTGTTTCCTGATTTCTCAGAAAGTCATTAGCTTTCCTTTGCTCAATTCTAAAGCTTAAGGAAATAGTTTCTTCAATGAACTTTTGTACCTCCATTTCCTTTTGACCAATTCTACTTGCCAAGGGATTCTTCTCTTTATTGTTTTTTGTACTTCTTTTTCCATTTGTCCTAGCATGGTATTTAGAATATTATTTTCTTCAGTATTTTTTGTATCTCCTTTATCAAGCTGCTAACTCATTTTTCATGATTTTCTCGCATCACTCTCATTTTTCTTCCCAATTTACCCCTATCTCTTATTTAAATTTCAATCTTCTTTTTGAGCTTTTCCAAGACCTGAGACCAATTCCTAGTTTTCTTGGAAGCTTTGGATGTAGGAACTAGAACTTTGTTATTTTCTTCTGAATGTGTATTTTGATCTTCCTTATCACCTTACTAACTTTCTGTGGTCCAATTTTTTTCTTATGTTGCTTGCTCATTTCCCTAGCCTATGACTTGCTTTTAATTATTTGTGAAGATAGGGCCCTGCTTCCAGGGTGGAGGGAACACTGCCCCAATCTTCAGGGGTTTTGAGCAGCTGTTTTCAGAGATACTTCTAGGGACACAAGTTTTCAGTTCTTCCAAGGTGGTTTAATCTAAGAAGAGGTGTTTACTACTTTCATGGTCTATGCTCTGGTCTGTGAGTGACCAGAGGAAGTACCCTGTCTGAGTGCCCTGAAACTGTGAGGAGAGTCCCCCACTTTCCAGCAAACTCTATTGTTCTATTGCTTCTTTTCCTGGGACCTTAACCCAGAACTGCAACCCAGATTCAAGTATGGGCAAAACAACAGAGTTCTGCCACAGTGATAAGAAAGAGATACCTATAGTCTCCTTTTGACCCCCTTATCTTTTGTCAATCTAGAGCTCTGATTACAGCTGCCACTGCCATTGCTGATTCAGTCTGTGTCACTGAGGCCTGTTCTGGTATGTTCCACTCTTACCCTGGTGTGGCAGAATTTTTCTTTTTCTTTTTATAATTAATTAATTTATTTTTGAATTTTACAATTTTTCCCTAAATCTCACTTCCTCCCCCCCCCACAGAAGGTAGTCTGTTAGTCTTTACATTGTTTCCATGATATATGTTGATCTAATTGAATGTGTTGAGAGAGATATCATATACTTAAAAAATAAAATATAAGAGGTAGCAAGATTACATAATAAGATAACGTTTTTGTTTTTTTTTTAAATAAAGGTAATAGTCTTTGGTTTTTGTTCAAAATCCACAATTCTTTCTCTGTATACAGATGGTATTCTCGATAGCAGACAGCCCCAAATTGTCCCTGATTGTTGCACGGATGAAATGAGCAAGTCCATGTATGTTGATCATCACCCCTACTTTGCTGTCAGGGTGTACAATGGTCTTCTGGTTCTACTTATCTCACTCAACATCAGTTCATGCAAATCCCTTCAGGCTTCTCTGAATTCCCATCCCCCCTGGTTTCTATTAGAACAGTAGCGTTTCATAACATACATATACCACAATGTGTTCAGCCATTCCTCAAATGATAGACGTTCACTCTCTCCAATTCTTTGCCACCAAATAGAGCTGCTATGAATATTTTTGTACACATGATGTTTTTACTTTTTTTCATGATCTCTTCAGGGTATAGACCCAGTAATGGTATTGCTGGATCTAAGGGTATACACATTTTTATTGCTCTTTGGGCACAATTTCATATTGTTCTCCAGAAAGGCTGGATGAGTTCACAGCTCCACCAACAAAGTATTAGTGTCCCAGATTTCCTACATCCCTTCCAACATTGAAAATTGTCCTTTCTGGACATGGCCAGTCTGAGGGGTGTGAGGTGGTACCTCAGAGATACTTTAATTTGCATTTCTCTAATAAGTAATGATTTAAAGCAATTTTTAATATGACTATGCATAGCTTTGATTTCTTCATCTGTAAATTGCCTCCGCATATCTTTGACCATTTGTCTATTGGGGAATGGCTTTTTTTAAAAATAAATTTGACTCAGTTCTCTATATATTTTAGAATTGAGTCTTTTGTCAGAAATGCTAATTGTAAAAATTGTTTCCCAATTTACTACATTTCTTTTGATCTTGGTTACAGTGGTTTTGTCTGTGCACAAGCTTTTTAATTAAATGTAATCAAAATTATCTAGTTTATTTTTAATGAATAAGAACTTTAGAGTTGGAAGAGATGATTTTTCTTCTTGTCTTTACCTTTGTCCCATAACCTCCCACACGATTAATGCTTAGTCAAAATTCCCTGAAAAGTACCATGTTTCATATCTATTTTTGCTTGACACTATAAGTACAAAGCTTTAAATGGAGAACAGTTCCCTGTGTGGACCTCATATTATCTAGTATTCTCTTTAAATCTTGAGCCTTTTTAAAAATATTTACAGTACTCGAATAAGCCATGAATGTGGAACTGAGTCAAAGTTTTGCTTATCATCAGTATAGGCAGTGTTATGGCACTTGGAGTTGGCTTGTTGACTAATATCCAGATTGATATGTTACTTTTTTTACCCCTGTGCCTTTTTGGCACAACCTTTTTTCATTCTTAAGTCTATGTATTATTTTCTTTGTAAATTTTTAAAAAAATAATATAAACAGTTAATTCTTGTATAAAGAACAAAACATGTAATAACCCTATAATTGGCAGGATCATTGGTGTTCTTACTGTCTTTACCTTTTTTTAAAAAAGATAAGATCAAGTTTGTGTCTAAGAGGAATCCAGTAATCTATTTTACTAGTAATTCATGTGTCCCTATGAAGTTTTCAGACCAGAAATCACAAATTTCCTGTCACTTTTCATTTTTGCAGAGAAGCTAGAGTTTCAGTCTCTTCCCTCAAAAAAACTGTTTCATCATCCATTATTTTAATGTTGTTCAATCTTCCCTTTTCTATTGGATCGAATTTTCCTGTTTGTTGTGTTAGATACCCAGTCCTAGCTAGAAGACCAAATATCTTCCTTCATCTTGGATTCTATCTGGACTGAGATTTCTTATTTCACAAGTCTTTATGACAAATTTTTTTTTTAATTTATTTTGAGTTGTGTGTATTATTGCTTTGACTCCTTGTATTGACTTGATTCTTGACCTTTGCATTTGATTGTTCAATGAGGAAATCTAGAATTGAATAGTTTCCGTTGCACATATTTCTTTTTTTGTTGCCTTTATTTGGGTGATATGTTCAGGTTTTCCATGGTATGCACCATCTAGATGTTAATGTAACCTTCCTATGCCTTGTGAACAAATCTTTGAGAGATTCTTTTCTGCCATGATGGTGTTTGATGCCAGTCCTTAGGGAAACTCTGATAGCTCACCCTACCTTTCCTTTTATGGTTCCTACTGAAGCAGGTATGCAAATGCTGAAATGGTTTTATCCTTTCTGTCTAATACTGTGAGGGATGTATGTTCATTTAGGACAATTAGCTCACTTTTTCTCATTTCACATTTTCTCAGTTTACCTATTGTACAGTTTGGACTGCTTTATGGCATAATATGCTATTAATAGCTCCACAGCCCTTAAGGAGAACTTTTTTTGTCATTTCGGATGCTAGAGGTCTCTTCCTGAATTGCTTATCTTAGCACAATTTCACTAACAAATCTACAGGGTTTGATGCTTTTCTGGATACTTCTTGGTCCATACATTGTTGGTGGAGCTTCTGGGAATGTTGCATCAACTGGCATTCAATCAATTGACAAACATTTATTAATTGTTTATGATGTGACAAGAACTCTGCAAAGAAATGCCAAGACATGGTTCCTCAGGGAATTGGTCTTTTGGAGGAGGAGACAATATGTAAATAAGCAGATGTATACAAGATACAGATATACATACATTATAAATATATCTGTGTGTATTATGTATGTACACTTCTATATGAGTACCTGGGGGGCCCAGAAAACTCTGGTGTTCTTATTAATTGATTAAATGATTGTTAGCTTCCTTAACCTCCCAATGGCTCTTAAAGAAATCCTCCAAAAGTTAACTCTCTCTGCCTTCTCATTGGGGTTTTGGATGTCTAACAACTACCTTCCATCCACTGGAGTGTCTATTGGGGAAGAAGCTCAGC
Source organism: Macrotis lagotis (assembly GCF_037893015.1). Lineage (NCBI taxonomy): Eukaryota > Metazoa > Chordata > Mammalia > Peramelemorphia > Peramelidae > Macrotis > Macrotis lagotis. Next base: position 69,270,544 of record NC_133666.1, read on the forward strand.
TGGCCCTACTCTCCCATTGCCAGTTTGCAAGGGAGCAGCTGGCACTTAAAGGCCATAATAAACTCTTTTCATGCCTTGATGCCCCATTGAGTAAAATGCAGGTTTAAAAAGAAGTTTCTGTCTAGAAGAAAAAGGAGAGAAAGGGGATGAGAGAAAGGAGACAGGGGGGAAGGGAGGGGTGAAGTAGAGGATAGAGGAGAGGGTAGATCATGGGAGAGGATAATCAGATATAATACATTTTCTTTTTTACTTTTTACAAGGTGATGGGATTGGATGGCCTGTTTGGGATCATGCGGATGGGTGGGTGCTGGGTCTCTGGGGTGGGATGTTGACTTGGGGTATCTTGGCCCCAGGGCCAATGCTCTGTCCACTGTGCCACTTGACTGTCCCATAGCACACTTTTGATGAGGGACAGAATGAAAGGAGAGAGAAAACATAACAATTGGTAGTGGGGAGAAATGGATGGAGTGAATTATAATCAGCAACATCAACTGTGGAAGTAACTTCTCTGATGGACTTATGTTAAAGAATGTTATCCACCACAGTGACAGAGATGATGGTATTGGGACCCAGACTGAAGCATATTTTTTTTCTCTTTCATTCACTTTATTTCTCATGAGATTTTCAAAAATTTTTTTGGGGGGGAAGGGGATTATGCTTACTCTTACAACAAGACTATTTTAGTAATGTATAAATGAATAAAAAAGGAATTTAAAAAAAAAAAGAAGTTTCTGCACTTGGATATTCACCTCAACTCTCCCCCCCAATCACCACCTCCAGGATGAAATTAAGGGAAAAAATTTCAGGAATATAACTTCTGAGTTATAAATTATTGAGTATCTCCTGGAAGGTGTCCTCAGGGTGGATTTTGACATTAGTCTCCATAAAGTAGAATTGCTGCTTGGAGTCATCCCTATAAAGCTGCTGTCTAAAAAAGTAGGGAGTTTGAATGATTTGTAAGCATCCCCTCTGTCCCCCCACACCCTCTGAAAGCAGGTTTAGTGACTTTAGTTACTTTGTTTTGGAAAGAAAATCAGTAACCTGAGCAATCCAGTCAGGTGTTCGCATAGCTTCCCTACTGGGTAAATCAATTGAGGTGGGATTGGCTCTGCTGCTCCTTCCAGGGGCCCCAGGGTGTTGTGTAACTCTGCTCCCTACTCTTCCAGCCAACCGGAAATCAGCTTTCTAATATAGAGCTTACTAGTAAAAAGTAAAAAAGACCAATCTGAGCTGGCTGCCCAGATTCCCTGCTCATGTTGATGCTGTTTCTACTTATTGCACAGCAGAGAAGAGGAATAGGAAAGAGAGGAGGGGAGGGGGGGCAGGATTGGAGGCCAGGGTTAATTCCCAAAGCGCATTGGAACTAGTGAGTGGTTAGCTGGGCATGTGTGTTAAGAAGGAAGGGGTATAATACAATACTTGGAGGAGTTGGAGGAAGGGCAGTAATATTTTGTGGACTGAGAGAAGTATGGCTCTCAGTAGTTTTCCTTCCAGGCATTTTAAGACCTTTTGCTTCACATTTTTCATCTTCTTATGACCCACAGAGCCAGACTTGGAGGCGGCCACTAAATCCTTGATTCTTCCCTCCATTATTATGCTGCCTGCTACCAAAACATGAATCCAAGGCGTTCCAGAACCCCAGAATTTGGGAGCTGGAAGGAACCTCATGGTAATCTAGTCCAGTTTGTGTCTGTGTGTGTGTGTGTCTGTGTTTACATGTGTGATGAATTACAAAGCCTTTGGACCCTCTCCTCAGAATAATGTTTTAAAACACAAAAATAGATCAAATTGTTAAAAAATATATTGAAATAGTTATGAAGATACATTTTTGAAGTTAATGACTCCCAGATTATGAAGCCCTGATCCCATCTTATCCATATTCAAAAAACATTCCTTCTTACAAAATCCTGGGGAAATAGCCATCCCTTGTCTTCTTGAAGATTCCTAATGAAGGGAAGCCACCACCTCCTGAAATGCCACTTCTGTGTGGAGATAGCACTGACTTTTTGGAATTGTTTCCTATTGTAAAGTCTAAATCTGTCTCTTTTCCTCTTCCACACATTTCTTCTAGACCTGCCTTCTACAGCCAAACAGAAAAAACCGACCTGTATCTTTTCACAGGACAGTCCTTGAAAACTATGAAGATGGCTGTCATGTCCATCCTGAAGTTACTCTTTTTCTAGACTAAGCACCTCTTATTTCTTAAATGAATCCTCATGTAATGTGGACATGATGCCTTTCTCCACCATAGTTCCTTGCCTCTGGACACTTTCCAATTTATCAATGTGCTTCCTAGATTGTGGCACCACAAACTGAACATAATACTCCAGATGAAATATGAACATTCCACCAGAAACTTTGGGTCTTTGGCCCTCTGGGATATGACCCCTTCTGGACTCAGACTTGGGACGTGAACATATTTCCTTTAGACTTTTTCAAGGTAATGGGGTTAAGTGGCTTGCCCAAGGCCACACGGCTAGGTAATTATTAAGTGTCTGAGGTCAGATTTGAACCCAGGTACTCCTGACTCCAAGGCTGGTGCTCTATTCACTGTGCCACCTAGTCGCCCCTGTGACCTTATATTTAAATGCTGTCTACACATACCATATAAAGCCCAGAATTTAGAACCTTGTCAATCACTTTCTGAAGCCACTTTTATCTTGGCTATTTCACCAGTCTTCATGTCCATATTGCTTTTGTCTGCATAACCCTAGCCTCAGCCCTTCTTCTTGGTCTCCTTAGCCACATAGCCAAAGTATTCCCTATTTTTCTCTTCGGATACAATATGTTGGTCCTGCCAGTGTGCTTTCACCTGCATCTCTGGTCTTGCTCCCTTTCCTTAGAGAAGACAAATACAATTAAATTCTTCATCCCACAATGACCATCTGCTCCTGAATGCCAGTTTAGTTGTTTTGGAAGCAAGGGCACATTGAAAGCCAGCATTCAGTTAGCAGGGGGATGTACAATCTTTGCAATACTTTATACTAACTCCACAGTGGCTGACTATGTAAATGAGGCTGATTCTAGTCTATTGGGTCCTCAGGGGCAGCTAGATGGTGCACTGGGTAGAGAGTCAGTGCTGACGTCAGGAGGACCTGAGTTCAGTTCTAGCCTCAGACACTAGCTGTGTGACCTTGGGCAACTCATGTAACCATGATTGCCTCACATCCATGTAGTCATCCTAATCTTTATCTGTCCAGATGGCTCTGGAGGAGAAAATAAGGCCAGTGACTTAGAACCAGTCTTGCTCATTCAAATCCAATTCACTTGCTTGTCATTGCATCATCATTTTCTGCAGAGGAGCAAGCGTCTAGAGAAATTGCTTATCCCTTTTGCTCCTTGATAATCCTTCTGTCAGATTTCTCTCTCTCCAACCCCCACAACCCACCCTTAAACTCCTGTCTGCCCCAACCCCTTTTAAGCCTATAAAGAATTCTTAATTTTCCAACCCAGGAGCTTGACATTTCATCTGAATGATCTTATCTTGGGTACTTTATCAAGGATGGCTGGCTTGACCTTCAAGCGCGAGTGAAAATCATTTAGTTTTAGAACCTGTCAATAAGCAATACACCCAGGCCTTGTACATTTAATAGCGTCCATGAAACATTTTCCCTTAAGAACTTGCTGACCTTCGTAGAAGAGGGCATTCAGTGAACACACAGATTTGATTCATCATGTTGATCAAGAAAATCTAACTCATTTCAGGAACTAAAAACTCAACAGCCACAGCAAAGTTTCAAAGTTCAGTGAAAGAGACATTCTCTTTTGAACCTAGTCTATCAAGCAACCTTTATGACCCCAGGAGATGTGATTGAAGGGCAGGGATGCCATCCCCCAAACTGATGACAGTAGCTAATAGAAAACTCTTGGGAGAAAATATACCAGACACCCTTCCCCTGTTAGCAGTAGGGAAAAGCTCCAGTTGCCCCACCTTAGTTACAGTTCTGTTTACCTGAATTTTGACAACAGGAACCAGAATACTCAGCATTACTAAAACATAAATATTCTCTTTGTTTTGAAATCAAGCACTAGCTCCCAACAAAAAAAAAATCAGTTCTGTGGGATTCACCAATATTGAATGCCCAAATAGAATCTTTTTAGATGATTTAGTTGTGAAATTATTTTTCAACTTGACATCCGATGGAAAACCATGTCATGGAAATTTGAGCAATTCTTCATCTTGTAGCTGGCAAATTAGCCTGAAAGAATGAATTTTCCAAGAATCTGGAAGTTTCTCAGATTCAAATTAATCTCAGGTCTTTAGGGATTAGACATTTGAACTCCTAGAAAAAACTAAAGTCTCCCATTTCTAATGATGAAAAATTACTCCCAAAATCAAATTGGAAGCTGAGGATTGAAGTATTGTCAATGGCTTTATGAATATAGAATGAGACATTCTCTATCTTTGGAGGAGATAAACAAACGAATAAGCTATACAGGATTTTAAACAGTGGAAAATGAGTCTGCCCTAAATAGTTCAAAGTCCCAAATCAGTCTACATTTGGATTTCTTAATTTATAGTTTTAGAATATGTGCTTCAAAATACTTTATCAGGTCACCGAAAAGTGGCATTCCCAAATTTCAACCTTAATGTCAAATATAGACATGGATTCAGGGTTTCTGAATTAGAACACTTAACATCAACAGTGGTGGCAGAAGGAAAGCAACAATTGCAAAAATATTACCTTATTTTATTGAATCAACCACAATCATTTTAGGTTAAAAGCAGCATGTGGGTTCTCAGTGGCGGCATACTTTTGAAATACATCAACCTTTTAAAATATTCTGCAGTGCCGCAGCCCCACGATCTCCCTGCCACTAAGAAGGAACTTACAGATGCACACAAATCCTGAACAGATGGTATGCTGGAGGAGTTTTGAATATTGAAGGGCCTTGCAGAATAAAAAGAATTTTTATGAGTCCACTATGAATTAGCTGAAAGGGCAATTAATTTTCATTTATCATACACTTTATGTAAATATATTGAGTTTCCGCATCTTGCCATTGTGCCACAGGTTCATTTAAAAACAATCCAAAAGTATGATTTAGATGTCCCTACTCAGATTAGTCTATAAGAACTAAGACCAGATTCTGTTTCTCTAAAACTATTCTTTCAAATGCTTCCATAAAACTATTCTACTACTTTGAAAGACTATTCATTTCAATCTGCTCCTTTTGTGATAGGCATCCAAAGCCCTCCATTTCCCATCTGTACATAACATTAATTCTTTCTCAAGAATATCTCTCAAAAAAAAGAGAGTAACGATATTATAGATGCCAGCGTTTCCATAGAAATGGTTGAAGTCAATATATATGTTGCCACTGAAGGCTAAAACATGAATAATATCAAGATTACCCAACTATTCTCAGCCCCAGCTGTATTTATTCATTGGCTAATGCTCAAAGTGGGCAGAGATTCAAAAGTTTTGTGTTTAGCCAGTTGAGGTCAGCTACTTGGCTAATGTTGACAACAGTCAAGTTAACGTCCCTTGGTCTTACTGAAGTCCTGTCTTAATAAAGCGTACCACATTCAATGTTGCTATCACTAAAAGAGAGACTACATTCCAAGGAACTGCCCTGAATATTAATAAATTTCTTCCAGGTACTCTACCTCCCAAAGCAAAGAGTTGTTAGTTTGCATTTACTATTATGGTAGCAAAGGACCAATGAATAGGTTTTTTTTCTCTAGACGCTGGTAGTTGATTTTTCTTAGAATTTATGACATAATCTAGTAGTGTTTCTTTTATATATATGAAATGTGTGTGTGTGTGTGTGTGTGTGTACATACGTACATTATAAAGAGCCTTGTATTTGACGTCAGGAAGACCTGAGTTTGAATCCTGCCTCAGATACTCACAACAGTGTGACCTTGGGTTATACCTTGAATCTCTCATATTCCAGTTTCCTCATATATAAAATAATAATAGTAATAATAATAATAATAATAATAGTAATGCACACCTCAATGAATTGTTGTAAAGGTCAAATTAGATAACACATATAGCACTTTGCACATCTTAAAGCCTATATAAATGTAGCTATTTTTGTTGACATTAATCTCTATAAGAGATAACTAAACACATAAAGACAACAAGAAGCAAGATTTAAGGAAAAGAGGCATCCTAAGGTCAAATCTTATTTTTGTTCACTGAAAGCCAATATTCTCGATGACCTCTCAATTTAATCTTGGCTTCCCATCTCACTTGCAAGCTTTTCTTGGGTTTGGAAGATCCAGAAATGAAAGTAGCTTTGCTGATTCTCTGATCGAACTCTCTCATTTGACAGTAGCAGGTATAGATCACACCTTCCCAGTGAACTTTTCACTTCCCAAACAGGGTAGAGATTGAAGGAATTTTATTTTTCCCAAGATAGCTGCTTCACCAGAAACCTTTACAATGAAATAACTGCATCTCTAGATAACTGCAAATTAAATATAAAGCTTCCTCCTGACACAAGTTCAAAGCTGCCCTATTCTGTAATATCACAAATGCGATAGCTTCTGCTGACATAAAGGAATTTGGAGCAATTTCCTCTTGAGCAAGTCTGGGTTGTCTGGATGCCATTTAATAAAAATTAGAAAAGCTTGTCTGCATGAGGCCCTATGGTGAGGGTCCTCCGATGTATTAAATGAGCAACCCACTGGCCTCAAACAGGCCAACAAAACTTCCAAAATGCTGCCTAATTCAATTAAGATAGACTTGGGAAATGTTTATTACAAAGGAAATAAAATATGATGCAACACAGATAATGTTGATTTGTGATTTTCCAGTCACTCTGTAGCCTGTGAGGATCTCTTTTGATTTGAATTTGACACTCTTACTGGGCCTAATATTGCCACTTTATGCTAAATGGTTACCAGTTTCTAAGTTATCATTAAAGTATTCTGGTAAGCTGATGTTATACAAGGGTCATTTTTAGTAGAAATTCTATTAGCTCCATCACTGAGACACTTCTTGGCATCTCAAGAGTCTAGAGTTACAGAAGGGCTATCACAAGGAAAGACCCTCACTGCACAAGTCTGGTTCAATTTGAAGAAGCCCCCAAAGGATCCTGTACTCCAGGCTGAATTGGGAGCTCAACCTTTTCTCCCAAATAACATTTATCTTTCTTGCAGGTTACATAAGTTGTGTCAGACTGATTTATCTTTCTGTCTCTCTGCTTCAGACTATTAAGAAAGAAGACACAGATCTAAGCAAGAGTTCTATCTCTCAGCAGCTTGATGGTATGTCTGGAGTCTAATCCTGCGGAACTGTTTTCCCTGGCTGAGCAAGGCTGTGAGTCATCTCTTCCCCATATCACTCAGTTCTTTGCACCTTGGATGTACAGCCCTCCAGGTGTACCTCTGCAGGGCCCTCTTCTTAGTCTTTGGCAGTTAATTCATTTCTCTAAAAGCAAATTAAGTGCAAACTAAGGTGATGGAAGTGATGGGAAGAGTTGCAGATTTGGAGTGAATGGGGGTTCCATCTTGCTTTGCAACACTTAGCATCTGTGTGACCTGTGTCCCTCATCCCTCCTTGGTAAAATGAAAGGTTTATACAAGGTGTACATTGAGGTCCTTTCCTGCTTGAAATCTACCCTTGAACCTATTACATCTTCCCAGTCTCTTGACACTCAGTCCACTTCAAGGCAGCATACACTGAGTAGGTGCAATCGTATGCAGACTAGATCCTGGGCTAGCTAGTTCCTGGTTATGTCTGAACCTCTCTGATCTAATCAATGCAAATGTTCCCTACCAGGTATCTTGAGTTATTGGAGCTTCTGATGTATCCTTTAACAGGATACAGCATGTATCCAGGGAAGCAAATACAAAGTACTCAAAGCATATTGAGTCATTTCAAGAGGGAGAGAACATTTACAAATGAGGCCATTAGAACTGAGACTTTAAGGACACTAGGGGTCTCAAGAGGCAGTGGGAGTAGCCTGTGCAAAACCATAGACATGGGAGAAGAAATGGAGTAGAGATGTCTGAGGATCAATATGTTCCTCTAAAGGAAGTTGATCAGGAGAGGCCCTGATCAGTCTGATGATTTCTGTAATCAGTTTGGGAAGTTTGCAGGGCATGTGCTTTGTTTATGTACATTTGAGGGTCACCTCCCATGGGTAGTGTGGGATAGCACTTTGTTGAGAGAACATAGGGCTCCTGATTGGGTTTTCAGTGGCTTACCAGGCCTTGCTTGCAAGATGAACTTTTGTCAGAAATACTATCCCCACTCCCTATGGAAGGTGAAAGATCAGCTTGGTCCTTTTCGAGACTTTCTCTTTGCCTTTTCCTATTCAAAAGATAGATCAGCATCCAGTTGGGCACAAAAGGACCTGCCACATCCCATAGTCTTTCCTCTGCCCAGGAGCTCGAAGTGGCTGAATTGGCAGCAGAGGCACACAATAGTTTCATGTTCACAGGTCTTGAAAGAGATTCAGATCATAGGTAATTCTAACCTAGCAGCTGGTGGGTGAGGGAGAGGGCACTTGTTACAGAAGCATGTGACTGAAGCAAATGCATGCATACCTGCCTGGCATGAAAGCATAATTCATGGACAATGTTCAGGAAATCCAAACTTACGTGGAGTGGTAGGCATTTGGAATCATCAAGGTAGCATGATTCTAGATTACAGCCTTATATTTTGAGAAGGGAGATTTCCAGAGCAGTATCAGCCTTAGATATTTTCTTACAGGTAACCCTCAAATCAAGGATAACTCCAAATCAAGAGTTTTGGAATTGGATCTTCTGGAGAGAAAAATAGCCTTTTTGAAACTTACTGCTTCTTAAAGAAAAGAGATCAGGCACACAGTTTCTTCTCAGCAGCCTATGTGGAGAACAAAGGCGGGGAGTTATTTAGACAGGCAATTCTGTTGGGGAGGAAATTGCTTATGCTGGAGCAGTGGCAACCCCAAAGGGTGTTTGCCTTCTGGAGGTAATTCCAGAGGGTAAAATGATAAGTCTGGGTAGGGTTATGGAGGACCCTGTAGAAGAACTAGGGTTCTACTGCAATTGCAGAGGGAGTCAACAGGTTATTTGAATGCTTTATCTTTTGGGGACTTCTGTGAGTCCTTTCTATGTTCTGTATTTTGAGGTGAGGGTGAATAAAAGCTATTACATATATATCATATTATATTATATTATATTATATTATATTATATTATATTATATTATATTATATTATATTATATTATATTATATTATATTATATTACATTACATTACATTATATTATATTATATTATATTAATTATATATTTATATATATGTAGCTGCCATGATGTTATACATGAAGCTTTTCCTATCATAACTCTAGCTGAGGACAACAAACCAAAGAGAGAAAATTATGCTTTTGGGGTCAGTCCCCAACATCAGACTTGGTCTGTATAAGCCCAGGGGTGAGGCCCCTGGATCATTGGTTATGCTTTAGACCTCAAGGAATGCTGATGTGGTGTTTAGCCCTCTGTGTTCCTACAGCCTCTTCCCTGTAAATCAGAACATGTAAAATAAGCAGCTATATACTCCTTCTACTAGCAAGTTTGTATGGATTGGTACAATCAATGCCTCTGTCTCCAAAATGGCCTCTGCTAGCTGTGCATGGATTTATAAGCTATGAAATCAAAGGAAATCAAAGAATTTCCAAGCTATTTCACATTCTTGGATCTAGGTAAAATTTCCTCTTGTGATTTCTGTAGAGAACAATATTGGCTTTCCTCAGTAGACATTCTTGAGCCTTTGAATGTCTAAGAATTTAGACAAATACATTTAAATTAAGTAGAAGTGAAATTTCCAAATGAAACAAACCATAATGTGTTTTCTTTCCTAGCAAAGATGTCTGATAGACTTTTCCTTTCCTTGATATTCTTGCAAAACATCCTTTACTACATATCCATTACATAGTTGTTGGTGAGGAAAGCAGGTTATCCTCTTCCCTCCTGATCAATCTACCACCTGAGATTGGAAATATCCAGAAATAGAAATGATCTTTATTAGCAGAGTCTTTTATTATGGCTGAACAACAAAAAGGACCTCTTTGTTTGATTCAGTCGATCTCGGTGTAGAGATGGACATGTTACGTCCTGCAGTGGTATGCCTTCTCTTCACTTATAATCCCTTGTGTCATATAGACTGCTTTGTTGAAGCCTGGGATTGTATCTGATCCTTGGATATGAAAGCTTTTGTTGTTCTTTTGATTTTATAAATCTTCAAGGACTGTATCAGTGTGAACAATGAAAGATGAAGGCAGATTTCTCTTAGGAGAAGTCCAAGTCTGTGTGGTCTAGAGAAATGATGATCAAAGAGGTGAAATGTCCTGAGCTTGTGTTTGTCATATCAATCCTATCCTATCCATCCATTCTTCAAAGCCTGCCCCACATGCACTCTCTTCCATGAAGGTTAAACTGCCATCCAACCATGTTCAGGTCTTGTTTACTGTTGGGAAAACAGGTGACTTAGTGCTCAAGGAAGGCAGGATCAAACTTCCTAGCTCTACTTTGTTCCTTTAGTCTTGTTAAGAGAGGTTCCTAGAGGGTGATTTATGTGGCTTGGCCAGAACATTGATGAGATTTTAATGGATTTTTCTCACTCTAACTTAAAGAATACACTGAATTCAGAGTGGTAGCTGAAGCAGAGTAGAAGCAAATAAAAATACAGAATAAATTCTGAAGGCTGCCCTGACTCCCCTGACTAACTCTATGGACAACAAAAAAACAGAGAGAGTCCCTGAGACTATGAACTAAAAGAGCTTCTAGACCTTGTCCTTTACAGAAAGGACTGCAAAGCAACTGCAGTTCAGCATATAACCAGGAGATGGCAGTAATACCAGCTGAGAACTGAGGAGGCCAGTTGCTAATTAATGATGCTAACTAATGAAGAAAAAAAAGATCAACAGAGGACCCTAGCGGTGACAGATAAAGCCCATCATGGCTCAGCGACATCACCAAGATAATAAATGGCATTGATGGCCCATGGTTGGGGGGAGGGGGGGAAGAAGTAGAAGCACTGGAAGCAGAAAGTTGTTCCAGCAGTAAACCCTTGATATCTGTCTGACTTTCCCTGGCTCTGTTTATGCTTTGGCCATGTGTGTTTCTTATGTGTGCTTCTACTAACAACATGGTAACTAGTTGGAAAGAGTAGTACTTTGGAGATGAGGAGAATTGTCTTGGCCATTTATTTTGCCCTGTTGCTTATTGAGTATCTTTTGCTCTGAAGTAGTATGTTATCCAGTTATTCTGGTATAAGAAACATCACTAGGGGCTTATGAGCTATTCTTTAGAATGAATGTATCTTTTGGGCACACCAAGAGAGAATACTCATATATTAAGATTTTCTTTAAAAAAAATACATGATTCTATTAGAAACCAGGAGTGATAAGATTTCAGGGAAGCCTGGAAGGATTTGCATGAAGTGATGCTGAGCGAGATGAGCAGAATCAAAAGAACATTGTGCACCCTAACAGCAACATGGGGGTAATGATCAACCTTCATGGATTTGCTCATTCTATCAGTGTAACAATCAGGCACAATTTTGGGGTATTTGCAATGGAGAATACCATCTGTATCCAGAGAAAGAATTGCAGAGTTTGAACAAAGACCAAAGACTATTACCTTTAATTTAGGAAAAAAAACTCATTATTTTGTTATATAATCTTGCTATCTCTTATATTTTATTTGTTTATCTTCTTAAAGATATGATTTCTCTCTCAACACATTCAGTTTATATCAATGTATAGCATGGTAACAATGTAAAGACTAACAGATTGCCTTCTATAGTGGGGGGGAGCAAGATTAGGGGAAAAATTATAAAATTCAAAATAAATAAAATCTTTAAAAAAAAGACATGATTATTATGGTTAGTATATATTCCAAAGCTGATTTTCTTTACCTTTTGCTAACCCAGAGATCCAGAAAAAACTATATGTTTATGTGTGAGAAATATTGGCAAAAGAGGTCATAATTACCTGTAATATCACAGTGACCTAAACCATTAGAAATGGCATTGAAGACACAGAAGACTAAAACTCACAAATACAGTCTCTTTGGGAAACATATACTCATATCACAAAGGAAAGGGAAAATGATATTCTCATACCAAGAAAATCTTGGTTTAGAATTTTGAAGAGCTGACTTGACAAGGAAATGATGCACTCAAATATTTTCCCACAAAGAACATTGTAGCACCACAGCAAGCGCAACTTGTCGGGCAGGTTTCTGCTCTTTCTTCCATTCCATCAGCTTAGGTGGAACCCTCACTTGGAACATGCATGGCTGAGTCTTCTGCCCTTTTGTTGCTCTCGTTACTGCTCAATTACAACAGGACTTGATGGGTTTCAGCAACTTGTTCGGAGTCTCTCTAGGGTCCTAGGTAGGGTCTTTTGGCATTTGTCACTGGACTGTCTAGCAAATGAATGACTCGCCATGTGTATGTATGTATGAACACAAATGCCAATGGTATTTCAGTGGTCAGTCTCTGTGAGAACCAGCATGACAATTCTGGGAAGGCCTAATCAGCCAGCCTATTTGAGAGCTGTAATAATAGTAATACTACCTAACATTTCAATAGAGCATTAAGCTTTGCAAACTGCTTTACACAACTTAGCTAATTTTATCCTCACACCAACCTGAGAGATTGATGCTATTATTAATTTATAGATGAGGAAACTGAGACAGACAAAGGTTAAGTGACTTTCTCAGGGTCACAGGTTAGTATCTGAGGTTGAATTTGAATTCAGTTCTCCATAATTCCAGGCCTAGCCCTCTATCCACCTCACTTACTGAGTCAGTCTCATAGGGTTAAGGGCAGGCAAAAGCCAAACCTTTTCTCCCCAGGGTGATGAAATTGTGATCAGCCTGGGGAATCATTGAGATATACCTTTCAGTGATTTCTAGGCACAAATCAAATAAGGAACCCGAGACAAATGTCCAAAGGAACCTTGATTCCTTACTGCCACACAGTATGTGTGTGTGGGGGGGGACTGGGGGGTTGGACCAGAACTTCTGTGGGTACCCAAGAGCCACTCATATTTCTGTGTGACAAAGTTTCAGGTAGCTTGCCTTAAAGACATGTAATCCACGTCTATAGCCCAATATTTCCTTCCTATTCCCTTCATCTCATCCTGTGGAGCTGTGATGACCTGGCCACAGTGGTGAGAACATTTGTGCCCAAAGTACCCACACTGCTCCTGGCATCACTCAGGGCATTTTAGATCTAGAGGTAGAAGGGACCTCAGATTCTGTTTTTTGAGAGAAAAAAACTGAGGTAAAGGTCACTCAGAAAATACATAGTAGAGCCAGAATTTCCATTCTAGAATCATTTATCACATTCCTACTATTGTGATGACTGGGCAATTCTAAACTAAAAATGAAACAATGCCTGGCATCAAAGAGCTTCTGTTCTAGTTAGATAGGAAGAATTTGTTGAGAAATAGAAGTGCACAGATAAGTAAATGCAAAATACTTATTAAAAAGAATTGAGATAGTGAAGTACAAAGAACTGGGAAAAACCAGAAAGGGGTAGCAGAGGAGCAGGCCCAAGAAAGAGGATGCTAGGGTTGCAAAGATGGTAAAGTGAACTTGGGGCCCAGATCACTAGTTAGCATGCCACTAATGACAATTCAGCTGACAAATTGCTCCATCCAATCACATCAACAATGTACTGCCACTCACAGGTTGGTCAAAAGGCTATCTCAATCTGTCAGTCCATTTCCCTATCTGAGGCAGTTACTGAAACCCAAGGTCTTTGAACTCCAAATCCAGTCCTCTTTTCTCTGCTCCAAACATGCCTTTTTCTCCTTCCTTTCTCTTTTGTGCTCAATTTTGGGCATCATCACTCCTTTTCTCCTCTTAACAAAATAATGTAGAATCAATCTGTTCTGTACTTGGCAAAGTGGTTCAGCCATCTCAGGGTCAGCCAGCCTGTTAGCTAAGAAGTAAACAGCTTGGGCCGTCATGTTTTTCATTTCAGATAGTGTAGTGACTAACACAGTATATTCAGAGTCTGTGTCTTTTTGATATACAGTGTGAATGTACGATTTCTTGGGCCATTTGGCCTAAGGGACACTTTTGCCTCAAATATCTAACTAATGTACATAAAAGTGAGATACTTCTTGACTGATGAGAATGCAATGCTACACTCCATTGGTCTGTGCTTAGTGAGAAATGTTTGGTTTTTTTTTTTTATAGCTGGGGGGCAGCAATTTTACTAGTTGTATTTTCTGTTTGAATTCATACTTTTTGATGAAAAAAAGGGATGCTTTTACTCAAGGGTAACAATTTTTACTTTCTACAAACAGAATGTGGTTGCAAAAAAGGATTTTAAACTCTATAGATTTTTTTTTGCTTTCAAATAGTTGCTTTAATGATGATTGTTAGATTGCTGTCACTTCTCAGTAATCCTTTTCCCCACCCAATTTATCCTTCCATTGTAACAAATAAGCATGATTAAGCAACCATATCTTACAATACAGGTCTCATTTTGTACATAAGGTCTATAACATTCCTGAACAGAGGTATATTTCACAGGCAGTTCTCTGCATTGCACTGATCAGACTTTCAGTATCTGCTGGGGTCATTTTCCTTTATATTACTACAGTCATTAAACAAAGCCTTCTTTCATTTTGCTTACTTTATTTTGCATCAGTTCATAAAATTTATTCCACGTTTGTCTGAATTTTTCATATTTATAATTTCTGATGGAACTTTAATATTTCAATGCATTAATATAACATTTATTCAGACATTCCCCATTTTGTGGGTACCCAAATTGATTTGAGTATTTTTGTGAAGCCCCGTAGATGTTTACTATAGCAGGATCTTCTGAAGAAAAAGGCTTCAAGATTACCAAATAAATCAACATGGGAAGTTTGGGGACCATGTAAGAGGGTGGTGAACTCTAGTAGAATGAAATAAGTTCCTGGAAAACAAGTACTGTTTCATTCTCATCTTTGGATCCTCCAACATCCAGGGCAGTGGCAGGACTCCCATGGGAGCATAATAAATGTGTGATGCGGTGAATTGCTTTGAAGTGAATTAACTCTATTTTATGGAATATAACACTTAATCAAAAGAATCCTTTTTGAGACTTGTTAGAACTGGGTTTTCTTTTATACTTAATTCATTTTTAATTAAAAAGCATTTATTTTCTCCACCCTCTCTCCAAAAAAAGGTAACCTTCCTTTTGCCAGTACAAGGGAAGTTCCCTCTAATTGTTTATCCCTGTGCATACAACTTTCCCAAAGTAAAAAAAAAAAAAAGAATCATTCTAAAATTATTGGAATGTTCGAAATTACCTTCTCAGTGTTGGACTGCATTGTATATATTATGAGAGTTGAACCAAGTTCTTAAACTTAAAAAAATTAACATGTATTGATTTCCTCTCCCTCTCCCTCTCACTTCTACCACCTACCAAAAAAAAGATAAAAAGAAGAAAACAAATCCTTGTAATAAATATGCACAGTCAAGCAAAACAAATGTCCACATTGGTCATATACAAAGATGCATGTCTCATTCTGAAGTGGGGAGTTTTTATCACCTCGCTGTCAGGAATCATATGGGGAACATTCTTCCACATCAGTCATATAGAATATAGGTTGTTATTGCATCGATCAGAACTCTTGTCTTTCAATGTTAGTTGTCTTTAAACTGTTGTTATCCCATGTATAAAATGTTCCAATTCTGTTCAGTCCACTCTTCATCAGTTCATGTGAGTTTTCTCAGGTTTCTCTGAAACTGAGTTTTTCATCATTTCTTACAAACCAATAGTATTCCATTACAGATACCATAATTTATTTAACCATTTCCCAATTGGTCAGCTTGCCCTTAGTTTCCATTTCTTTGGTACTCTAAAGAAATTACTATAAATATTTTCATAGATTTGGCTCCTTCCTTTCTTCCTTTGATCTCTTTGGGTTTTAGACTCAGTCATAGTATCGATGCGTCAAAATGTATGAACACTTTGGTGACTTTTTGGGCATGGTTCCAAATTGCTTTCTAAAATGGCATTTCTGGGGCAGCTAAGTGGCATGGTGGATAGAGCACCAGCTCTGGAGTCAGGAGGACCTGAGTTCAAATGCAGCCTCAGATACTTAATAATTACCTAGCTGTATTGTTGGGAAGTCACTTGATCCCATTGTCTTGCAAACAAAAAAAACTAAAATGGCAGTACCAATTCACAACAGCAGTACATTAATGTGCCTGAATTTGTTCAACTCATTCAGTATTTATCACTTTTCTTTTTCTTTTTTGACTTTTCTAATCTAATAGTTAGGTGGAACCTCAGAGGCATTTGAATTTGCATTTCTCTAAATATTAGTGATTTGAAGCATTATTCATATGAACATCTATAGTTTAGATTTATTCCTGCCTGTTCATATTCTTTAAGTTTTATTAGCACAGTGGCTAGCATGTTGTAGACAAAATAAATATTTGTTGAATTGAATTAATCATTTATCAACTTCCTAGTTAATACTTCTTATTCTGATAAATTTAAATTAATTCCCTACATAGTTTTAAAATTTGACCTTTAACAGAGAAATTTCTGAAAAGACCCCCCCCCTGCCCTCAGTTACTTGTTTCCCTGTTCATTTTAGTGGAATTTGGTTTTGTTGTGCAAAAAATAATTGTATGTAATCAAAATTGTCCCATTAAGATGTAATCCACTCTGTTCCTTGTCTGGTCATGAACTCTTCTCATATCCATAGAGCACCAAGATAATTTCTTCTTACAATCTCTTGCTTTTTAAAGACTTTTATATCTAAATCACATATACATACACACACACACACACACACACACACACACACACACATATATATATATATATAATTTGGAGTTTATATTTGCCTATGATTTAAGGTGTTCTCATAAATCTAATTTCTGACAGATTGCTACCCAATTTTCTCATAAGTTTTTATTGAATAGAGAACCCTTTCCCCATTCTTTGGGTTTATCAAACTCCAGACCACTAGGTTCGTTTGGTTTTGTACATGGTATAACTAATCCACCTGATTTTTTTAACCATTAACAACTGATTTTGATGGCTATTGCTTTTGAATATACTTTGTGATCTGCTACTGGACTAGTTTCCCTTCCTGTCCACTTTTCTTTTTCATTTTTTTTCCCTTGAGGCTCTTGACCTTTTGTTTCTCAAGATGAATTTTATTATTATCATTTTTCGCTTCCACAGGATTAATCATTTAGTCATTCAACTGATATGGCACTGAATAGGTAAATTAATTTAGAAAGCATTATTTCTATTATGTTTGCTAAGCAATTAATGTTTCTCTAATCATTTAGATCTGTCTTTATTTTCATAAGGAATGTTTGAGAGTTATAATCATAGAATTCCTATGTGTGTCCTGTGTTTAGGCTGACTCACAAGTATTTTATACATTATGTAATTATTTGGCATGGAATATAATTTTCTAATTCTTTATGCTGATATTTTCTGATGGTATTTTGTTGGCAATATACAGAAATATGATTTATTTGGATTGATTTCATATCCTACAAATTTGCTGAATTTATTATCTCGATTTTCTTGTTTACTCTCTAAAGTTACCTAAGTAAACCATTATATTATCTGCCAAAACTATAATTTTTTACCCTCTTTGCCTATGCTTATTCTCTCAGTTTCTTTTTCTTTCCATGTTATTGTAGCTAGCTCATCAAATAGTAGTAATAATAATGAGTAGCGTTGTTTTACTTTGGACTTTTTTTGGAAAGATTGCTAGTATTATATTCCATGCAATGTTGTCTCTTGGTTCTAGAGAACTAATACTCACTATATTAAGGCAAGGCTCATCTAGTCTGATTACCTGAAATAGGTGTTTTACTAAAAAGCTTTTTCTTCCTCTATGGATTTAACCATACGATTTTTATTGTTCTTGTTGACAGCTAGTACAGTGAATCAGGTGTCTTATCTTGGAGTCGAGAAGAACTGAGTTAAAATCTTGCATGAGACAGGAGCTGTGTGAATCCAGAAAAGTCTCTTAATCTCTTTCTCTGTCTCAGGTCCTTCTGTAAAATCAGCACAATAATCGCATCTATTTCATGTAGTTGTGAAGATCAAATGAGAAAATGCATAAAATTCCTCACAAACTTTAAAAAATATATAAATGCTAGTTATTTGATTTATTCGTTAAATAAACTTTTATATTTCTAATTTTACTAATAGTGAATCAATCTTGCTCTTCTGGTAAAAAATCCATGCCGATCATAGTGTATAATCTTTTCTATACATTGCTGTAACTTTCTTACTAATGTTTTATTTTAAAATTTTGCTTTGATATTCATTAAAGTTAACGGTTTATAATTTTCTTTCTCTGTTTTGGTTCTCCCTAGTTTGGGTATCAAGCTTATAGTGTATAAATGAGAAATTTGCCAGGATCTTCTTCCCTTTTTGAAAAAGTTTATATATAGTTGGAGTTAATTGTTTTCTGAATAATTGTTAGAGTTTACTTATAGATCCATAGAACCAAGATAGCCAAGAGAAGCCAGGATCTTCCCTGAGTTCTCCCAGCTTCTCTAAGCTTCTAAACAGATTCTGAAGTGACAGAACCCCCCCAAAAAGACAGAGTGGATCAATTTTCCAGCCTAAGGTATCTTGGAAGGACTTCAAAAAAGATTTGTCTCACTTGGGTGTAAAGGGAGCATGACCAAGCACTAGGAAGTGTGGGGGAAAACAGTGGGAGGTTTCAACCACAGTAAAGTTCAACAAAAAAGTCCTGGTTTAGCAGGCCAACTGAGAAATCTCCAGATCTAGCCTTGAAGGCAAACTGCAAACCCCAGAACTTCCACATAGCCTGGCACTGGCTGGGCAACCCTATTGCGGTAGAAATAATCAGTAACTTTAACCAAGACAATGACAATAATGACACAACATGCCAAAACTCATGGAATGTAGCCAAAGCAGTTATTGGAAGAAGTTTTATATCTCTGAATGCTTATGTGAATAAAATAGTGGGAAAAAAAGAATAATGCAGCTAAAAACATCTAGAAAAAGAGCAAATTGAAAATGTTCAATTAAATGCCAAATTAGAAATCCTGCAAATCAAAGAAAATTATTTTATTGTTTTTTAGGTTTTTGTAAGACAAATGGGGTTAAGTGGCTTGCCCAAGGACACACAGCTAGGTAATTATTAAGTGTCTGAGACTGGATTTGAACCCAGGTGCTCCTGACTCTAGGGCTGGTGCTTTATCCACTGCGCCACCTAGCCACCCCTAAAGAAAATTATTAATAAAATTGAACTAATAAATAAAACTAAGAGTTGATTTTATGAAAAAACCAATAAAATAGATAAACTTTTCGTTAATTTGATTTTAAAAAAGAAAGAAGAAAATCAATTTAACAGCATCAAATATGATATAGATGGATTCACCACCCAAGAGGAAGAATTAAAGTAAATTATTTCAGAGCTTTTATGCCCAAATGTATGCCAATAAACCTGACAATCTCTTTGAAATGGATGAATATTTGCAAAAATATAAATTGCTCAGATTAACAGAAGAGGCGATAAAAATACTTAAATAACCCCATTTCAGAAAAAGAACAAGCCATCACTGAACTTCCTAAGAAAAGTATCCAGGGCCAGATGTATTTACATGTGAATTCTACTAAATATTTAAAGAGCAATGAATTCTATTTCTTGATAAAATATTTGAAAAAATGGATAGAGAAGGAGTTCTGTGAAATTCCCTTTATGACCCCAATATTGTGTTGATACCTAAACCTGGAGGAGCCAAAACAGAGAAAGAAAATTATAGATCAATTTCCCTAATGATGATTGATGAAAAAAAATTTGAATAAAATATTAGTAAAGAGATTCAGCAATTTATCACTAGGATAATACACTATGAGCAGATAGAATTTATACCAGAAATGCAGGGATGGTTTAATGTTAGGAAAACAATCAGCATAATTAATCATATCAATGACAAAACTAACAGAAATCATATATTGAAAAAGATTTTGACAAAATACACCACCCATTGCTATGAAAAGCACTAGAGAGCATAGGAATAAATGGAATTTTCCTTCAAATGATAAGTAGTAGCTAACTAAAACCATCTGCAAACATATGTAGTGAGGATAAGCTAGAAACACTCTCAGTAAGATCAGAGGTGAAATAAGGATACCTATATTATCACCATTATTATTCAGTATTGTTTTAGAAATGTTAGTTTTATTTTTTTTAGATTTTTTTTCAAGGAAATGGGGTTAAGTGGCTTGCCCAAGGCCACATGGCTAGGTAATTATTAAGTGTCTGAGGTTGGATTTGAACCCAGGTACTCCTGACTCCAAGGCCGGTGCTCTATTCACTGTGCCACCTAGTCGCCCCTAGAAATGTTAGTTTGAGAAAAAAAGAAAAGAGAAAGAAATTGAGGGAATTAGAATAGGCAATCAGGAAACAAGACTCTCAGTATTTGCAGATGATATGATGGTATACTGAATGAATCCTAGAAAATACACTTTAAAAACTCCTTGAAACAATCAACAATGTTGCGGGATATAAAATAAACCCACATAAATCATCAGCATTTCTATATATTACCAACAAAGCCCATCAGCAAAAGATAGAAAGAGAAATTCCATTTAAAGTAATTGTAGACACATAAAATACTTGGACATTTGCCTGCCACAACAAACCTGGAAACTAAATGAATACAATTGCAAAAAAATTTTCATACAAATAAAATCAGATCTAAACAACTGGGAAAAAGTCAGTTGTTCATGGGCAATCCAAGCTAATATAAAAAAAATGACAGTTCTACCTAAATTAAATTACTTATTCAGTGCCCTACTAAACTACCAAAAATAATTTATAGAGCATGAAAAAAATAGCAACAGAATTCATGTGGAGGAGCAACAGGTCAAGCATATCAAGGGAATTATTGGAAAAAATGCAAAGGAAGGTGATCTAGTAATATCAGATCTAAAAATATATTATAAAGCAGCAGCCATCAAAACAGTCTGGTGCTAGCTAAGAAGTAGAGAGATTGATCAGTCCAATAGATTTAGTACATAAGAAACAGAAGTAAGTGACTAGACTAATCTACTGTTTGATAAAACCAAAGACTCTAACTTCTGGGATAAGAACTCACTATCTGACAGAAACTCCTTTTGTAGTGGCAAAGAACTGGAAACTGAGGGGATGCCCATCAGTTGGGAAATGGTTGAAAAATTATACATGATTGGCATGGAATACTTTTGTTCTGTAAGAAATTATGAACAGGTGGATTTCAGAAAAACGTGGAAATGCATGAACTGATGTTTAGTGAAGTGAGCAGAACCTAGAGAACAGTGTATACATTAACAGCAAAAATGTGTGATGTTCAATTATGATAGACTTAGCACCTCTCAACAGTTCACTGAACAAAGACAGATGTAAATGACTTGTCATGGAAAATCCCATCAACATCCAGAGACAAAAACTATGGAGTCTGAATGCAGGTCAAATCAAACTATTTTCATTTTTTAACATTTGTTTTATGTTTTTCTCTCTATTGTTTTTTCTTTTGTTCTTATTCTGCTTTCACAATGTGACTAATATGGAAATATTTTAAACTTAATTGTATGTGTATAACCTATACCAGATTACTCATTGTTATTGGGAGGAGGGGGAAGGGAGGGAAGGAGGAAAATGTAGAACTCAAAATCTTACAAAAATAAATATTTAAAAATAGCTTTACATGTCATTGGGATAAATTAAAAGAAAGATTTTTTTAAAAAATGCATTACAAAGCAAAAAATACTGGTAAATCCTTTAGAAGTTCATCTGTGGTGGATTCAATTTATTTTTGCTCGATTATTTAAGTTTTCAATTTCTTGTTCTGTCAATCTAGATTTTTGAAAATCTTCATCCTTTTCATTTAAGGTTTTGATTTTATTGATATATAATTGGGCAATATAGTTTCAAATGATTTCTTCTATTTCTCTTTCAGTTTTTATGAAGTCTCAATGAAAGTATCTAGAAAATGGCGATTTATTTAGCAAATTTTACTTGGAATTTTTTTCTTAAGCAAGGGTTAGAATAGGTGACCAGAAGCAGTTCCATTCAACTCCAAGAATCTTTGATTATGTGATAATTATATATGATACCCATTGTAAGGGGTGATTATTCCTGTCCCTGACACCTAATCAGGAACAATTGAATAAAGTAGTTTATACAAAGAAAGAAGAAAGAGTGGTTGGTGATTTCTCATGGGCAGAGCCTAGGAAGCAGTGACTGAGTTACTGAGTCAGCTGACTAGGAGGGATGAAGTTTGAGACCAC
This sequence comes from Macrotis lagotis, assembly GCF_037893015.1. NCBI lineage: Eukaryota > Metazoa > Chordata > Mammalia > Peramelemorphia > Peramelidae > Macrotis > Macrotis lagotis. The sequence goes on from NC_133666.1 coordinate 69,292,789, forward strand.
TGTGTCCTAGACAGGGAAAGCACTTAATTTCTCTAGTGACCTAGGAAGCTGAGATAGAGAGAATCTAATTGTCAATTCTCTTTTGACCCAATATGTTCCACTTCTAGTCCTAATCATTGGGTGATTGTACGAGATGAAAGAAGGGAAAAATAACACTTAACACTTTAAATGTGTGCCATGAAGAATAGGAGTTCTTGTTCTTGTGATTTAGCTCAATTGTATACAGCAGGGTTGTCCTTGGGCTATGTGACTTTACTAAATGCTTTAGTAAAGGAAGCTGTGCTCCCTAGCTCCCACGAGAATGGCAAATCAAATTATATTGTCTATTGTTTCAATAAATCCTTTTTAAAAGTAGGGTTGGACAGCCCTGGTATATATGACCAATACTGAAGAGGCCTGTTTCCTTCCTGCTCATTGTGGTTCGAGGAAGAAGAGTCACTTGTCAGGTATGGGCCATAAGGCAATAAGAACAAGGCCATGAATCTAATCATGGGAAAAGTTTACCTTTTGTTGGGAGAGCTGGGCAGTATTCTCCTAGGAGTGCAAAGTTTAATCACAAAAGCATGATCAGTAGGATTCAGAATCAGGAAAATTTGAGTTCAAATCCTGCATTAAACACTCACTAGCTATGTGACCCTGGGCAAGTCCCTTAACCTCTCTAGGCCTTAGTTCCATGATTTCTTCCAGTCCTAAATACCTGATCTTATGATTCTCATTACTGGATGAAAGTTAATGTTGACCAAAGAGGGGAGGCAAGGCCCTCTAAAAATCAAACTTTTGTGCAGAATTGACAGATAATTGAGACAATCTAATTGTGGCCTTTAATGGGCTAGCTCCCTAGAAATATGCAAATATATCCTTAGGCTGCATCTCTTTAACCATCAAAGTCAGTTAAAATTCACTTGTTAGGCTATCCATTCACATGATGATCACTTTAGCCCTCACTTTAATTAAATGTTCCCATAAGAACCAGACCTGGTAGGATAAGAGTGGGAATGGTCCAGAGAGGAATAGAAGGGGCCCTGGATTTAAACTCATGAATTAAGTTTAAATCCCAGATCTATGTCATGTTGGTCAAGTACTTTAGCCTCTCTAGTCCTCAGTTTCTTCATTTGTAACCTCTAGGGTCCTTTCCAAATGATGGGGGCAGGGAATGAGGGGAGAGTCAAATCTTTCTTCAGTTCAGTTCTGTAGTGATTTATAATCTATTTTTTTTTTTGCAAGGCAAACGGGGTTAAGTGGCTTGCCCAAGGTCACACAGCTAGGTAATTATTAAGTGTCTGAGACCAGATTTGAACCCAGGTACTCCTGACTCCAAGGCCGGTGCTTTATCCACTATGCCACCTAGCCACCCCTTATAATCTGTTATTAAATGTCAGACATTGTGTTACCTGGGGACCTAGAGATGAACCTGAAATATTACTTTCCTCTAGCTTAGAGTCTAACAGGGAAACAGTGTCATAGTCAACTATCTACATCTACATCTAGATTTTTATCTATGTTACATAGATATAGATATATATGCATATATATGTATAGATATAGATATAAAATGCATATCAAGAAAAATGCAAGGCCATTAGGGGAGGGGCAGTGCACTGATGAAGATGGGGGGAAGGGATCAGGAAAGACCTCTTGAAGGAAGTGGCATAGGAACTGAGTCTTGAGGGGGACTGGGAGTGCATGGTGTTACCTCACAAGAGGTCTTTGAGAGATTATTGACGATCACCCTGGTGCCAAGGTCAGCCTCTAAGTTATTAATGCCATACCAGTTTTCAGCCGATTAACAGGCTGACTTAAATTCTTCTCAAAGCAGAGTCCTTGGCCATCCTCCAGCCTCTTTCCAATTTTTTGCCATTCTCTTCATGTCTAATATTCATCAAGTCCTATTCGGTTATAAATAGAACCTGCCCTTTTTTCCAATTCACTTCTAGAGTGTCTTCTAATACGTTCCTATCTGAATATTAGGCTGAATTTCCCTCATTTTTGCAAATATTCACAGAAACCAATTTCAAGACCAATTTGGGATTAAATACTAGGAGTAAAGAAGAATTAGTCAAGGAGGGAGCTTGGGTAGAGGAGTGCTTAGTATTGCAGTTGTTTCAAGTCTGCCCCATCCCTGGCCCTCTTGCCCCTGGAATGACTGGCTTGGCCAGCCTGAGGAATGTGAACCCCCATGGGCCATTTCCGATTCTGAGAAAAGAGCTGCAAAACTCTGATGGAGGCAGCTACCATTGGGACTGGAAAGGACAAGGGGCGTTGAAATTCTAGCAATCATCTAGATAATTTGATTAATAGCAGGAGGGGGATTTCAGTCATAAGACAGGGTCTACACTCAGCAAAATCATAAAATAGGTCCAATTGTTCTTTTATGGTGCCCTCTATCTACTTTGAGTGGTCCTTCTAACCCTCCAGCTTTAGGCATCGAGCGCCTATCCTGTCATAGACAAAAGGAGTCATAAATTCACAAATTCTGAGGTATTAGCCCACTTAGGAGAATTTAAAAGGAAAACAAGGAACATAGGGAGAAGGAGTGTTTTAAGCCAAAGGAAAAGGTTTCTAATGGTGAAATTTCAGGCATTAGTAAGCAAGTTCTTGGAGGCAGAGGCAATAAAGGGCTTAGCATTTCTGATAATTGGAATAAACATCACTAAATGACTTCCCTGGGTCCTGATCAACATGACTGAACAGGGAAGAGTGGAGCAATGGAAAGAACAGTGGGGCTGAGCCATGTGGTAGTTCCTAGTTCAATGAGTCATTCTTGTTCATTGCTGAAGGAGTGAGGAAAAAAGGTAACATATTCTACAGATTTCTCAATCATTCTTTCCCATTTATGCCCTCTAAATTTGGGGACCCTGGGGCAAAGCCACTCTCATCCTGCCTTAAGCATGGCTCTAGGCAGCCAGCTTTCCTGTTGCCCTTCAGATTATACTTAAGAGGCAACTATCTATTTCACCTCATATATGGCCAGTCCTATATTAAGGTTGCCTTTGTAATGCAACATTTATTTCTTCAATTGGGTGCAGAGTGGAGAGAGGGAGTAAAACAAGCATAATCTCTTGTAAAATATATATTAACTATAGTGTCAACTTACCTTCAAATGCCTAAGGACCCAAGATATTTATTTTTAAAACTGAGGAGTTATGATACATCAAAATGTCTTCTTTTCACAAACCACCCAAAGTGGCTTACTTTGTCACAAGGCAAAAATGACAGCAACATTTTTCAACACAGTTAAGATGATTATATACTGACTTTCACTTCTAACTGACTTGGAACTTTTTAAAAGTCACAATCATTCTTCACCGAAGCATCTTGGGTCTCAAGGACTCATAGGAAACCTTTTAAGGTGGGTTTCTGCAATCTCCTTTCTACCATTTAGGTAACAGAAAGTATACCCTGGACCCTAAGCTATGTGGACCTAGAAAATTGGAATTTGGAGCCTAGCTGGAACTAGGTCAGGGTGACCGGGCCTTGCTCCCAATGGGCCAAAATATTGCATTTTTGGATGACTAGAGCCAACTTAGCTCAATTATGTTCCATAGCTAGTTAAATGAAATAGGGCCCTGCTAAATATGCCTAACTTCTTTCCTCCCAGAGTTTGCCTCATAGAGAAACTCTAGCACCATAAGAGCCAGGTTCCCCAGGTCTATGTCTCTCCCCTCCTCAACTAAATTTGTTTAAAAGTCGAATTGAAGACATTTCAAGTCTTGACCCAAACAGAAAAAATTGTTCTTTGTGTTTCTGATATAGACATGCTAAGTATGTCATTATGGACTTGCTCCTGACCTTCATTCATACAAAGTACTCCATACAGGTTACAGAACTGGTGAAGGGTCCATGGGGAGTTGGTGGCCCACTGCCCATGGGACTTGTGGAGCCCCCCTGCCATAAACTTCCAGGAGGGCATAGATAAAGGTTGCAGAGGATGAACAGACAGGGAAATAGTAGAGCAGATACTGAAGAGCTTGAGGAGGGGGAGAACAAGCACTGACAACTGGGGAGACAAGGCAAGACTTCTGTTCAGACCCCGGATTTTAAATAGGCAAGTTGGGAGATCAACTCGAAAAATGATAGAGAATGAATCAAAATATTTTTAAAGTAATATATTTGGGAAAATACCTCCGTCCTCATTCCCTGGGAGGGGAGGTTCTCTGCCTTCCCAGGATCCCAGGCTTTGAAAAACAAAACCCAAACAGCCCTAATATGGCTTGTTTTTTTTTCTACATTTCATTTGAAATAAAGGCAGTTCCCAACTATTGAGTATATTGGGAAGTCAGTTGTTAGAGACCTCATCAGGCACTGACCTGAACAACGAAGTGATTACCATTATTTAGGTTTCTAGACCATTCCACAACCTCCCAGCAGCCTGGGAGGACGAAAAAGGAGTAAAGAGAGGGAGGGTGGCAATCCTGCTAAGCCCACGAGGTCCCTCCAGGCCAAAAATATGAGGAGGGCCTATCCCAGGAGAGAGAAAAGTATTCCCTGTCCCCTAGGTGGTTGAGAGGGCAGCCCATCTCATTTAGCATCATCAAATTAGAGTGAGAAGGAATCATGTGGTCATCTATCGTAACCCTGTCTCCTTTACCAAGTAATAAATTGACCTTCCCAGAGAAATGAAGTGATTTATCCAAGATCACAAAAGTAGTAAGACAGAAAGGACCCTAGTTTAGGAACCCCAACTCCCAATCTTGTCCTCTTTCCACCAAATGGAAAACTTTCTTGAACAAGAAGGAAGGAGTGCTGCCTAGACATGAGGGAGAAGCCCTTGGCTTCTTGTTCCCCTTCCATCTCTAGCAATGAAGTGTCTAAACAACAATTTCTGTTGGCACCTGATGTCTTTATTAATAGAGCTATTATAGCACCAATATGAATGTCATAAGAGGCTCTAGCTGGCAGCCTGGGGGAGACCATTTGAAGAACCAGTGCTCTCAAAAACAAATACTCAACTCAGTGAGTTACACGAGATCCTGGCCCTTGCTCTGAGCTTTCACAGCCCTCCTGGAATTGATTTTCTTCACTAATATTGTCTTCCTGAGTGGAAGACAGATTTGATACATCAACATGCATTAGTAAACAATGCTTCTCAAGAAGAGAGAGACCGAGCACAATCCCTTAGCTACCCCTGCAATGAGCAAAAAAATAATAATAGTAATTTGAATGAAAAGCCTACTATGTTTCAGGATGCTGAAATTGCTGAGGGTGAAAGGCAAAAATGGAATGATCCTGTCCTCAAGGAGCTTCCATTCTCTCAAAAGGAGATATATTTGTATATTTGTGAGTCTGTTTGTGGATACAGGGCAGTCCAAAAGTCTTCATGCAGTTTCAAGTTCTAATAGCTTAAAAATGCGTAAAGATTTTTGGGACACTATATGTGTATGCACACATATACATAAAAACATACATATGCATATATGTATATACAGCCACGCAGATGGAGAGAAAGAGAGATGAATAGATGATAGATGGGTGGATGAGTGGGTGGGGGGGTGGATGGATGGATGGATGGATGAATAGATAGATAGAAATTAGGAGGATCAGGAGAGATCTCATTTGGAGGATGGTGCTAAAGCTGTCTTAAAGGAAGTAAGAGAAAAGGGATGGGGTTGCCTGACTAAGACAAAGGCATGCAAATAGAACTACCTTGGATTAGACATTGCTTCCCCAGCCCCTCAGGCTGGTCCTCTCTCCTTTCACTGCCTTTAGGTGGGACCTTTTTATCTGCCAGGTAGGGTCTCACTTGTCTACGGAGCTCCATTTTTACATTCTGTAGCTTCTCTTTGGCACTGTGTGAAGGTTCTTTATGCCCATAGATACTGACACCCCGACCCAAAGGGGAGGTCAGAGGTAGAAGGGATCTCACTGCTCATCTATTCTACTTCCTTCAGTTTTATAGAGAGGGAAATTGAGGTTTTGAGAAAGGCAAGTTCACACAACTAGTGAGGGGCAAAGCTAGGATCAGGACCCAGGTCTCCTGTCTTTCAGATAATGGAGCTGAAGTAGTCTGTAAAATACGCTATATATGTGTTAACTATATCCTCATGGAATGCTACTAGTCTCCTACAACCAGATGTGCCTCATTGGAAACAGATGTTCCAAACAAACAAGCTGTTCCAGTCTGACTGCCTACAGGTCACATGAGCCACTCTTCATCCTCCTGCCACTGCTTAGGAGATTTGCTTCCTCTTCTTCCCCTCAGCAAGTGAAGGTTGAAATATTGGGCTAGATTGGAAGCTCCATGAGTGCAGGGAGCCCAACTTGCATCTCTCCCAGTCCAAGTTCGGAGCCCTAAATGCAGTGCACAGCTCTGGGAGGGAAGAAACAAGAATAATCTTGTGGAATGGTCTAGAAACCTAACTGATGGTAATCATTTTGTTATTCAGGTCAGTGCCTGATGAGGTCTCTAACAACTGACTTCCCAAAATACTCAATAGTTGGGGACTGCTTTTATTTCAAATGAAATGTAGAAAAAAACAAGCCATACTAGGGCTGTTTGGGTTTTGCTTTTCACAGCCTGGGATCCTGGGAAGGCAGAGAACCTCCTGGATGGAGTTTCTTAGGAAGTGAAAATAGAAATGGCTTGTCAAACAACCAGAAGGGCTTCTATTAAGCATGTCACAATTTCATAGTCTGCTGATCAAAGGTAAACTTATTTTACTAATTTTTTTTGGTTCTTACATCACCCATACTTCCCAATATAGCACTCTCTCTGCCATCATCCTACCAGAGCACCAACCCTTATAAGAATCCTTCCTAAACAACAGAATCATCCAGTCATAGAATGAGCCACCTCAAGGGGCAATGGCGTCCCCCTTGGTACTCTTCAAGTTAAGACTAGATAAGCACTGACCCTGAGATCCTAGGAGGAATTCTTGCTTGGATGGGGTGCAGTGGGTGACCCCTTTTAGCTAAGGGACTCTGTGATCTTTACTTTTGTTCTTTTTTTTGCAAAGCAATGGGGTGAAATGACTTGTCCAAGGTCACACAACTAAGTATTAATTGTCTTGAGACTGGATTTGAATTTAGGTCCTCCTGTCTCCAGGGCCTGTTCTCTATCCACTGTACTACTCAGCTGCCCCTAATCCTCATTTTCTTACCCTCTGAACTTCCATATTGGGTTAATGCTAGAGTGGTTCACTATTGTGTTGGCAAGATAAGCTGTTTAGTCCCTTTTGGAGCACCTGCTGTATGCAAGACCATGTGTTCTATGGTTGGGGAAACAATGCTGTTTAAGATGTGCTCCCTGCCTTTCTACCATTTGCCTACAGTTTATTGGGAGGGGAGAATGCTAAATATAAAAAGTGTGAACAAAATATAGAAGGAAAGGAGGGAGGGAGGAAGAAAAAAGTGTAGGGAAGTATGAAGGAAGGAAGAAAGGAAGAAAAGAAGGAAAGGAAGGAGGGAAGAAGGAAGGGAGGTGGAAAGAAGGAGAAATAAGCATTTCTTAAGCACCTTATGTGTACCTGTAATGAGTTGTGCTTTACAAATATCTCATTTGATCCTCACAATAAGCCTGAGAGGTATCTGCTGTTGTTATCCCCATTTTATAGAGGAAGAATTGGAAATAAACAGAAGGGAAGTAGCTTTCTCAGGATCCTAGAGCTAGTAAGTGTCTGAGGCTGAATTCAAACTCAGAAATTCCTGACTCTAGACCCAGTCCTGTGACATTGAGCTTCCTCTAACATATGAATTAACATATGTAAAGTGCAAACTTCAAAGCACTTTAGACATGAGAGGTCTTATTATTATTCCTAAAGGTTAATGGGAGTCAGGAGCCTTAGCAGGAGTAATAATGGGAACAGAGTTGAGGAGGGGCTTTGAAGACATGTATAAGGGAATAGTGGGAAATAAGACTTGACGAGACTTTGGGGCCAGATTCTGGAAGACCTTGAATGCCAGGCAATAGAATTTGGAATTTGTTGTGTGGGCAACAGGGAGTTCCTTAAGATTTTCAATCATGAGAATAATGGGCTTGGAGCTGTACTTTAGGGAAGATAATCCAAACTCTTCAGTGTCTTCACTAGAATCTTCAGCAAGTTGGCATGGGTATCCCTGCCTGAGAAAGCACCTCACCTGAGGAGAACTGCTATGGTGACACCTCAATGACTTGCCACTGGTAGGAGGAGGGAATGGGTCTCCTAGATGCTTCTTCATTCCGTAAGATGAAGCTCCTGTCACCAATAAGAAGGGAAGATGGTAAAAGGAGGAAGCAGTCCCCAGTTCAGTGCCTGCATGGAGCTCTGCCCCTGTTACAGCTCTGAAGTTCATCCAGGGCCTTTATCCACTTGGTTTTTCCAACATCGCTCATGGGACCCCTGCTGCTCACCAAATGGGTGACTGCAGGTCAAAGCCACCAAAACATTGAGAAGATTGCCTTGAAATTGAATCAGGAACTTATTATAATAGTGATGAGTTTTCAAAACTGATAAGGAACATATTTACTTTTCCCTCTGAATATTACTAGCTCTTTAGCTAACACCCTCTTTATAGTATTTGAAAGACCTTCAGACAAGTAAAGACGATTTCCAATAAAATGACTATTATTTATAAATCAAAATTCTGACATACCCCCAATCAAAATGTCTCCCAAATAGACAACGAATGCCCAGGATATTCCAGACCATTCCCTTTTGCCATTAGGACTGGTGTTTATGTTTGGAAATACTTATCAAAATTCAGTGGAATCTCATTGGAAAAGACCCTGATGTAGGGAAAGATTGAAGGCAAAAGGAGAATGGGATGAAAAGGGATGAAATGGATAGATAGTATCATGGAAGCAATGAACATGAGTTTTGATAGACTTTGGGAAGTAGTGGAGGATAGAAGGACCTGACTTGCTAAGGTTCATGGGATACTGAAGAGTTGGATGTGACTGAAAGAATGAAGAATAACTGCCATATTTAGAGAGAGGAGAATCTAGATTCTGTTTGTACCTATCTGGTTAGGAAAGTGCAGAATGAAATGAAAGCTCAGAAAAGGATAGCCCAACACTGAGGCAGAGCCGAACACTGACTGCTCATGATGGATAGTCTGGGACCTGGGGAAGAGAAGAGAAAATACCTCTGTCCTTATGGTAAAAAAAAATGAGATAGACAAAAAGTGGCATACAGAAAAGTAAGTAAGGATGAATCAGACAAAGAAAAGATTCAGGTTAGTTGAGTAGCAGCAGGAGATCAGTTGGGAAGTGAAAGAAAAGAGCCTTGAATATTGTGACTAGGTACAAGTGACTGGCCTAGAAGCTCCCAGTTCATTCTGACCCTTGGTGTTTTATCATAGAAGTGCCTGAAATATACAAAGTGTAGGATGAGGGTGGTCGGGGGAGGACATAAAAATGTCCAAGACACAGTCCCATGTTCTCAAAGAGTTCCTAATATAGTAAAACAAGGACTGTGCCTAGATGAACCAAGCAGAAAGGGCGTGGACCACAGTCTTCCAGGGGAGACTCTAATTGTCTTAGGGGTTGAAGAGAAGAAAATTCAGGAGAGAAACCAGATTTCTTGAGGTCCAGGAAAGAGATGAACTGGGCCAAGAAAAGGAAATGGATTTTGTCATGAAGCTGTCTAACTGTAAATTATCTATATCCCAAGGGTGCTCACTGTGGAGTAACGGAATTTCTTACACTCCAAACAGCTGGACAAGTGTGATGATTCTGGACGCAATTATCTCTCCAGCTCCTTCCAGCTTGAATGGTTATGATCGTGTTGATGGTGCACTAATGAGAAGTGAAATGGCAAAGAAGAAAGGGATCAGGTTTCATTCGCAAGGCCCTAGTCTATAGAAGGGGCCCCTGCCTCAGAGGCTTATGGGATGGCCAAGCTGAGATGACCTCCAAGGTCAGTTAGTCCAACCTCCTCAATACACAGGTCAACATAGAGATTCAGACCAAGACATTTGCCTCATGTGATCATTCCCTTGGGTAAAAGGACCAGAATTCAAAACCTCTTCCCCTAACTGCAAATGCTCTTCAGTGTTCTCTTGGAGGAACCTAGGGAACTCTTGAACATGTCACTTGGAGACATCTCTAAAAATGAGAGTTTGCATTGGATGCTTTCAAAAACTCCTAGCTCTGTTATTCTTGTCATTGAAAGCTTCCTTTGGGGCTTCACTCCATTGTCTCAAGGACAAATTGTCTTTTTTATTTCTTCCTTGTTGGTGCCTAGTTTAGGGCATATTGAAAAAGAAAAGATTTTATGGAATTCTAATTTACAAGCCCCATCAAATAAGCCCACCTGGTAGCAAAGAAAAACTGTTAAGCAAAACCAAGCCACATAATGACCACATGGCTATACCCTTTCTGGTTGCTTCTCTAGGCACCCCCTTGTTTACCTGATTAGGAACACCTTGAGAACAAGTGACTATATTTTAGACATTTTTATGTCCACCCCCCCGACCACCCTCATCCTACACTTTGTATATTTCAGGTGCTTCTATGATTAAACACCAAGGTTCAGAGTGAACTAGGTGGTTCTAGGACAGTCACTTGTCTCTAGTTCCAAGCAGTCAAGGCTCTTTTCTTTCACTTTCCAACTCATCTCTTGCTGCTATTCATCTTAGCTAACATGAATCTTTTCTTTGATTTATCCTATGTCATTTTTGCTTTGGCTCTGGCTCTCACTCTCTCTCTCTCTGTGGCTCTCTCTCTGTGGCTCGCTCTCTCTCTCTCTCTCTCTCTCTCTCTCTCTCTCTCCTTGTTCTCCAAAGTTTCCAATCATTTATTCTGTTTTTCAATTCACCATTCTTTAACCCATTACAAAATAAGAACATTTGGTAAACTGGAGATCAATCAATCACCACTTATGGCAAAGTGCACAAGGCTGGGCAGAGCCCTCCTGGTTAGGGGCTGCCCAGGGCAAGGCTGACTGGCTTGAGCTGCCTTTTTCTTATAGACAATTCAGGTCTGAACTTGAAATGAACCACTTCAAAGTGTACTTGATACAGGAAAATCTGAACTTACAAAACTAATAAATTGGAGGGTGATTGCTCTCATTACAATAGGATTCTTTACTGTAAGGAATCAAACACCACAGGGCTCCTTTAAATAGCAAGCTCCCTTCATGCATTGAAAATGGAATTCTATTTATAAAGCTTCAATTTAGACACAATTCTGCAGAACCGCATCTACTGTGTAAACCCAGAGACACCTGTATTGTATTTGCATAACATCCATCTGTCTGTGCAAAATACAGTCATTAGTTTAAGGCAAATGAGGCACTCTTAGAAATGAAATTCCATAGTAGGCCTGCTGCTCTGGTGTAGGTCAGCTCCTTCCTCTGCCACTTTTGCCGTACTACTGACTTCTCAAGGTGACTGTCTGGCACTGGTCAGTCCTCCATTTCATTTTGGGGTAGTGCCTACTTCTCTCGCCCTCAAATCAGCTCCCACAATAAAATCATCTGAGAAGTAAACCAGCTGAGTAGACAGGCTACGGCAAAACCAAACCAATTCTTTCCACTGAATAATAGAACAGGAGAGCTGGCTGGGACTTTGGTAAGCAATCTGAATCCAAAGTCATTGGAGATGAGCTCATTTGGCCATGGACCTTAGTTCTTTTCATGAACTGAGTCTCCCAGGAGTTCAGTGGAAGGACCATGAGCTCATTACGAGGCCCATGTCCATTTTTTACAGTGGAAGGGAACTTTCAGAGAAAGAGAACTCACCATTAAGTGAGCCACATAATTTTTATGAGTGCTGGCTGACTGTGGATCCTACAGAAGGCCGGCAAGCTTCTCTGAGGTGGTTTTTCTGCCTGCCTCACTGCACTGAAGGGGATGTCAAGAAATGTCAGAAACACTTCAATGTACTTTTGTATTTGCAAAGTGCCAGTGGTTATACTGTAATGTGGCAGTATTTGAATGCTAAAATAGATGGAAGAACTTTCCATGACTTCCCTTGCACACCCAGATATGTTTGTAGCACCAAAGCCTAATACATGGGATGACTTCCTTATATTCTCACTACTTAGTCAGTTTCTTACTCCCAGACCAGTACTCTGAGAAAGGTTCTTATTTTCTTTTCAATACAACCTTCCTTATGGGAGGAAATAAGTTAAATGGTGAGATTGGCAGCAGCCCATTGAAACAAAAGTGGGGGCAAGTGGGGTTTTACCCCATGATGACAAAGCTGAGAGGAAGCCAACAAATTCATGGAGTTGCTCTTTAGTGATCTCCTACCTCCTCTTTCTGCGCCTTTCTCCCAACTTTAGGAATATTTGGACACCTGGCATCTTATGTTTATTTTGGCTATTCACAGTCAATTATGGCAGCACCCTCCTCACTCTTGCCTTCTCCCTGTACTCTAAAATGACCATTGTCCCTCTACCCACTACCCAAGCATTAACATTCCCATTCCCTTACTGCCACTTCTCAGTTACCTTTAAGAAAAGCCATTGGTTCAAATTAATTCCTATTAAGATGTGAAAGATTAATAGGAAAGAATCTCTTTCAAAGTTGTCCATCTTAGTGTAGCTTGCCAATGGTGCTTGGTTATACATTTTCCCCTCGTTCACTATCACCTTCAGATCTTAGGTAAGAATCTTTTCTCTTGCATCCCAAACCCAATCTATGAATGAAGGCTACCTAATGCGCTGAGAACTTATGTGCATCACTTCACATTCTTGGCTTCACTCAGGTCTTACAGAAGAGCATTATGGTCAGGGAGTAAGAAGCAAAGGTGCCTATTAGAATGTTCTTTTCTCTAGACTCTTGTATGAAACACGAAAGCCAAAGAAGAGACTAGCTGATTTCTGTCTGAAGTCAGGAAAGAGAAGGAAAGCTCCTCTAAATACATTTTGAGGTCTTTTCTGAATCAGTGTCAGGTTGAAGTGTGACTCTGGCAGGGAAGGTCATGGACTGGAGGGAGAACAGCCACCTGCCAACGTTGGAGATCATGCAGAACAAATGGCAGTTATCTCACCTTTCTCTTGATGGGAGGTTGGGAAGGGAAAGACAGATAAACAAGAATCCAAACCACAACTGTATCAAATATTTAAAAATAAATTCCCAAGGCCCTTGAACGTTCACAGATTGATACATTCTACCCATTACAGAGAGATGCGAGGACAAACATCATTGCTAGTCTACTAAAGAAAAACGTTAAAAATCTAAACAAGAAACCTGTGCATTTGCATGCCCTGATTACTCAGAATCGGAGAGAATACTGTATATTTTAATATATAATTAAATTCAGCAAATAACACAGCAGATGAAGAAGGATTGTGTGTTCTCATTCTGGTGGGGAAAAAAAAGTTGCTAAAAATACCCAAGCCTGATGCTGCCTTGAGATGGGAGATGCCTTTCTTCCCCTTTTGACTCAGTGATTCCTGTCTCAGTCCATTGCTAAATGTATGTTAATATGAGCTGAGTTGACCCAGAGGCCATGACCCTTTCCTCCAACTTTAACTAGTCTATTTAGAGAACCTCCTGGCATGCTATGTGAGCAGCTGTAGGAAAAGGACATGACTTTAGGTCACTAGCAACTCAGAAGGAGACAGAGTATTCCTTCTTTCCTGTTTTGATATGGACAGAAACATTTTCCCTTTACTTTTAGAAATCTCTTGGCTAAGGGGTAGCTAGGTGGTGCAGTGGATAGAATACAAGCACTGGACTCTTAAGTTCAAATTTGCCCTCAGACACTTAATACTTTATTTTGCTGTGTGATGGCTTCCAATGAGCAGTACTGATAGAATGTAAGAGATGGTAAGAGAACTGAAATAATGTTAAGAACCATATATCTACAATTTGTGGACAGACCTGCTTCACTAGAGCAAAAATTCTAAACTCATAGCTAAGGGAAAATTCTTGGGTCTGTATAACTAGCAAGAGCTAAGTTTGGGTTAAGTGACATGAAACAGACTCTCAATATGGAGTAGGGGCAAGACAGAGAGCCTGGGATCCTGCAGTATAGGGTCACTTGATGGGGTAAAGAAGAAATTCAACCCTCATGCCATCTGGCAACTGCCTATTATTAATTCTGGGTCAAATTCTCCTGTTTTCACGCTGCTGAAGGATTGCAAATGTCAGCACCTTTTCAATTTGATGCCTTGAGGCGAAGCCCTAGTTTCCCTATCTTGGTTACAATTCTGCCTGTGCACTTAAGGAGTTGTTAGGAGCAGTTTTACCTGTGCTGGGAAGGGCCAACAGATGACCACCATTTGCCAATGAGATAAGGAGATCATTCTTGGATTCCCAGTCAGCCGTTGGGCTTGAATTGGAGGGCGTTCCAGGTTCTCTCCTGTGATCTATTTGACAAGATCTCTGAGGCACTTAGGAAGGAGTTGACTGGATGCTATCAGGAACTGAGTGCTAGACTCCCAGAGTTCAATGCAGCCTCAGACATTTAGCTGTGTGACTTGGGGCAAGTCACTTAACCTTTCTTGGCCTCGATTTTCCCACCTGTGATATGTAGCTAATGATAGCACTAGGCTGTACAGGAAATAGGTCTGGAGTCAGAAAGACCAGAGTTCAGATCCAGCCTCAGCCTCTGCAAGTCATGTCACCCTGTTTGCCTCAGTTTCCTCCTATGTAAAATGAGCTGGAGAAGGAAATGGAAAATCACCTTAGTAAACTTTGTCAAAAATGGCCAAAACATAGGGTCACAGAGTTGAGCATGACTGAAAATGACTGAAAAACAAAAACCTTACAGATCTGTTGAAGAATTAAATGAGATAATAAGTGCTTAGTAATCCTTAAAGTAATACATATGCAATTAATAAGATTCACTGGGGAAAGGATTAGTGGCCTTGATCAAGGGTCTTCCTCTCTCTGAAGTTCCTTTCCTTGTCCATAAAGTGGAGCTTCCTGTTCTTAAAATCTGTAAATCTTAGACCATAGGGTGATATTCTTTTTAAAAAAATACCATCTCTGATATAGTGTGGATAACGTTTACAAGTGAGGGCACTTGAAGCCCGGCTGCTGGCTAGCCAGGGCAAAGCATGGTGGGGTGATCAGGATAAAGATTCCAAGGTCGGGCGGCTAGGTGACACATTGGATAAATCACTGGCCCTGGAGCCAGGAGTACCTGTGTTCAAATGCGGTCTCAGACACTTAATAATTACCTAGCTGTGTGGCCTTGTGCAAGCCACCTAACCCCATTTGCCTTGCAAAAAAAAAAAAAAAAACCTAAAAAGATTCCAAGGTCCCTTAAACCAGGAATAGTTTGGATACTCATTTAGCAGCATAGTAACAATTGAGTTTGTCCTATATTTCTTAGGAATAAATCATTTTAAAAGGAGTCTACCAGTTGGCTACTTCTTCATGGCCCTTTTCTGGTCAGATCTTTGGTTACTTTCCCACTCTAGGGACTCCTCCCTTCCAAGTAGTGCCTCCCACTGCAAAATGCTGGGTTCAACCTCTCCCTCAATTAAATTTATCATCAAAAGTTGATTTGTGCTTGCCTTTCCCATTGTTTGCCCTGGATTCCTTTGCAAAGTTTGCTCCAGGTACCAAAACTATTTGTTATTGACTTCCAGTTCATTGAAAAGATTTTTTCAGTCATTGAGTAGGGGGGTCTAGCTAAGTGTCACATAACCAACCTCCTTCCTCCCGCTGGAAAGTAACCTGAGCCTTGCATACCACCAGGGGCTTCTCTGACACAAGTATTTTGTCCCTTTTCCTCCAGAAACTTTGACAAACCAGCAAGTCCCCACTCATTTCAATGAGAAACAAAGTGGATATTGCTAAACTTAATGATCAAACAAAGTAGTGATTGGGGAAACCATCTGATTTAATTTCCAAGAGTTATGTTTTTCAGTAATTCAAATTAGCTGATTTGGGAAAGAAATCTTCTCCAAACTCTTAACTGCTTTTATCTAATCAGATCCCTTAAGCACGATTTAGAGAGAAATATGATGATTCCTTAATCTCTATGAAAATGATGAAATGCTAATAGGGAGCAAGGGCTGACCTTTGCAAGAGACACCCTTGGTTTTCAAATGATTCAGAGTATGTATTTGTTATCTTTTTGCCCTGAGTCAATTAGCAATTCTTCCTTGGATATACCACATGACCTTCCTCCTCTCCATTTGCCAACCCCTCCCCTTATCTTGCTTGCTATAGAAATATGTTCCAGCCACATACTTTAGAGAAGTAAAGAAATGATATGCTGAGGTGAGGATGCACAAAAAGGCTGGCATTCCTATCATGTCTTTTATGGGTGTCTCACATGACTCTGGCTCTGACTCTGACTCCCTTCCCTTCTCCTTCTCCTTCTCCCTTCTCCCTTCTCCCTTCTCCCTTCTCCCTCTCTCCCTTCTCTCCTCTCCTTCTCCCTTCTTCCCCTTCTCCCTTCTCCCTTCTCCCTTCTCCCTTCTCCCTTCTCCCCTTCTCCCTTCTCCTTTCTCCCTTCTCCTTCTTTCTCTTCTCTTTCAATACTGTCTCCCTTGATCTCATCATCTCCCATGGCTTCAATGAACATCTCTATGGGGATGACTCTCAGATTTAGGTACCGAAACCTTATCTCTCCCAAATTGTGGTTCTTCATCTCCAGCTACTGGCTAGATCTCTCTACCTGGCTGTTCTGTACACATTCAAATTCAACACTTTTCCTTCTTCTCGATTTCTCCTCTAGTTTTCCAAATTGGGACAGAATCATGTATATTCACAATCTTAGAGTCATCCTTGACTTTCCCTTATCTCTCCTGTGTCCCAATATTCAATCTATTGCTAAGTTTTATTTTCACCTTCACAATTTTCCCATCTGTCCCCATTCTCTCAACTCATGTAAACACCCTTCTAGTTCATGACCTTATTCCCCTCTCTCCTAACTGGCTGCAATGACTCCTGAATTGAGCTCCCTATATCCAGTGGACCCCCAATCCTCCCTATTTTCCACTAAACCTGCCTAAAGGCCCAGGATTGACCTTGTCATTATCCTGCCTCGGGACCTTTCAGTGGCTTCTTGGTGCCTCTACTCCTTAGCTTGGCATTTCCATCCCTCTGCAGTCTGGCTCTCACTGTTCTAGACTTACTTCCAATTTGTGTTTCAACACAAATTAACCTCCTAACGATTCTCCAAACTTCACATTCCATCTCCCATCTCTGACACTTTCCAGGGAGGGAAGGCTACCTTGGCCAGGGAACAACAATTCAGGAGGTGATCAGACTGGGATTAACATGTTCGCCTGTGGACAAAAAAAAATCAATTTGGCCAAGAAATGCAATCAAGAGATTTGGGCAGCGTTTTTTATTCCAAGGAGCCTAGGTTGTAACCTAGATGATGTTTTGTTGCTATGCTTTGTAGCTCAGCAACTCAATAACATTTTGCAAACATCTACTATATGTTGGGGAACACTCCAGGCACCCAGGATTTAAGGACAAAATCCCCAAATGGTTCTTACCCTCAGAGTTCTTACATTGGGGTGGGGGTGAGGAGTGCCATGTTCATTAAAATAAAGGTAGTTTGACACAGGGGTGAGAAATCAGGAAAGTCTGAGCCTGGAAGGAAGTTAAGGATTGTGGGAACTGAACATGGGAAGGCAGTGCAATCTAGGTGCAGAGGACTGCCCAGAAGCAAAGTCCAGAAACAAATCCTGTTGTGGGAAAGCTTTGGAGGGGGGAGTGTTACTGCAGTGGTGGTTTCCTATATGGCCACTTTGTCATTCATCTCCTCTCCAGTTCATTCTCTACATAGTCAAAATAATCTCCTTAAAGTTTAGATCTGGCCCTATCATTCTCCAGCTCAAAAGTCTTTTTGTGGCTCCCTATTACCTTTTAGCTAAAAGGCAAGTTCCCTGGTGAATTATTGAAGGCCTTTCTAGCCTCACTTCCTACATTCTATGCTCCAGCTGTCTCCTTTCTCCATGAAATTGTAAAGTTGCCTTCCCAGGCTCAATTGCATTCCCTCTCTCTACATCTCTGATTATTAAAGACCTTCTTTTAAGCCTCAACTTGTATATATGTTCTCCTTCTTTGTGCAACTGGAGGGATCTCTCTTACCTTATTTTTCTTAAAGCATGCACTCCTGGATTATTCCCACATAAGATCTTAGATTTAGAGCTGAAAGGGACCCCAACTCCATTGCTGGAATCCCAAGTCCTCCTTTTATAAAGGAGAAAACTGAGGAGGGGAAGTAATTTGCCTGAGATCATGCAAGTAAGGCAAGATTTGAACCCAGGTGCTTGACCTGAAATGTCCATTTTCCACTGGGTCAAGTTGCCTCCCTGGAATGCCTTGAGGGCAGGGACTATGTTCATTTTTTTTTCCCTTTCAATGATCCTCATCTCTAAGCACAATGCCTTGCAAAGAGTAGTTGCTTAGTCAGTTTTCATTGAAGTCACTAGTTGCATCCTGTTTCTTTTTTTTAGTTTTTTTTGCTAGGCAATGGGGTTAAGTGGCTTGGCCAAGGCCACACAGCTAGGTAATTATTAAGTGTCTGAGACCAGATTTGAACCCAGGTACTCCTGACTCCAGGGCCAGTGCTTTATCCACTGTGCCACCTAGCCGCCCCTGCATCCTGTTTCTTGGTTGCCCAGTTCTAGCTTCTGAGGAGCCTGATCTTGCCAGGGATCATACAGAAAGCCATAATGGATAGATCACAATGAGACAGGCCAGATGAGTAAGGGACATCTACCTATGGCTAAGGAATTTTTACCAATAGAGTAAGGAAATCAAAGAAAACTCATATCAGAACTCCCTATGGGAAAGACCAATGCTCCCAAGGGTGTACATATATATATGTATATATATATATATATATGTATATATATATATATGTATGTATATTCACACACACATACTACACACAACACACTATCTGATAGGATAAGCTGCATTCTTTGTATTGGTATGTCTAGCACTTAGCATTACCTAGAACATAGTAGATAGTTAATAAATGTGTGTTGATTGATTAAGAGTGCCAATCTCAATACGATGATACTTGAATGAATATGTGACCTCACAATGTGAGCACTCCTCCCAACAGGGAAGTCCACAGTCCATCCATATCTTTCCATAAATCTACTACGGGAACTCCCAACAATGTGTTTCTGACTTTCCTTTAGTCCTCTTAAAATTTTATGACACCAGTGAAGCACATGCTTTGGTCCACCAGTCATTCCGAGCTCTTGCCCCATGATTGGGCCATCATCTTTCCTGAACATTCATCTCTGTGATGGCATCTTTAGCAGAAATTCTCCTGTGTAATGCCTGGTCAAGCCCAAAGCCAATTTTCAAACTACTGTTGGCTCCTGTAATGAGACAGTCCTTGGAGCAAGATAGTCAATGTATGAGTAGGAAGAGAGGGCAAACACAGAAAACTGCCCATTCCCTTGATCTTCACCAGTTTCCAATAGCACTGGGTCTACCCCATGAAGAAAGCATGCTACATGATGAATATATCTCCTTTTGATGAACCAGAGAAGTCTCTGAAATCTTTCCCTATGTGTTGACATTCAAGACATCCATTTGCTTATTGAAATCTCATTTTTGTGCATTATCAGGTCATCTAAGAGACCTGTGGATATTTGTGATGTCTGAACATCATTCTCTTACAAAAATAACCTACTGAAAACATTTTATTTATGATTAAAGAACATAATATTTACAGGACACTTTAAAAATAACAAGTCTCTTGATACCATTTGAGCCTCATGACAACCGTGTGGCATAATTAATACAAGGACTGAGCAGCATTTTACAACTGGGGAAACTGAGGTTCCTTGAGGTGAAATGACATACCCATGGTTATTGGTTAGAAAATAAGTAATATGTGGTTTGGATCCAGGACTTCTTAACTCCAAATCCTATACTACAATTGCTTCACTGCACTACTTTGACTTAAGTACAATTATAACTTATGATAAAATATTTTGGAGTTTGTGTGCAAATTGAGGTGCAAATCAGGCCATGTAGGGATGGAATTGAGTGGTTCTCCATAGAAGATAAGCATTATAAATCATGTCACATTTGAATCAATATCTTTGCCTTTCCTGCTATTGATTTTGTGTAAGCTTATTGCCTCATTTCTGATGCTCAGTAATTAGATGACCTTTGCCATTTTCTTGGATTCTTCCCCATCCCCCACAGGTTGCTGGGCAACTTATTTCAGTTACTGCTAGCAAAAGAAAGGTCATAGGTTTTCTGTATGGTCAAGGATTTTGAGTACCATACACACAACACTGTCAGTGCAGAGCAACAATTACTGGCTTTCCCAATGCTAGATTAGAATCTTATGTTTATCTGGGGTGTCACTATAGTATCATTAGATAAACATATTTAGGTGCCTATGAGTACAAAGCTCTGTCCTTGGTGCTAGAAATAAAAAGAGGGGAAAAAAAAGTCACTGAGCAAACAAGTCTTTTAAAGAAGAATTCAAGTAAAGTTTTACCCATTCAGTCTGAATCAAGGAAATTCCAAGTTATGAATCCCTACCAATTTTAGTGGAAAGAGTGCTAATTTGAGAGTCTGAGGACCTGAATTCAAATTCTGATTTTGCTCCTTACTAGTTGTATGACCTTAGCCAAGTCATTTTCCTTTTCGGGTCTTCACTTTCCATATTTTATTTTTCTTGTAAAATAAAGGGCTGGAATAGCTTATGGCCCTTCTAGGGACCCAGTAAGCCTACAGTTATTGAAATAATAAAAGTATCATTGCAGATCATATAAATGAACAAAGAACATATGGTTCCTAGCAAATTTCTTGAAGAAAAAATGAATTTGCAAATGAATTCAAAAGCATTTGGGCAAGGCACTGTAATGCTTTAATTCTAAAGGGAACCCTTGAATTCTCCTTATATTCCATATATGTATATGTGTATGTATATGTATATGTATATGTATGTATATTCACACACACATACATACACAACATACTATCTGATAGGATAAGCTTATTTGTAGCTCTTCTATTAGTATTAGCCATTTTTAGCTCTTATGAAGTAAAAATTATTGATTGAAGTTGGACCCTATTAAGAAATATGAGACAAATTAATTCTTGCTAACAGGCTAACAGGCATAGCAGACAAATAAAACTATAACATTCCATTTTGTTCTAGAATTTTTTGGGCCTCCCAGCAGTAGTCCTATGAAGTTGGCATTACAGGTATTTCCCCCCATTTTACAGAGGAGGAAAGAGAGGCACGGAGAACTCACTTTGCCACTTCAGTCTTCTCATCTGTTAGATGTAAGGGTGGATGTGAACCTAACACTTCCTGCATCCATCCCCAGTTCTCTCTATGAATGCTATTAGTGGAAACTCACATTGATAATTCATTGTATCTGGCATCTCATCCCTTTAGGAATGCTGATGGCAACCTGCCCATGCCTAACTATCAAGTTATGATTTTTGTCCATGTCCTATAAATCTCCTCAGGTAGTCTATTCTACATGGTAGAATCTTGAACCCTTCCTGCTCTTGTCCTATTGTTACAGAGATACCACTGGAGGACACATATGGGCCCCTTAATTCAGGAATTTGTTCATGTTATTTCCTGTTTATGTCCAAATTTCCTAACACATCAGAATGGCTTGTTCCCTACTCTTGTCAGAAGTTTAGTGGAGAACAAATTCTTTAGGACTCATGATGAACCTGATTTTCTACCTCCTAAGGGAGATGTGAAGGATTCAGGATGTAGATGGAGACATATTTAATTTGTATATGGACCGTGTGAGAATTTGTTTTGTTCAACTATACATGTTTATAACAAGAGATTTGTTTTTGTTCTTGCTTTCTCATGGGGAAAAGGTGGGAGGGAAGAAGAAAATGCAGATCTGAGAATAAATTTAATTTAGAAAATTAAAAAGAAATGTAATGGCAAAAACAAGGTCAAGGGAAGTTGTTTTTGTTATTGTTTTCAGAATGAGGGAGATTTAAGCACATTTGGAGATGGAAGGAAAGGCGTCATTGGAAAGGAAGAGAAAGGGGAGAAGTTTGGGACTAGTTGCTTTGGGGAATGCTATAGGGAGTCAACAGAAGAGATAAACAAAAAGATTGCCAGGCAGCAGTGAGGGAAAGGCTGAGAGAAAAGACCATGAATTTGGAGGAGGCCCAGTGAATACAGCTCTGTGCCTTTTCCCAGAAAACAACCCCCAGCATCCTGACAGGGCCCTCTGTCTCCTTCTTGAAAAATAGAGCCAAAAATGATCATCTTAGATCCCACATTCTAAATTTCTGCCAGTTCTTCCATCCTCCAACAATCTATCTCCAGACCTGCTTAGAGAGCATCATCTGGATCAATACAGTGGGGGAAGGGGGTTCCCAATCCCCTTAAAATGGTCTTGGATTCTGAAAACCCCTAGAAAAAGCTTTGGAATCATTCTTCCTCCATTAGGCCCCCAAACTAGAACTGTGCTGAAATTTATGGATTCCTAACTTGTTTTCAATGTTGTATATTACAAAGCAAGAAGCATTGAGAATTGGGGGGATGCTTGATTTTTAAAGAAAGGCTCCCAACACCATCAATGTAGTATAATAATTGGTTACTGAGACAGGTAAGTGGTGCAGTAGATAGAGCACTGGCTCTGGAGTCAGGAGGACCTGAATTCAAATCTGACCTTAGACACTTATCAATTGTATGACCCAGGGTAAGTCACTGAACCCTAATTGCTTCACCTTCAGAGCCATCTCCAGTCATCCTGATTCATATTTGACTACTGGACCCAGATGACTCTGAAGGATAAAGTGAGATTGGTGACATCACAACTCCCCTCACTCAAATTGAATCCTTATGTGTGTCATGACATCACCTTCCCAATGCCATGGTTTTCTTCGAGAACAAAGGACAAACATATGATGTCCTTAGTGAGGTGCTATCTTTTGAAGTTTTTCATGTTGATGTAATATTCCACCTGAAACAAAATGTTTATACAGAAATAAAAAACTCTGATTGAACAACAGCATACAATTAATCGCAGAAAAGCACTGATCTTGGAGGAGGAAGAGCTAGGTTCAAGCCCACCTCTTAAACATACCAGCTATATGACCTTGAGAGGCTGTGCCAGTAATGGCTTATTCCAAAATAGACCTTCCCTTCTCCCTGTATTCCCTCAGTAGTCTGGGACTGGGGGGGCACCTCTCTTTATAGCATTACTTTTGTGCATTCCATGACCTCTCCCCAATAGTCTGACTACTAATAACTGCACCAAATACTGGGTATTTGAAGAGACTTAAAATTTCAATCACAAAATCACTGAATCAGAAGGGACCAAGGTGATTATCCAATCCAGCAAACATCTCCTCTGCAACAAGTGATCACTCAATCTGTGCTTTAGGACTTCTGGGGAGCTTACTATCTCACAAGGCATTGGACTGCATTTTGGAAATAACCTGTGTAAAGTTTTTATAAATCTTAGAACATTATATAAATCCTTGCTTTTATCAAAATCATCATCATCATCATCAATGAACCCAGTGAGAAGATTCTCTCTTGAGAGAGTCAGAAAGGATGGGCAGACATGTACAGGATACAATCTATATTTTTGAATGATCTGCCAGCTTCATTGAGATTATGGATTCATTTCAGAAGTATTGAAATATGACCTATGGTAACCATTGAGTGTTCCTTTCTATGGATATGGAAGTGGATAGGTAACAAGGGAAGAGTTACAAGGATCTTAAGAAATTATATTAATAATAATAATAATAATAATAATAATAATAATAATAATAATAATTCAAAGGCATTAAGTATAAGCAAAGGTGAGAAGGGGCCAGGTTGTGAAGGACTTGAGCAAACAGTAGTTTGCATTTGATCCTAAACATAATATGGAACCACTGGAGTTCATTCAACAGGGAATGACAGGATCAGACTGAAAAGACCTTCCTTTATGAATGTCTCTTTGGCAGGTGTGAAAAGGATAAATCAGAGAAATATTTTTGAGGCAGTGAAATTAATTAGGAGGTTGCTGCAATAGTCCAAGTGAGAGGTGCTGAGGACCTGACCCAGGATGGGGCTAAGTGGAAATATGAGAATGAACAAGAAAAATGTTGTATAGGTAGAATGATCAACACTGGGCTACTTAATTAGATATGTGGGCTGAGACAAAATGAGAAGTTGGTGATGACTCACTCTTAGGTTGTAAACTAGCTGGAAGGATGGTAGGAACTTCAACAGAAATAGGAACGTTTAGAAGAGAGGTAGATTTGAGGGGAAACAAGGTGCTCTGTGTCAGACATGTTAAGGTTGTGATGTCCAATAGGCAATTGGTAATGCCAAACCGGAGCTCAGGAGAGAGTCTAGGACTGAATATAGAGCTGTGGGAGTCATCTGCATGAAAATGATGATTGAAGGTATGAAAGCTGATCAGGTTACCTAGAGAGAAGGTAGAAAGAACAAAGAGAAGCAGGTCTAGAAAAGAGATTGTGGAGGGAAGATTACCATATGGATGCTGTCCAAACTGTTACCATCCATATTGATCTAAAAGTTCTTAAAAGGCCAGGGTGTAGGACTTGGTGATCAGTTTTATTGACTGAGCCAAAATATTCATATAAATGCTTTTTGATCATGATTGTGATGATAATTATGATGGTTAAGTCGAAATATTCCAATATATTCTAAAATATTCTCATTCTGACTCCTATATCATGTGCTTCTATAGCAAATAAATCATGTTACATATTATAGATATGTAACGGTGTTGGTGGTGTTGGTGATGTGAATACATATGTGCGTGTGTGTGTGTGTGTGTGTGTGTGTGTGTGTGTGAAAAAGAATGCCTGGGAGCACTTCCACATTGGCTATGACTATAGAAAAATTTGGCCAAGTTTTTGTAGTCTGTGTTTTGGAGTAAACTTCACTGCTAGTTCCCAGTGCCCAACCCAATCTTATAACTATTAGCATTTCATTTTCTGTTTTACTGAGGTGCAAAATCAGTTCTCCTTCCCTGTCCTCACATGTATGGATGTGATTATTAAACTCTATAGGGAAGAACCACTATGGTGTTTTTCTGAGTTCTGAGCAAGACTATGTGTTCCAATTGAAAATACTTCCTAGTCAAAGCAATATTGCTGCTAAGGAGGAACATTGCCTTCTGCAAAATTGACTTCTATGTGTTTCATGACCAAGAAAAAAACATCATGAGCCTAGGGAAGGAAGAAGGATCATATAAGCATCCTGTCTCAAATCTACCAAATCTACCATCCTCATGGAGGTCTGATCTTTTAGTTCAAGAAACATTGGAAGAAACTATGGCATGGTAGGTCAAACTGTGAGCACTGTGAAGTGATAATTGAGAAGAGGAAGTGTTCCTAACTAACATTTCACCTCTTTCAGTTCCAGTTTCCCATCCATACAATACGAATCATAGCACCTGCCCCACAGTCTTGTTGTGAGGTTCAAAGAAGGTAATGTGCATACAGCACTTTATAAACCATAAAGAACTATAGAAATGTTAGTTATTATTATTAATAACAACAAGATACAAAGCAAGAAACAGTCAGTCCCATTATTTTATTGTCTCAGGGGTCAAATGAGATGCATGGCCCAATGAACTAGCTGATCTCCTGATGAGTAGGCAGTTGGTATGACAGCCAAGAGGCTCTTGGGAATGATCACACAATGTAACATTAATAGATTTATATTGAACTCTTCCACAGTAGCTGACTGTTACAAATGGCATTTCCTAGAGCTATGGATTTATTTTATTCACAGTAAACATTATTGAATTCTAAGCAAGGTCCTTTTGCTACCATGTTTTATTAGTTATTAAATGCTTGCTTTGAAAAAAATCCTGTCTTCTGATCTCCAGTGCCTGGCTTTCTGTCAGTATGAGTGAAAGCTGTGGAATGCATCCTTCAGTGGACAATGGCATCTGGTCAGCTCCAAAATGATACTCTGACAGGAGCTTTGTGCCATAGTATATATGCCTCAGTCCATTGTGTTTGGGACCAATTGGGATCACTTTGGATCAATACGCAGCACCTATGGCCTTGCTGCTCCTGGAGGACTGAGTTATTGACCTGCCTCATGACAATTGGCCTACCCTGCTTAGGGGAAGTTATTTGGATCTTCCTGAGGCATCTACAAAGATGGGTTTATGACTCAGACCAACTTGTCATTTGAGTTGGCTAAGGCAGCCATTGAAAGACAAAAATGCTTCCCTTGACTGAAGAGAATCTAGCATGTTCTGTTAGACTGTCAGTCAAAGGGTTCAAACCTCATCACCTAAAGCATGCAGACATCCACTCATAGGATGCAAAAATTAGCCAAGATTTTTAGAAACTGTTTCATCTAGAAGAATCAACATAGTATAGAGGCTGCAATATATGGGAAGAAGAAGAGTCAGGAAGACCTATGTTTGAATGCCTTCTTAATATGCCCTAGGTAAATCAATTAGTTTTCCTGAGCATCAGGTTCTTTGTCTGTAAAAATGGTGATAATAAGAACAGCATCTAGCTCTCAGGGTCATCAGATGAGATCATGTGCATAAAATACTTTGTAAATTGTAAAGTACTCTATGAACATCAGACATTACAAACTCCATCAATTTACAGAAGAAAATTCAGGACAAAGAGAATGGAAGTTACTTGTCCACAGTGACATGAGTAGCAGAGCCATCACCAGAGCCTATATCTGTAGACTCCTAACCCTTTGCTCTTTATATAGTCCATAGTACTGTGGGCTTTTCCTGCCTGACCTAGAGCTTTCCCCTCACTAGGGGACCTCTGACCATCTATTTAGCTTCTTTACTGGAAATAACTGTATGGTGACCAATGTCAGCCTGCAACACCCCAAAATCTGTTCCATGGCTGCATAGAATAGCAAACTCTTTGGGGGATGCAGTGACAAATGGCATATTTGAGCATATGGGATAACACACCATTCGGATTGAAGTCAAAAGGAAAGAAAGCAGCATAAGCTCCATAGTATAGCCCAATTCCATCTATGAGAGAAGAATTCAATTCTTGCTTTGAAGAGGGCATGAACTCTTGTAGTCTCCCGATGGTGCCATTTGGTGAATTGCTGCTCTAGTGGCTTCTATACCACCAGTTTCAGGCCCCTAAGATCCCATCTCATCTCTAGACCCCTGGGGTCACCAATTTCAGCAGCACAGCTAATGATGGGAAAAATCATTGTAAGGAACAGGTGGATAATGTACAAGGATATTACATGAGGGGGCGAGAGAGAAAAGGCTGCTGATGAGACACAGTCAGGGAAGAGAGCAAAGAAGAAATAGCAGCCATGCTGTCTGTCTGCCTCATTTTCCTTTCTTATCTTTCAGGATACAGACAAGGAAATTCAGCATTCTAGGGGTCATCTGTGGCTGCTCTGTGAAAGGATCCTTCCCACGTAGATGCTCTTGACAACTACTACCTTCTTACTATTTGTAATGGTGGCAGGGGTGAAGGAAAGAGATTCCAACCAGGATAATAGACCTTAGGAAAGTAGGTCCTAATGAGGTAGGTGAGAGACAGTATGGCTTGTGGGTATGGATATGGGGCCCTGACTGACATGTTGTAGTGGGTATTAAGGAATGGAGTCAGGATGCTAATAGGACTTGGATCTGTATCAAAGAAAGATAGGTTGAAGGACCTCAGATACTTAGCCTGGAGAAGAAAGAGTCAGGTGAATGAATATGGAAATTGTCTTTGTATTCTAAGGGCTGATATATAGAAGATGGATTGTTAGGTCCTAGAGACAGGAACAAGAAAGGACCTGTGAGCCTCAAGTAGGCAGGCTTAGACTTTGATGGTATGAAAATCTGCCTGATCTGAATCACTCCAGAGGGCATCAACAGGTAGAAAAATTAATTTGGGTATAATCAATCCATCAGCAAACAATTGTTAAGTACCTACATTGTGCCAAGCACTGGATAATGTAGAAGTCTAGGAACTGTTCAAAAAGTGGATTGGGTAATAGTGAGTCCCTCTGTCCCTGGAGATGCCAAAGTTTGATGGTCTTGCCTTTGTTTGGAGTGAAGGAGTGAGCAAGTGGGGGCTAAAGGCCTGTTTTGACTCCAGCCAAAGGGAGGGAGTGTGACTTAGGCTCAGGCTAGCTGAGAACCACAGCTGTCTGACCATCCACTGAATCACTAGTTCTTGGACTCCAGAAGCATATGGAAAGTGATGGTGATGGTAATGATGGCAATGATGATGGTGGCTGACCACCAAGCCATGAAGGTTTGCAAAGTTCTTGACATCTTATTTGATGACTGCAAAGCAAAGGGTGATACTACCATTCTGCTTTCTTTTTTACCCCTTTCTTCTTATGAAAAAAATGAAATAGTAAAGACAAAATGTGGCATCCTTGAATATATACTGTCCAGGCCCTTCTCCACCCCTAAAATTTGCCTTACATTGTTCTGAATCTGAATAGTGCTGACACAGGGTTTTGCTTTCCCTTGGTCAGTTTGCCCTGATCTCAAGATAACCAGTCTTGAAAGAAATATTCCTCAAAGATTGGTTAAGTGATTTTCCCAAGGCAGTTGAAATAGGGATTGAACCCAGGGCTATCCATACCCTATTTTGGACTGCTATTAATGACAACCACAATGGTGCTCCAAATCAAGGAGTTATTTTCGAGGTAACAAAAAGCAGGGAGGGGACAGTTGCTATAACTGAGGCCCGATTTTCTACTGTAAATTCTACCTAAAATCTCAACACTGTGATGGGAGCATTAAGGGAGGATAGAGATAGTGGCTATGTCTACACAGAAGCCAGTCACCAGCTCCCACAATCAGAAGACTCTTCAGGTAGCACTTAGGCCTATGCAGATGATGGGCCTAGAAAAGCTACTTCCTCTACCACCCCAGGCATAGGTTCCATGCTCTGCTCCCCAGACTCCATTCCAGTGAGCCTCTGTGTAGCACACTGCCATTTCAGACATCCTTGGCCTTCTTGTTCTCCTCAGACTTCAAGGTGGAGCCAAGGAAAGGACCCCTCCTCAGCACCCCACCAAAAGTTGACACGGCTGCAAGACTGTTAATGAAGACCAAGACATGAATCAGAGCCTTTCTCCACCTAGGACTAGGAGCTGAGTACCCTTCAAGACCCACTATGGAATGTTTCCAAAAAGAAGCCATGCATTTCATGCCCATCTCTAGTGATGCAAAATTTCCTACCTATGGTTTGCAAAATGACAAATGATTCTTTACCTATGAAAATCAAACTCTTAAGTTTCTCCAATTGGCTCTAAAAGTTTTTATTGCTAAAAGGGATTTTTGTTCTACTTGACTGAGGAAATCCACTCTGCTCTGGCTGGTCGACGTTCCCTTTTCTTTCCTGCTTGCATTTGATATCTACTGTACAGTCTTCTCAGTTTAACAGGACAATTATAGACTTGGCACAGAAGAGGAGACCCCAGCAGGCAGAAAAGATGTAGACTTCAGCTGCTCTCTCTAAAGCCTTCATTGACACCAATTTGGAAAGTCTTGAGCATGTTAACCTGCTCAAAGACAACCTTACAAAAGTCCATGCTTGAATTTGAGCAAAGATGCCATACAACTATCTTGGATTCACTCTTATTTTGTTGATATCTATTATTTAGAACTGATGGATCCATCCAAACAAAGCCAGACTCGGAAGTCCTCCAGTGGCTTGTTCACTGGGACACTGGTTCATGTATTTGGTTTTTTGTTACAAAAGTACACGTGCTTTGACAATAATCTTTGTTAGCCCAATCAAACTGTAGTACATTCTCCAAAAATACTGTTGGTTTAAATTACATTGAACTTGTTTTGGTCAATCCAAGGAACACTCAATTACAGAGAGACCATAATGTTCTAGACTAGTAATTAGCTTTGTCCAGAGTTATTGCATTCCCAGATGGTGGGTTCTCTATTTGTAGGGAAGAACTGGCTCCATTTCACTTATCCCCTGGCTTTGCATTCATTTGCCGTTATTTGCTGTATATACCTCATCTAGTTCAGTATTTTAGCATCCCAGCTTCTTTTTGCTTTGCCTGCAGTGAATTCCTCTGAAACCCAAGCTCTGAACCACATTTCCTCCAGCCAGAAAGGTTTAAAAGGACAAGTACAAAAGTCAGCTGATGGGTTCTTGGGGATATATTATAGAGGGAATTCTTTGGGGGCATAGGTTGAATTAGATGGTCACCAAAATCCCTTCCAACTCTGAGATTCTGAGTAATTTTGCATCTCTGTAACCTTTTCAGCCTTACTGTTTAATGTTTATGAAATACACAGTGGTATAATACTGTATATTATTTGTTCAGTGCCAAAAGCTCTTTATATGTAACCATGGCAACATTCCGAACTTAAAATATATTTTTGCTGACTTAAAGGTTCTCAAGGGCCAACTGAAAATCCATCTCTGCCTTATGTATGTCTTAGGCTTCTGTTGAAAGTCAGTTTCATGATTCCATGAACTTAGACAATGGAACTAACTTTTTCCTTCTTCATGACATCTGTCCTATAGAGTAAGGTTTTTCCCCCAACTAATATCCCAGTAAATTGAGTGAAACATCAAAATAAAATGTTACAAGTTTAAAGGATCTACTAGAAGCAAAAAGTACAACCCATTTCTAAAGGAAATTTTGGAATTTCTAATGTTTCATACATTTGAACTTTATGTTATTCTCCAAATTTCAAATTATTATTAAATATTAGTGAATACATGTATTCTTTTGAGTAATTGTGTATTGGCTTGATGAAGTATAGATTTGGATTCAGGGAATCTGGTCTCAAATCCTATTTTTTTGTGGAGCTAACATATCCTCTCATTTGTAAAAAAAAACAAGGTGCTATCCCCTTTGAATGACACCTTAGGGATATCTTTCCTGACCATTAGGGAGTGCTGTAGTCTTGCACTAGTAGGTATCCTTTTTAAATGCTGAAATCTGCCACATTCCCATGTGAGAGTGACCTGAATTCTTGGGTTGACTACCCTTCTGGATACATTCACTCAGGTAACAATTAGCATAGAGTTAGTCACATTCATTTGGATTCATTACACAACTAAGGTGAAAACTAGTACACAAGCTAAGTTGAAAAGAAACAAAATCATCATCATAGCAATTAGAGAAAAGATGTTTGATAATGGGAAAGAAGATCCAGAGTGCTAGGAAAACCTTCCTGTAAAGGAGGCAGCACACAAAAAAGAAAGAAGGTGGTTCCAACAAGACAGAGATGTGGACAGTTCTTTATCATTTTCAGACCATGCTCATCACATACCCATTCTCAATTTGGTCATGACTCTCACTATAAAATAAACTCAGATTTATAATGTTTATTCATGAACCTGGGTCACAGGTGTTGGGATTAGAACCCAAAAGATGACTGAAATCTCTTGCAAACCTTTAATCTGAAACATTAGAACTATAAATTAGGGTACTAGTTATCATCACTTATTGTGCTAACTGGTTTTCCATTATATATTTAAGCTTTATATTTAAAGAAAATTATATAAAGCAATTGGATTATAACTAATAAAGAGGTGCTAAACCCTGCTCAGTTTACAGTGGGAGTATTGAGTTTGATTCTAGGTACCACATTTTGGAGAGAACATTGATAAGGTGGAGGGCTTTAAAGTCACACCACATGAGACATGGTTGAAGGAACCAGTCATGTGTGACAGAGATAGGCAACTTTGGGTGTTCAAAGGACTTCCATGTGGAGGAAGGAGTAGATTTGTTCTCCTTGTCTACAGTGGGGAACAGAAGAAATGAATAGAAAATGCCAGTCCATCTGCTCCCCAGGATCGGAGAGGCAGCCCGCCAGAGGGGTGGCCCGCCAGAGCTAAAGAACTTCAGCCTCCCGGAGGCAGCCCCAGGGTGCTGGGAGCCGGGACTCACAGCAGCGGGGGAGTCTCCTGAGCTGCACCCCAGGGAGCACTGGGAACAAAGTGGGGGAACAGCGGGGGACCTCTGCCAGAGCGAGTACTTGGAGCCCAGCGAGCAGCTTGGTCTTTCAGCCAGACCAGGAAACAGAAGGAGGTGGAGCCAGTAAGCAGGAGCCCCCAGTGCATGAGCCCATTGAGCTGAGGGAGGGGAATGAAGAGAGACTGCCAAGCTCTGTCCTCAGCCCCAGGAACAGGTCTCTGGGGCTCTAACCACATTCAGATCCTGATCGCAGTCTAGACCCCCCCATAGAAGAGCAGGCCCCCCCCCACCTCAGCCCCATGGCAGAGGGAGGTGCTTATGGTCATTCACAAACCAGGAGGGAGGACAGAGCCTCACACACTGAGACCCTTGTGGGAGTGTCCCAAAAGCTCAGGAAGCACCGCAAACCAGGCCCAGGCTGGGAAAATGAGCAAGCAGAGAAACAAAAGGAAGACTATAGAGAAATATTTTGCAAATGAGCCCAAGAAGGATCAAAATACTCAGTCTGAAGATGAGGAAGCACAAGCTCCTACATCTAAAGACTCCAAGAAAAACAGAAATTGGGCTCAGGCTATGACAGAGCTCAAAAAAGACTTTGAAAATCAAATGAGGGAGTTGGAAAAAAACTGGGAAAAGAAAGGAGAGAGATGCAGGAAAAACATGAAAATGAAGTCAGCAGCTTAGTCAAGGAAATCCAAAAAAATGCTGAAGAAAATAGCATGCTAAAAACCAGCTTAGGTCAAATGGATAAAACAGTTCAAAAAGTTATTGAGGAGAAGAATGCTTTAAAAAAGCAACATTGGCCAGATGGAAAAAGAGATAAGAAAACTCTCTGAGGAGAACAAATCCTTCAGACAAAGAATAGAATTCAGGGAGATTGATGAATTTACCAGAAATCAGGAATCAATACTTCAAAACCAAAAAAATGAAAATTTAGAAGAAAATGTGAAATATCTCATTGAAAAAAACAACTGATATGGAAAACAGACTTAGGAAAGATAATTTAAAAATTATTGGAATACCTGAAAGTCATGACCAGGAAAAGAGCCTTGACAGCATTTTCAAAGAATTACTACAGGAAAATTGCCCTGATATTCTAGAAGCAGAGGGCAAAATAGAAATGGAGAGAATCCATCGATCCCCCCCGATAAAGAGATCCCAAAAAACCAACCCCCTAGGAATATTATAGCCAAGTTCCAGAACTCCCAAGTCAAAGAGAAAATGTTACAAGCAGCCAGAAGGACACAGTTCAAATATCCTGGAGCTGCAGTCAGGATCACACAGGACTTAGCAGCAACTATATTGGAAGCTGGTAGGGCTTGGAATACAATATACCAGAAGGCAAAAGAACTTAGAATGCAGCCAAGAATGAACTACCCAGCAAGGCTGAATGTCCTCTTCCAGGGAAAAAAGATGGACTTTCAATCAACCAGGGGAATTTCAAATGTTCCTTTTGGAATGGCCAGAGCTGAACAGAAGGTTTGATCTTCAGATACAGGACTCAGGTGAAGCATGGAGATTGGAGGAGAGGGGGGAAATATGAGGGACTTAATGAGGATGAACTGCATGTATTCCTGCATAGAAAAATGACACTGTTAATACTCATATGAACCTTCTCAGTTAATAGAGAAGGTAGAGAGAGCTTTTATAGTTGAAGCACAGGAGAAAGCTGAATTCGAAGATAAAATATGGTGTAAAAATGGAGTCAATAGAAAAAAAGGAAAATGGAATGGGAGAAAGAAAAAGGAGAGGGGGAATAGTCCAAGATATTTCACATAAGATTTTTTTTTATTACAATGAGCTATTGCAATGATATGGAAGGGGAGAGGCAAGGGGGAATGAGGGAATCTTTGCTCTCATCAGAGGTGGCTAGGAGAGGAAAAAGCATATATACTCAATGGGGTATAGACATCTGGAGTAAGAAGGAGGGGGGAGCAGGGGGAAGGGGTGGGGATGTGAGTGATGGAGGAAAGGATGGACCATGGCGGGAGAGAGGTCAGATATAACACATTTTCTTTTTTACTTCTTGCAAGGGGCTGGGATTGGATGGCCTGTCCAGGACCATGGGGCCAGGTGGATTCTGGGCCTAATGGGTGGTATGGGGGCTCAGGGCTTCTTGGCCCCAGGACCAGGGACCTGTCTGCTGATCCAGTCAATGACACTACAGCAGAGTCAGAGTGAAAGGAGAGAGAAAATAGAGTACATGGTAGTGGAGAAATAAGAAAGGAGGGAGTTGTGATCAGCAATGGCAACAGTGGAAAAATATGGAAGTAACTTTTGTGATTGACTTATCATAAAGAATGTGATCTACACATGACAGAGTTGTTGGTGTTGGAACAAAGACTCAAAGCACATTTTTTGTTATTATTATTATTTGGGGGCAGGTGCAGGGCAAGTGGGGCTGGGTGTCCTGCCTGGGGCCACATAGCAGGGTGATCTTTGGGTGTCTGGGGCCGGATTTGGACCCAGGTGCTCCTGGCTCAAGGGCCAATACTCTGTGTGCCACCCAGCCACCCCTACTATTATTACTATTTTATTTTATTTTGGGTCTTTTTTTTTCTTCTTTTTGGTTTTTGCAGGGCAGTGGGGATCGGGGAGCTTGCATGTTACATAGCTGGGTGATTGTTGGGTTTACGAGGCTGGATATGGGCTTGGGTGCTCGTGGATACAGGGCTGGTGCTTCGCCCATTGTGCCACCTGGCCATACCTACAATTATTACTATTATTTTTTTTAATTTTAATTTTTTCTCTCCCCTTTACTTTTTTCTCCCAAGCAAGTCTATCTATATTCATGGGGGAAGAGGGGTATTTTGTTTATTTGTAAACAAGAATATTTTATTAATGTAAAAAAAAATTTGTACAAAATGAGAATAAAAAATAAATTAAAAAAATGCCAGTCCAATTTCAGCTGGCTGTCAAGACAACTCGCTCATGACTAGAACTGTCCCAGAGGGGAATGGCGACTTTGGGAGGATGTAAGGTTTCCCTCATTGAAAATCTTCCAGTAGCAGTGCCACTTTTCAGATGTGGCCTTTGTGGGAGATTCTATGGTGGTAGAAGCTTGACTAGGTGGTCAGTCAGTTTCCTTCTCGCTCTAAGATTCTATTTTACTAGCTGCAAGATTCACATCTGTTACAAACCTAGAGAAATTTTCTTCACTTGCAAGGATGGACTCCTCCCCATGATGCAGATGGCAATTTTTATTTTAGCTTTTCATTTTAACAGCCTTTAAGGTAAAAAGAATGTGCTTTAGAAAGTACCTTCAGTATTTAAGGAAGCAGTTAATATTTTATTTAAAAAGAGGGAATAACTTCTTGTGATTGAAAGAAAAAGTTGCATCTCAAATGTCATTTCTGATATGTGCTAGGTGCATCACTCTACAGTTAGGTTCCCATTACTGTAAATAATGAATCTCTTGAAATGGTCACATTTCTTCAGATTACAATACTCAAATTTATTATTTTGTAAAATATAGTAATTGATTCCAACTCAATGGAAATGCAGTCCAAATCCAAATAATCTCTGAGCTTCAGGTAACTTACTCCCTGGGGCTTCTCTGCTAAATCATTAAGTTGTTGGTGAAGGAAGTTCACACACAAGGTGTTCCCGCCACTAATGAATTCATAGATCCATTGCATATTTAATTCTTCTCATTGCCATGTAGTCAGACTATTTTACTTGATTGTTCTCCATTTGATATTGTAGAAACTAGAAAATAAAGTATTGTAGGTGTAAAAGCTACTAGTACATTCAGAACCTTCAAGGCATAAGTCTTATTATAAATTACTTCCCTCGATCCAGTCCAATTGGTTTTACTGTTCCTCTTAATCTAGCATTCCAATGTATTGCCTCTATGGCTTTCCCCATGAAAACCTGGAAAACCTTCCTGCCTCATCTCTGTCTCTTAGAATTCCTTATCTCCTACAAGACTCAGTTCAAGTAAAATGTCTACAGAAGGTCTTTCCTGATTTGTCCCCACTCCCAGCTGTTACTTCACCTATTCACCTTGGATTTCTAGAAAGTACCAACCCTTCTCCCCTGAGAGAGTGGAAAGAATGTTCATTCACTCAAGACATAATTTCCCTTTTGTTTCTATGTCTATCACTGCCTGGCCTAAAGTAGCTGCTTCATGGATGCTTGCTGCTTATTTTCTGGGACTTTGGTTGAACCAACCACCACTGGAGCTGAAGAGCCTAATTCCAGTAGGGGACAAAAATATTAAGGGATAAGGAAACCAACCTCATGGAATCTCCATGAATTCTCTTCTTGATGGTTGTTGGGACAGGCTTGCATGGTGGTCAAAAGGAATTGGATTCTCACATGTACCATTGACATGGGTATTTCTATCACCTACCCATGATGAGAGTGTAGAAGTCATGTCCTACAGGGAAAACCAAAGTTGTTTTGAACTAAGGAGAACTATACAGCTCCCAGAAGCCTCTGTTCTAAATAGGGGGTGCGCTCTTTGTGTCCTTTTCCTCAGGCAAGGCAGAGGGCTCTTGTCCATTTGGCCTGCTCCTGCCTCCCCTCCAGGACCTTGGGACTTTGGGCTTCCCAAGTCTTTCTGGGCTCTGTTAGCAGGGTTGAGCTTTTATGTAAGGTGGATCTGCACCCCTCCCCAAAGAGCATTCTTATCACTTCTGAGTCCCATTCCCTGATTGAACAATTAGTCAGAAAATCTTATCAGTTCTACTGAGGCAATATTTCTTTAGATGTGAATTGACCAGAATTATTATCTAAATAATTGTTCAGTGTCTTCCTCTCTCTCTCTCTCTCTCTCTCTCTCTCTCTCTCTCTGAATGTGTGTGTGTCTCTCTGTGTAGTACAACTAGACAGCTCTCTCACTCCCCTCTTTCCCCTTCTCCCCATTTCACCCCTCTCTCCTTTCATTTCGTTCTCCCTTTCCCCTTCCCCTTCCCCTCTTTCTCTTCCTCCTTCTGCCTCTCTCACCCTCTTTCACTCTCTCCTCTCTGCCTTTCTCTATCTCTCTTTCACTCCCTCCTCTCTGCCTCTCTCTCCCTTTCTCTTTGTTCCTCTATCTGCCTCTTTCATTCTTTCTGCCTCTCTCCCTCCCTCTTTCACTCCTTTCCTTTCTCTCTGCCTTTCTGCCTCTTTTTCTTCCTCCTTCTCTCTGCCTCTTTCTCTAGCCCCCTCTCTCCTTTCACTCCCTCCATCTCTCTCACTCTTTCACTTTCTTCCTTCTGTCTCTCTGTCTCTGTCTCTGTCTCTCTCTGTCTCTCTGTCTCTCTGTCTCTCTCTCTGTCTCTCTCTGTCTCTCTCTGTCTCTCTCTGTCTCTCTCTCTCTCTCTCTCTCTCTCTCTCTCTCTCTCTCTCTCTCTCTC
Source organism: Macrotis lagotis (assembly GCF_037893015.1). Taxonomy (NCBI): domain Eukaryota; kingdom Metazoa; phylum Chordata; class Mammalia; order Peramelemorphia; family Peramelidae; genus Macrotis; species Macrotis lagotis. The sequence continues at coordinate 69,329,832 of NC_133666.1, forward strand.
TCTCCCTCCCTCCCTCCCTCTTTTTCTTCATCCTTTTCTTTCCTTTCTGCTTCGCTGCCTCTCAGCCCAGACCCAGGCAGTTGTATGCTCTCATTCACACCCATGTTAGAGAACTAAATTGTTACTGCTGTCATTCCGTGAGAGGGATTTCAATTGTTAGCAGTAGGTTTTCATGACTACTTTTAGCAAAGAAGTTGGAACTCACCTATTCTGAGGGAGAGGTTAATGGAGCCATAATGAACCAATATTTTGAACCCAGCTGTATGACAATGAAAACAGCTGAAATCCATTCCCACTCTTGGCCCTTTGGTGGGCCATGATTAAGTCACTGGCAGGTGGTGCCAGCCTTGGCCCCTCCGCCCCATCCTTCCTCCCATACCCAGCTGAATCTGAAGCACTTGAGTTGACCTTCCTCTGCAGTCACTCATGCCAGGTTTGAATTCTGAATTAGCACATGGTCTTCTCTAGCACAGCCATCAACAGGAGGCCTAGGAAAGGAGGAGACTTAAAGGCTCTATTGGGTGCTCACTGTAGGCTGGAAGCCACCAGAAGGGAAAAGGTTACCGAACTGCAAAATAGTCAGTGTTGTCATCATTCTCTTTGGGGGGTTAGAACCCTTTTTTCACCAGATTCTGCTTCTTTTCCCTGGCTCAGGATCTCTTCTCTTTTCTGATCCCATGCACTAGACTCCCCTACCCTGCTGTTCCTACCCTGTGTTTGGGTGGTTTTTTGAACTTGATTTCCCCCATTTCAGTGTACCACATTTCTGCCTCAAGCATAATGAATGGTAATGAAGATTGCTGCAGATCATACCTCTTTTCATTGTATGAAAGAGCCAGGGAGTATTCAACCACCTCAGTTAGTAAATAAGAGGATGGACCTTTCTGTCTTCCTTCAGCACTCCCCTATCTTCTACTCACTCAAATATAGAACTCATTGTTTTCCCAACAAGCCATTCCAAATCCTTGTTGGTGTAGGCTATTTCTCAACTTCATCTCCAGACAAAGGTCACCCATACATATATATGGTCTCTATGGGCATAACTGTCTAGCTCTAGCTAACTACCACTCTCTTGTCATTCTCCCTGTTGCTAGTCCTCAGGCCCCGTGGACTTCATTGCCCTAAGAGCCTGCCTGGGATGGGCAGTCCTGCCAAGTGAATAAGAGCCTGCCCCACACTACACTACCTAGCTCTTCCATCCATCCTCCTCCCCCCACCTTCCTTTCAACTTTCAGCTCTTACTTTGGCATTAGCAGTTACATCAGTGCTACCAACGCTTTTAGAAAGAGTATCAGTTACCTTTCCTACAGCTCCATTCACCATCTCTGTGACTTCCCAAATCAAAAAAAACTCATTTCTGACCACTACTCCCTTCTATTTGTTGTGCTATTCTATTAAAATAAAGTCCCTTAAGGTCAAATATTGTCTCCTTTTGTGTTTGAATCCATCATGTCTATCCCAAGATGTAAAATCTTGGACAGTGCTTGACTTATTGTAATGTTTGACCATCATTCTTGAAGAAGACCATGACATCAGGAAAGTGATGCTATGACAAGTTGTAAATTTGATTTGAGTGAGTGAGTGCTATGTTAGTCACCAGTCTTACTGGATCCAATGGTTAGATATGAATAAGAACCTCAAGAGATGGTCCTGGATGCAAGGCAATCAGAATTAAGTGATTTGCCTAAAGGGTCACACTGTGTTAAGTATCTGAGATCAAATTTGAACTCAGGTCTTTCTGACTTCAAGACTAGTGTTCAATCTACTGCTTCTTTGTAAGTATCAAATACTCTTCATTTGTAGTGAAATATCCTCTGACTTACTCTCCCAGGGCCAGGAACCATTAGGATTCAAGAGTACTCAGATGGTTGGGAGGTCATATTTTTATTACTACCATAAACGTGAGCCCCCACCACTAATGTTTCTCCCATTTTAGACAGTTACTAGCACTCCAATGTCATTTAATCAGTTAAAATTGATTAGATTTTTCTGGGTTCAGAGCCAAGATGGGTGAAGTAGAGAAATGCTTAGTGGAGAACACCTAGCATTCCCCTCCAAACAACTTTTAAATAAGGCCTCAAATCAAATTTTGGAGTGTTAGAACCAACAGAAGTTCATAGTGAGAAATTCTTCTAGCTCAAGGCAATATAGAAGGTCAGAAAGAGAAATCTGTGTAACTGGTGGGGGAGAAAATTGAAAGGAGAGAGAGCCTATGTGAATACAACACCAGGGGTGAGGACATCATTATAGAAACAGAAGCAAAAGCAGCTTTGGGAGCTCTCAAGCCAGAGGCACTAAGGGGAACTGACAACTAGTCAGAAAGAAATTCTAAGGAACTGAACTAAGCTGAGCCTTATACTACCTCAGAGATTGAGGTAGTATAAGGAAGAATATGACCCTGGGGTACTGGGGCAAATGTTTATAATATGTTTGTACCATGACTTTGAAATAAATATCCTTTTTTATTTTGTTAAATATTCCCAATTACATGTAAAATAATTTTAACAATGATTTTAAAAAATTTGAGTTCCAAATTTTCTACATCTTTAACCTAAAAAGGAAAGGAATTAACTCAGAATCCAAGGACTAGGGCCTATTCCTCAGGGCTACATGGTCTCCAAGAGAAGTCCCCATGTTCTCTCTATTTATAGAAGAGTCACTCCACCAGGAGTTGAGTAACTCAAAGTACTGAAGCCAGAAAAAGATGTCAAAATCAGGTTAGACTTTTCAAATATCTCTGCAGTTCATCAAAGAACCTCCATTTACTACATGGTTAGTCAGTGAAAACATCTAAATAAGCTCCACAGTCTCCCCATGGCACTCGACTGGCATGCCATCTTGCATCTCCCAGAAGTAAACCCTCATCCAAAGCACTCTGTGTTTGGGAGAGACACCCCCCCCCACTACACATTCATTCATCTCTGGAATTTATTCCTTCCTCACATCAATCAACTGGTTAGTGCTTTCTCCTTACCAAAAACAACTTAGATTTTTTATTGACTAATCTACTAATCTTGTTTTATATCTCACTCCTGCTCCAGAATGTAAGTTCCTTGAAGGCAAGGACTATTTTGATGTCTGTCTTTACATCTCCAGTGACTAATACATAGGTTAAAAAGTTTGTCAAATTGAATTCTGAGTGCTACAGTAGGTTCCCAATGTCTTGCCCTTCCCTGGTATCATAATGGAAATATGGGATTATAGGTCTTAGTTCCATTCTTGAATTAATGATTATGTCATCTCTTGTGCTAGTTTCTTCCCTTTTCTGGGTCTCAGTTTCTTCTCTGTAAAAGGAGGGGATTGGACCAAATGACCTCCAAGGTTTTTTTTCCTCACTATAGATCTATGATTCCCCCATCTCTGATCCTCTAACAACAATCTTTGATAATATCTTTCATTACCTACAAGTTAGATAGGAAGTTTTCCCAGGAGAATCTGAGAATTGTAGTAGAGTCAGAAGAGTTTTTAGACATTATCTAATCCAACCCTCTCATTTTTCCCATAAGGAAACTGAGATTCAAAGAGATTGAGTGAGTTGCCCCTACTCACAAAGGTAGTTAATAGCAGCATCACATTCATTGTATGCAAAGTACAATGCTTAATATATAGGTGTAATGATATCACTCTGTTAGAGACAATTCAGTGTGTCCAACTGTGGCTGATCAGATCAATATGAACTTGGAAAGTTCTACCACAGATCAGGCACACATAGTCCATGTGAACATCTGGGATGCATTCTCTTTACTTGTACATCTTGTGTTTGATTTGAGTTCCTTCCATTTTGCTTTGCTTATAGAGCACAGCACCCTCTCTGCTGAGAGTACACCCTGCTGGGCAGTCCTATACCAGGGTCTCCCATGTCATGCAAGCAATTCCAAAGTTCTCAGGAGAGACTGTCCTTGTATACTACTACAAAAAATATTATAATCAGATTAAAGGCAACGATTAATCTTAATTCCAGAAGGAAGAGGATGAAATACATTTTCATCCTGTCAAAAGAAAAGTGGTAAATTATGGGAACAAAATATTATATACACTGTCAGCTCCTGTGATTGTTTTCTTTGACTGCTTTCCCTTCTTATAAGAGAGAGTTTCATAGTGGGAGTAGAATTTAGTATTCATATAGAAATATATAAATGCTATCAGGAAAGCATTTTTAAAATGTAGTTTGATTGTGTGGTACAGTGGAAAGAATGCAAACTCTGCAACTCTACAATACTACAAGTTCATATAAGTCTTCCTGGCTTTCTCTTAAATTATCTATTTCCTAATTTCTTAAGGATTAATTTGTCCTGATTGGTGTGAATAAGAATCGCTGAAAGGAGCCATTTGTATTTAGATCGATTTTATCCATTCAAAGCTACAACTGTATAAAATATAGTAATCAGCTCCAGTCCCATTGAAATAATTGACTCTAGAGTTTGTCCTCTTGCCACCGCACTGCATAATCAAGCTCCATTTTAAAAATGCTTTCCTGATAGGATTTATATATTTTTATATGAATACTAAATTCTACTTCCAATATGGAACTGTCTCTTATAAGAAAGGAAAGCAGTCAAACAAAACAATCACAGGAATTGACAGTGTATATAATATTTTGTACCTGTAGTAGATCACCTTTCTTTTGATGGGGAGAAAATGTGTTTTATCATCCTCCTTCTGGAATTGATTAGTCATTGCCTTTAATCTGATTATAACATCTTTTGTAGTATTTCTTTTAGTGACTTAAATTTTTTTCCAATTAACAAGCATTTTTTTTTCTCTCTTACCTCCCTACCCCCATTGGGAAGAGAAAAAAAAAATGCAGAAAGAAACCTTTAAGAATATACTTATTGGGGGGCAGCTAGGTGATGTGGTGGATAGAGCACCAGCCCTGGATTGAGGAGGATCTGAGTTCAGATACTTAATAATTTCCTGACTGTATGACCTTGGGCACTTGCTACTTAAAAATTAAAAAAAAAACTTTAAAAACACCATTGCCTTAAATAAAATTTTAAATAAATGCTCATTCAAGCAAAATAAATTCCCACATTGGTCATGTCCAACAATGTCTATCTCATTCTGAACTCCAAGTCCATCATATTTCTGTCAGAAGATAGGTTTCATGTTTTGTCTTTGACCCTCTAAAATTATGTTTGATCATTACATTGATCAGAGTTCTTGTGTCTTTGAGAGTTGCTTGTTTTTGCAATATTGTTGTTATTATATAAATTGTTTTCCTGGTTCTGCTCACTTCATTCTGTATCAGTTCACACAAATCTTCCCAAGTTTCTCTTAAATTATCTCTTTCCTAATTTCCTAAGGATTAATATGTCCCAATTTGTGTAAATAATGAATCCCCTAAAGTAGTCACTTGTATTTGGAGCTATTCTATACTGTTCAAAGGTACAACTGTATAAAATATAGTAATCAGCTCCAGCCCCATGGAAATAAGTGGGGTAAATTCAAATAAAATGACCATTTCAGAGGATTCATTAAGTTTTTCAGCATCCCATTATTTTCTTATATGATCATTTTCTGTCATTTTCATTTGACATTATCTTGATCATTATGTGTGTTATTTTCCTGTTTCTGCTTCCTTTGCTCTGAATCCATCTAAATGAGTCTTCCCTTGGCTTTTCTGAATTCTTACTGTTGTTCCCACTTCCCTGAACTAAGGGTATAATAGTTAATAAACTTTTAAGGCTTTCTATATGAGAGATACTGAGCTGAGCTAGCCTCAGTTTGTTCAATCATTCCCAATCAATGGGCACCCATTTTATTTTCAATGTTTTACTACAACAAAAAGTCCAACTTTATACCTATAAAAATTTGCCTTAATTTTTACTTTTCACTCCATCACATTGCCCTTCCCAATTGAAATGATCAAACTTGTATTTCTTCCTTTCCATCAGACTTACTGTGAGACCTTCAGGTGAGGAATGTGACAAAGGGAACGAGGTTAGTGCTTTGTGGGATCTGACCAGCAGCTCCCCTGTTCAGTCAAGTTAGAACATTCTGTTGGCTTGTTCTTTATACCACCTGCCCAGTGAGTGGCACAGATGGCTCAAAAGATCAGAAATGGGCACATTCAGTAGAGCTGAAATGGCATAGAGGATCCTAAATAGCTCAAGCTGGGAGGGGTTGCAGAGGACATCTAGTCCTACCTCCTCAATTTACAGATGAGGAAACTGAGAACCAGCAGCGGGAAGGGAGCTACTCAAGAGCACATAGCCAGTCAGTGGAAGAGGCAGGTTTTTTGAACCTAGGTTCTCTAACTCTGTAGAATGTACTTTCCATGGTACCACCATGGTAGGGAAGGCCTACAGCAAAGACGGAGCTTGAGTGAATTGACTGTTTTTCCAAGTTGAAATTCTCATTGCACCGATTTTCTCCTCACCTTGAGCCTCGATGTAAAGCCAGAGAAAGAGCCACGAGTTCCTTCCAGTAGCAACTTTTTCTTGCGTGGTCCTTCAAGGTCAAAAAACCCTTGCATCCATTGCTTGGTGGTTGTGTAAAGGACACGTCCTGTGCAGAAGAGACATACACCCTCTGTCAATTGCACAAACCAATAAACACACCTTTATTGCTAATTACCATTTTCATTCTGTGCTGCTCTTTGCCAAACGGCAATGAAAACCGAAGCCCAGATGCTCATTAACATGGTACTTGATTTACTCACAATTCAGCTTTGACAGTTTAATAAGCCTGGGCTCAGCACAGAGATCATTTGTCAGTGCTCTTGGCTGGGGGTGGGGTGGCTAACAGGGCAGAGGAGGGGAAGGCAGGGCCTTCAGCTCAACACCCTGTCCAATTGAACATAATATGTTCTTTTGCAATAATATGATTTCTAATACCTTCTATTTTTCTTCTGAAGAGCTCAGAGCATGCCTTTTGTTTGTTCTCTCTAATCTTCACTAGTTGACTGGGAGACTAGGTTCTTATTAAGCTTATTAACATCCAGAGAAACTGAGGCCAAACCCTTGCCTTGTCTCAGGACTTTTGCAATGAGCTTTCATTCCTTCTTAATTTACTAGCCTGGACTAAGCCTGTGCAAGAGAGGTTCAGTACTATTCTTGCCCCTGACCTTGCATTTGGACTTTGCTTATAAACTCATAGTAATAACATGTGAAAGGATTGTGATATAATGGAGGAGCACAATACATTGGTCAAACTGGCCTATTGCTGTTCCTCAACCCCCCATCCTTACCATGCCATGCTGTCTCCTGCTTCTGCCTTTGTTGGCTCCCTGGCTTCCATCAAAACACTGCTTAGGCTCCATCTCTTTTTATGACCCAGCCCCTCACCTTAGTCATTAGTGCTCTATATCTATTGAGATTTAATTTTGTATTATTTGCTCCATATTTTATGTTGACTTTTCAGTATCCTTGTTATACCCCTCCAATACAGAAATTAAGGGCAGGGACAGTTTTCTTTTTGTCTTTGCTTCCCCAGAAAAGAGGAGGAGGAGTGCTACCACTACCACCATCACCACAGCCAATAACAATTAAATTCACAAAATGTTTTACATACATACAAACAAAGAGTGATTGCTATGCTCAGGAGGACTGGGGTGTTCACCTTTTCTTTTTCTTCTAAGGAAACCCTCTCAGCTCTGTACCTATGTACAGGGTCTATGTTGAGTCCTAGCGGAGCCTGATCTTCAGAGATAACAGTCAGGCTCCTTTGGCTCATCATCTCAGACTTTGAACACACCTAGTCAGGAGCCCTGGAAAAATGACCTGAAACAGATTTGCCTAATGTCTATGGTCTCCCCAAAAGGAGAGAGCAAAAAGGTACTGAAAGAACAATGCAAAACAGATATAGGATAGCTATTTATTTCCTCCACACAAATGAAGTCTTTAACACATGAGACTTGGGAGTATTGTTAAAAAATTAAAACATGAAGTAATAACACACCTCAGACTGTACTATCCTAAGAGGTTGAGACTTAAAACATCAGAACGAAACAGTAGTGTGGACTACTGAATAGACGCTTGGCATCTCAGCGCTGCCTTGTCTAACCATTTCCTTCCAGGTCTGGGTAATTCATCCCCCCACCCCCCAGGGTACTCTTTTTTTCTTTCCAGGACTCTATTTACCCTGCTTTCTTTCCCTTCTATGCTTCTTCTAATTTTAAAGCTCTCTTCTGTAGCTGCTGTGACTGCTTTATATGTATGGATAAGAGGGTATCTTGCTGGTAGAGAGACACAAACTCCTCTGTATCTTTTGCTAGTGGCCACAGATTTAGTCCCCATTGAACTGTATAGATGGTATGAAAACCTGATAGAAATGACAGAATGAAACTCCCCATCACTGTAAAGCAAAAGTGCAAAAATCATGTGATGGGAAAATCAATCAGTCGATACACTGATGAGGAGAAAAGGAAAGAACCTGTTAATGGAATATCATGACTTCGCATTTTTTTCAATTTCTCCTGTTTTGGAGAGAGGGAAATGGCAAACAGCTCCAGCATTTTGCCCAAAACCACCCATAGACAATATGGTCCACAGGTTTGTGAAGAGTTGGACACCACTGAATGTTTGAATAACAAAAATCTTAGTTATTTGTATGTAGTCTACCCCATCAGACTGAGAACTGCTTGAAAACAGAACTGTCTTTTCCCTTTCTTTGTTTCCTCAGGTTTAGTACAGTATTTTTTTTTTTGAGTTTATACCTATACTTGGGAAAATACCACAGCAGAAGAGAAAGTGCCAAGACCAGGATCAACCAGCCTGGATAGAATATGTCTTTTTGCTTTCATGAGCTCACTGCATCCCTCACCCCCCTGGGGAGACAGAGGGTGGTATCATTCCCTTTTTAATGTCTCTCTGGGATATCACAGGGTAGCTCTGGACCATATTTCATGAAATGGCCTGTTTAGATCTATTCCCATGTATGTTCCATAGAACATAGCCTAGGCCACATATATTTTTGATGCTCAGAACAGTCATGTGGAATAGATATGCTAGGACTTAGAAGTTACTTAATAAATGCAGGTTTTAATTTGAATTGAATTGTTGAATCTATAATTTCCTGTGGTTTCCCTCCCTCTCTTCTGTTCCCTCTCTTCCAACCCTCCAAACACAATTCAATTCCATCACTTGGTCACTGTGATTTGGATTTCAGTATTGCCAGGATATAAGAATATATCTGCCAAGCCTTCCTCAAACTTGTCCTGGACTTGAGCAAGATCTCAAGATTCAGAGGTCTTGCAAAGCCCTTTCAAATCTCTTATTTTCCTGCCAGGTCTGTCAAAATGAACTTGGAAGTAATGCCATGTTGACTAATGGGCAATGTTGACTAATGAACCAGTGGGGTCTAAAGTTCCATCTTCCCAAAGAGCAATGAGGGAGGCTATCCTGGTGATCCAAGCATTCAACACCTGTCCCTGATTTTCATGAATGTTTAGGTACAAGTGTGAAATGAGCCCCAATTACCAGCATCGTTCTCCATTCAGTGTGCAATGAAGGTGTCTGAAGACACAGCCAGGAGGAGCAGTTTTATTAGACAGTTATGTCGCCGTCACAGAGATGTCAGAACTTTCTCTTTGTATCTAATGTTGGATGTATATTGGAGCAGAGGCTTACAACCCCCTCACTGTGCATTCCTATTCCTTCCTTTCCCCATAATTCTTTGTTACAGATAAAATCTGAGAGAAAAATACATCCAGGCCTTTTCTGATCAAGGGAAGTACAAATGTAAACATTAGGTGCTGCAGGTAAATGAAGCAGATGAAAGGGCACAAGTTGTTTGTTCTTTTTGTCTCTGTACCCCCTGTTCTTGGTACGTCATCTGCACTCACTAAAGGATTCAGTCAAATATCTTGGTGAATTGAGAGGGAAATAGTTACCAGTCAGTCACCCTCAGCAGGTTCAGGTCCCAGCTTGCTCCTGTGTGATGTTGGCTAATTTCACTTCTCTGGGCCTCAGTTTCCTTGTCTGTAAAATGGAAGACTTGTTAACCTCTAATCTCTGTCCTAGTCTTAAATCTATGATTCTCTGATCCTTCTGCTTTGCTTTGGTCACTAGGGTAGATGGTTGGCCTATACTGATTGCACTCTCCTGCTCACATTTATCGCTCCTCTGGATCTCTGCCGAGCACCAGTGGCCTGTCCTGCACAGCAATGCAGGATGGGAAGGATCACTATGGCTTACATCCTCTAGGAAGTGCTATATGTGTGAGTAGGGCTATACACAATGTTTAGTAGATAGAATGTTGATTCTGGCAGCAATTCATCACTGTAGGTTGCTCCAGGTGAGAAAACTCCCTCTCCCAAGGCTGAGGGACAACTTGCTGGCTTCAAGGCCAAATCTCTGTCCTCCCCCATCATGCTTTCTCTCTTAGTTAAGTCCTCTGAAAACTTTGAAACACCTTTTCAATGTCATTTATCTTAAAATAACATGTCCTATGAGGACCTTTTCACGAAGTAGATAAACATACTCTCAGAATCATGTCATCCTAAGGACAAACAAGGAGCAAAGTTTCTGCTTAGCAATGCATTTGCCCTTGGGGAGTCCCCAGAACAAGTCGAACATGTAAATATGCCAAGACAATTTCCTCCAGTTATCTTTTCTGTTCATACATACTACATTCTGTTCTTTGTCCCAGGTCCTAGAGTGTCAGAGAGAGAGAACTGAGGCCAGACTTCCACGTCTTGTCTTTTTTCTTTAGATTGCCCACTTAATAGTATTTTATTTTTTCCAGTTATGTGTAATGATCGTTTTCAACATTCACTTTTTAAAGATTTTTCAGTTCCAAAGTTTTTCTCTCTCTCTCCCCTCTTCCCTCGGTCTCTCCTTCCTCTTCCCTAAGACAACAAGCAATCTGATATAGGTTATGGATGTACAGTCATATTAATCCCCTTTCCAGAAGAGGAAGCACTTTGCTATTGAAAAACAGAGGACTGCTTTGGAGTCTGGAAAGACTTTTGGTTCAGCACTAACTTTGTGACCCTGGGCAAATCACATAACCTTTCTGATCTTCCATTCCCCCCCTCTGTAAAGTGGAAATGACTGCCTTGGCAGTAGCAGCTATCTACAGGGCATTTGAGAAGAAGTGCTTTGTAAGACTAAGAGTTGCAGGACCTGAAGACTGTTGGTTTTCTTCCTTCTTCATCCCAGTAACTGATTTATGGAGTTGGAAGGACTCTGAGCTACCAGGTTTATTTACAGCAAGATAAAGGGTAAGGCAAGGTAAACAATGTATATGAGATCATTAGCAAACTTCTGTAAATAGTTCATGGACTATATCGTAAACACTGAACATATTTAGTAAGCCCCTATGAATATTTCATAACCAACCATGCTCTCAGGGAGCCCCGACTTACAGAGGCAAAACAAGCATGAAGGAAGACCTTAGCTCTTATTCAGTTGAACTTATTAAAGTTTCATGTTTTCTAAAACACATCATGTGAGTACAGGACTTTATGTAGTGAGTCATAGAATAATAGAATATCAGAGCTAGAAGGGCCTTAGCTCAAACTAATCCAACCATCCCATTTTACTGGTGAATGAACTGGAGTTCAGAGCACTTGACCTTAGGCAAGTCACTTAGCCCTGATTGCCTCGTATCCATCTCCAGTCATCTCGTTTCATATCTGATCTCTGGACCCAGATGGCTCTGAAGGAGAAAATGAGGCTGGTGACTTAGCACAGCACTCAAAACCAATTCATGGGCTTCTCATGGCATTACCTCCTTGGTGTTGTGGTCCTCTTTGAGAATAAATGATAAACCTTATTATTAGTAAGATATCAGTGCTAGAAGGGCCTTAGCTCAAACTAGTCCAACCCTTCCATTTCACTGATGAATAAACTGGAGTCCAGAGAAATTCAATGATTTCCCCATGGTCAAACACAAATTAGTGACAAAGACAAGCAGCCAGGCCTCAGGCTCCAAGATCAGGACTCTCTTCACCTCACCCTCCTCAGAGCCATTGCTAGCAATTTGGGCTCCTGAGGCAAGCAGCAGTTTGATTTTGCAATCCTTAGTTTGAAAAGAATTGAAGTATTGCAGGCAATTTCATTTGAGAGAGAGAGAATTAATTTCACAGTGAATCCTATGCTTCTGAAAGAATTCATAATTGAAATATTTAATCCCACTATATTTTAGTACCCTGGGACAAAGCATGTCACCCCCACCTTAGTTCTGGCTCTGGCCTCTCTCATGGGGAGCAATGACCTGCTGAAGAAGAAAATCCAATGGTAAGAAAAAAAGCCTGAAAACTCTTATATCCACATCATTGATTCAGACATAGCTCCAGAAGGGTTTCAAAAATAAATGCTAATAATTCTTGAATATCTTTCTCATCATCCTAGATCCAGCTTTCACAGCTTTTCTCAATGACAAGTTCCACAGATGCTGCCCCAGAAAGACTTTACACAAGAGAACTCATCTTTATATGGTTGAGTCTAGCTTAGGTTCTTGTTATTTGACAGGAAAACATGCCAAGGGATGTTCTTCTTGCTAATGAAACACTTAAAAGTAGTTCTCATATCCCATCTATATCTTCTCTAGTTTAACAAAGTGCATTTCCTTTGACTGATCTTGGCATAACATGTGCTTTCCACTCCTCTCAACAACCTGATCATTTTCTGGATGTGCCCCAGTTTGTCAATGTCCTTCCTAAATCATAGCATCTACAACCAAGTACTTCAGGCACAGTGTAACCTGGGTGAGTAGAGCAAAACCGACCCTAGCCTTCTTCTGCTTGAGCAGTCTACCTCTCTGTATACAGCTTATATTTGCATGAACTTATTCTATCATCCATATCACCCTTTAGCTATCACTGAGCTTGCAATCCATTAAAACCTCCAGAACTTTCCCACACAGTCTTACTTCTCCATACCCTCTATATCCTTTACTTGTGCAGGTATCTTTTTAATGATTCCAAGTGCAGACTTTACATTTATTCCTATGTAATTTTAGCAACCTTATTCCAACGAGGTACTTAGTACTAGATAATTATCAGGGGACTTTGCTTAGTATGAATGGATTGGAAGGGCAAGGGTGATTTAACTTGTAGGTCAATACATGCACACACAATACTACAAATCCTCATTTTGGGGCCAAGAAGTATGCCCAATTTGGGTGAGGTTGATAAAGTCATTTATGATTCTCAAAAAATACAGCAGATATCTCTTATACTTTATGTTTCTTCCTTAAGGATATGATTTCTCTATCATCACAATCAGTTTGGATCAATGTATACTATGGAAACAATATAAAGACTGACAAATTGCCTTCTGTTGGGGGTGAGGGGAGGAAAGTAAGATTAGGGGAAAAATTGTAAAACAAAATAAATAAAATCTTTAATTTAAAAAGAACCTCCCCCCCCCAAAAAAAATACAACAGAGCAGTTGGGAAAGATCTTACTCTTTCATAAGACCATAAGGAGAGGGACAAATATTCTAAATTAATAGAGTGAGTCAATTGTGAATAAATACTATTCCCCCAGTTTAGTTCTTTCTCTGCAGGCAAAAGTAAATTACATACTGAACACCACTATTCAATTCCCAACTGAGACTATGAATGAAGAACTCTTGTCATTTAGTGTTCATCATACCCCCTGGACACACTCCTCTTCTTCAGGAGAATCCCCACCATATTCCAGGATGCTTCTTTGTCCAAATGCTCCCCTTGACTCTTTGAATTCTTTGACTTGTATCCAACTCTCCAGCATTACTCTCTTGAGAGATACTCCAGAGCCATAACTAGGAATTTTTGTAACCAGAGCATGTGGTATTAAATGCATAGTTAGCTGACAACAAGGGCAGAGGAAGAAGCACCCAAACCTTCATCTTGTAGCTTTTTTATGGTCTAATGATTTTTGCTAACTGAGCATCAAGCTCTGATATTTCAACAATTCTAAAGGATTGTGGGTACTTTAAATTGAGAGAGTCTCCTAATACTGAGATCTAAATTCCCCATCCATAACAAAACCCAGATACTCCACCTCAGTTATAGCTCTGAGTATTACTCACATACTTGAATTCTATCTCTCTTTTGGATCATGCCGGATACAAATCATTAAGACTAAATGAAAATTGGAACCTAGTCTGTGTCCCCAAAGTCAACACATCTATACCATGCTTACTCCCTTTAGAGACTTGACCTGAGATTCATTGATAGAGAAAATTTGCACTACCAATGCAAGAGAATCTACCCTGCACTATTGTTTATGTCTCTCTATCTACTACAGAGAGCCCACTGAATGTGGTGGGAAAATTAGCTTCTCTATATCCTAGAGCACTGACACAGCCAATATTGGCTCTAAGACTAACTCTTTATTCACCATATCATACTGGCTCTTTTCGACTTCAATAAAATTTCAGATGAAAAAAAGGTGTTCCAACAAAATGTGAATTTACATGGCTTGGGTCACAAGTCTGACTTGCCCAGGGTCACACAGTCAGGATTTCTAGGGAAGGCATGCCATGGAGGAGGACTGAAAGGAATTGAAAGGGGAGTCTTAAGACCCCCGAAGACTAAGTTGAACTGTGGCAAAATATCCATCTTCATGGCAGACATTTATTGGGCACCATGTTGGAAGTCAATTTTATTATTGACCAACATGGAACTAGGAAGGGTTGACTTTCACTTATCATTCCCTATGCCTCTCCTGGCAGTTGGTCAATCCCCAAACCCCTTTTTCCAGACCTGATGACAGAGGGCACTTTGGGCAGCAGGATGCGGCTTCTGAAAAGTAAAACTTGGACAGACGCAATGTGAATTGGGGCAGGGGAAAACCAGAAGCAGCCCAGTCAGTCTGGAAGGAAGGGAGTCAGACCATAAGTGGATCCTGCTGCTGATTACATGGCTGTGACCCCTGAAGTGGCTGTAAGCCCTAAGTTTGTGATATTTTGCCTTAAAAGAAAGTCAGAGTGTAAATTTCAGGTATCAAAATTACTCCCTCTTCAAGGAGCAATTTCACATCTGAGGCTGGAAATTACAGCCTACAATTACCAGCCAATTCTCAAAATAAGATGTGAATGTGGCCATTATTAGCCCCATGTCATCTTCTCCAATATGTCTGACATTTTCAGAGGCTCCAGCATTCTCCTTGCCCTGGCAGCCTTCCTATGCCAGCTCTCAGCATAGCCAATGTGTTCAAATCACTCTCCCTGCTACTTTCAGCCTGTTGGAGGTTTTCTACCATTTGGTTTCATGCTTTAAAATGGGCATCTGGAGGCTAATATTTCCACCTCTAGTAAGAAATGGTAATTAAAAAATATGCTGCTTTTATTATTGTGTGGTGATGGGAGGGAGCCAGAGTAAAACAGTTCTACTTTCTGTGTCCTCTAGCTTGGGAGCTCAGTAGTTTCATCTGACTAGCTGGTACTTGGTGATTTTTATCCTTGGGCACATGCAAGCCTTGGTCCTTTGGCTTATGAATAGAGCAGCTAATAACGTGAAGCAGAGGACAGATTTCTCAGAACCCCCAACAAGTCAGTTATGGTCCTAATGTTAGGGAGTACTCAAAGGATGTTCTTCTTTCCGTGTCCCCTGCCTTCAAATGATATGATCATTTGTCCTCTCTAGCAGAGTAGGCCAGTGAAAAGGATGTTGTATTTTTTAACAAGATAAGCAAAAAGCTGGTGGGAGGGAGGGATTTTTCCATGATTGAAATAATGACTTGGCAAAGAAACAGCCGTCATTAAACAATATGCTAACAAACTGTGGTTTCCTCTGTGTAAAGGACACTGTCCATGAACACATCCTGACTTTTATTAACTAGATAGGTAGAGACCTAAGGAATTGCCAGACCACAGTGTCCCTTCATTCACAACTATATGATGCCTAAAGTCATTTTAAAAGGTAAAACTCATGTATAAATTTATAGAAACTGAGTTTTCTTTAGTGAACCCAGATGGTATTCTGCTTAGGGGAGTCACTATAGATTTGGGCCTATGGAGGGTCAGACATCCACACTATATTGAGAAATCAACAAGTAAAATCTTATACATGCCTGAACAATGTCTTAGGCCTTATACTAGTTACTTTCTTTGAAAGCAAGTAGTTGGCTGCTAAAGTAAAGCAAGTGTGAATTCACATGGTTTGGGGCACAAGTCTGATTTGCCCAGGGTCACAGTCAGGATTACCAGGAAAGGGATGCCATGGAGGAGGACTGAAAGGAATTGAAACGAGAGGCTAAAGACTCTGGAGGCTAAGTTGAACTGTGGCAACATATCTATCTTCATGGGTCAGAAGTTCATTGGATACCATGTTGGTAGTCAATTTGATTATCGACCAACATGGAACAAGGGAGGGTGAGTCAAGATGCTGAAGTATAAAACCTGAGCGGTTCTGAGATACAAGGTCAGCAAAGAAAAACCAATTGCCAGTGATACTTGGAGTTAGCTGGCTCTTTGGCGCGTCCTTTTCCTGTGGGACCGGATATTCTGTCTTTCAGTTGACTTATTATGCTTCTCTTTTATTCTCAACATCGGAAAGTCAGATCTCATCTGGTTCCAGACAGTGTAACAATGACCCTCTTTGCCTTTGTTCCTTCTTCTGCAGGCATAACTCCATCCTAGAGTAGCTAGGTGGTACAGTGGATAGAGCACTAGCCTTAGAGTCAGGAGGATGTGAGTTCAAATCCAGCCTCAGTATTTGACACTTAACTAATTGTGTGACCTTGGGCAAGTCACTTCACCCTGATTGCCTCACAGCCAGGGCCCTCTCCAGTCATCCTGATTCCTATCTGACCAGTGGACCCAGATGCTCTAGAATAGAAAGTGATACTGGTGACTTAGCCCAGCACCCCCTCACTCAAAATCCAATTCATGTGCTTGTCATGGCATTATCTCCCTGATTGTCATGGTCCTCTTTGAGAACAAAGAACAAAGCATCATAACCCTATCCTAGACTCTGAGAGCAATCGTGACTTTAGCCAGGAAGAAGTGACGGAACTCTAGACTGTTTCTTCAGTGACAGCATCAAGGTAGTCCTACTCTTGGTCTCTCCTTGCCCTTGTTTCTTGGTTCTATCCACAAGACTTGAGTCCTTGCCTTGGTTACCTCCCTAGGACCCCATTCTTCCAGGACTCAGGTCATATCTTATCTTCCCAATCCTTCTTAGCTTTACAATACTATCTCTTAACTGCTGCCCATCTGTCTGATTTACCCAGACCTATACATCTTTGATTCCATCTTCTCAGAACTCTGTTTCCTGCTAATGTACTATAGCCTGAAGTCTGCACTCTACCCTTACCCCAAACCTCATGTTCTGTCCACCCAATGTGACCCCTTCCCATGCTGAGTTCCATATCTATCTAATGCCATCTCCTTGCATTTTCACCAACCACCTGTATTTTAACCAGATGTCTGTAATCTGGCAATACCAAGGCTCATTCATCTGACTTTCAATAAATCCTTAGTTATGACATGCCTTGAGAGATAATGAAAGAGAGGAGTAAGAAAAAGGAGATTGAATGAGGAAAAGGAAGTATTGTCCTGAGCCGATTTTAGTCTTATTCAAATTTCTTCCTGGATTGGCTTGCTGTTGGCAAAGGCCTAACTCAACATAGCTCCATCTGAATCTTGAATAACATGTCCCTATCAGTATGATATTGACAAGAGAGACAAAAATGCTGCCTCGAGTGGTCTGGCAAGGCAGAGAATTAGAAATCCCATGTCCAATATGTAATTTCTCAGTTATTGGGCCAATTCCCTAACTTCTCTGACCTAAAATTTTCTTTTGATAAAGGTCTGTATGGTACCTAGAGGGCCTTCCAACCATAATTCTTTGTGATCACCTGGCTCCTTTTCATTTTTCCTTCTCATTGAAGTCCAAGAGTTGAGATATCTAAAACCATCCAAGCTCTTGAGTAAACAGATGATGTCCTAAAGGAGAGACAACATGCTTCATTAGATTTGGATAAGAAGACATGAATACAATCCTGGCTCTGCTGCTCACTATTCAATCTTAGCCAAATCACTTCCTTCTCTGGGCCTCAGGTTCCTCTGCTTTAAGAGGAGGGATTAGGACAAGATGACCTCCCAGGTTCTTTCCAGCTATAGATCTATGATCTTGTGAATTGATCTGTGTGGAATTAGGAGGTGGGAAGGTATCCTGTTGTCCAAGGCAAAGCCAGACAGATTTATTTCCCTTAGCCTCTGATCTTCTTTGCTCTTGGACTGACTCCCTTTTTGTTGTTCAGTCATTTTTTTAGTCATGTCCAACTCTTTAAAACCTCATTTGGGGTTTTCTTGGCAAAGAAAATGATTTGCCATTTCTTTCTCCTGCTCATTTCATAGATGAAGAAACTGAGGCAAACAGGGTGAAGTGACTTGCCCAGGGTGACACAGCTAGGAAATGTCTGAGGTCAAATTTAAATTCAGGAAGATCAGTTTTCCTGACTCCAGGCCTGCTTTCTATCCACTGCAACACCACCTAGCTGCCCTAGTTGCTCTGACTGAGCTGTATGTGATTGACATTCAAATCCCGTCACTAAGATTGTCTACCTGCCCTCAATGTTAGGAACTCAGCCTCCTGGGCTCTCATAGTGACAAGTCATATATTGTGCTGTGGGCAGATGCTTACACAGAAGCTCATTATTTGGTTATTTATATGCCTAGGAGAAACATTTTGAGACAAAGGGAAATGAGATTATTAACACCTTGTTTATCTCTAAGCTGTATACAATTCCAGACCCAAAATTAAATTAAAAATAGACACATGTTTTCAAACTCAAAGGCACAGGTTGGCTCACATCCATGTGAGCAATTCCCTGCTATCTCAAAAACTGCCCTTGGCCCTGAGATACAGTCCCACATATCCAGTGACTCCTGGACTATACTACCTGGATGTCCTATTGTTACCTCACACTGAATGTGAACCATAACTGAATTATCTTCCCTCTCCAGATCCCCTTCCATGAAAGACAAATAGCAGACAGCAGACTGGCCCCACTGCTCAACAACTCATAAAATGGAGTTTGAGTAGATGACCTGTAAGGATCCCTCCAGCTTGAAATCTAGCATCCTAGGATGCCAGTTTTCATAGAGCTAATATCATTCTCCCATACTTGAAACCCTGAAGGCATTTTCTGTTCATCCTTCTCCTTTATTACCTATATCCAGTCTATTATTAAAGCTTATGATTTCTTCTTTCAACATAATTGCCCCTAGTATCTTGCTACTTCCATCTATACTCTGCAGTTATCAGAATGATTTTCCTTAAGTGTAGAGCTGACTATAAGGGCACAATGCAAAGAGTTCAGGACCTGGAGTCCAGAAAACTTATCTTCCTAAAGTCATATCCGGTCTCAGACACTTACTATCTATGGGACCCTGGGCAAGTCACCTCACCCAGTGTGCCTCAGTTTCTCATCTGTAAAATGTTCTGAACAAGGAAATGGACAAACCACTATCTCTGCCCCAAAAAGTCCAAATGGAATCACAGAGTCAAACACAACTGAAAAGCAACTGAACAATAATAGAACTGACCATGGTACTTCCTTACTCCATAAGTATCAGCAGATATACTTTTAGAATCAAATATAACTTTCCCTATTTAGCTTTTGAAAGCCCTATTGAACTTGACCCTAACTTAGCTTTCCAACTTCATAGTATATTAGTGCCCCTACCATACTAGGGAATCATGAGAAATGGGCCTTCTCTCTGTTTCTCACACATGATACCATATTTCTCATTTCTATACTTTTGCAATGATCATCCCTCAGGCCTGGAATGTACTTGCTCTTTACCTCTACTTCATAGACTGTCTCCTTTCCTTCAAGATGCAACCTAAATTCCAACCTTCTGCATGACATCTTTCCTGATTCCCCCAACCACCAGGGTGCTCTTTCCTAAACTATCTTCCATTTATCTACTTATAAATATTTATATTTATTTTCTTTATATTCATTGTCTCTATATTTTTATATGTTCTTGTTGCCTTTTCCAAGAGACTATAACCTCATTGCAAGTAGAGATTATTTCATCCATTGTATTTGTATCCCTAGCACCTGATACAATGCCTGATGAATGCTAAATAATTTGTGATTGACTTCTAGGATTATCCTATTTTCTTCATTCTCACTGGCTTACCTTCATTTCGATGATCAGTCCCTCTCACTAGCATTGACTTCATGGCCTCTTCTCAGGTGACTCTCCTTGAGGGCAGTCCCCTCTGTCATCTCATTCTTCTTGCAAATTTTTTCCAAACTATTCTTCATAATGCAGGGCATGAACCTGCCATGACTCCCCACTTCCTGTCCAAACAAAGGTACATTGTATTGCCTAGATTTCATGACTCTCCTTCATCTCTGAACACTGTCTGCTGCAGCAGGTTGTCACTTTGTTGTACCATGCATAAATATGTTCATTCCACCTATATTCCTTTGCTTCCCTCCTCACTTAGAATGGTCTTTTTTCTACTTTTTGCACATCTAAATCCTACCCATTCCTCATTTTCAATTTTTTTAACTTTATTTAACGAAATGGGGTTAAGTGACTTGCCCAAGGTCACACAGCTAAGTAAATATCAAGTGTCTGAGACTGGAGTTGAACTTAGGTCTTCCTAACTCCAGGGTCAGTGCTCTATCCACTGTGCCACCTAGCTGCCCCCCATTCCTCATTTTAGATCATACCAACTGTAAACCCTTCCCTCACTACTTCAGTATACATTGCTCTGACTCATTCCTGCCTTCTGAGCATCTCTAGCTCTCATAGTCAATGTCCTCCCTGCACCACCCCCCTCAACACACAAGCACAATGTAACACTTAATTTATCTTTATTTATTTTGTTTCACTAAAGCAACATGATCTGCCCTGTATATCCTGGCATTTCAATTTGTCACATTTCTGGTATTAGTTTGGATTTCTCTAATCACTTTCAAATGATCCTTTCCACCATCTTCTTTCCTAGTTTATTTTTCCCCATTGTGCCTAGGAACCTTTTGTCCTGTCTAATAAACTAAAGCATACTGAGCCGTTTCTTTTTTGAATGAGCAATAACTGGAAAGCCCTTACTCATTGAGCCTAGCTCCCTTCTGTAAGCCCCATCAACCCCTCTCTGCCTGCATGTATTTGTTGCTTTTGTGCCGAAGTAGGAAAACAAGCATGGCGTTTGCCTTCCATTTCCATGCAGGGTATAACGGTAGCAACAAAAACATCGAAACAATATTTTGCAGGTAAATTTGTGGTTGGAGAGGACCCTAATGACGGAATGAATTAGGAAAGGCTTCACAGGATAATTAATACCTGAGCAAAGACTCAGGAAGACATAAACATTTATTCTTTAATAAAGATGGGAATGCGCTCTAAGGAATGGGGGAAGCTTCTGCAAATGTATGTTGAGATGTGGGAGAGAATCAGTTGAAATACAAAAAACAATGATAGGATTGAGAAATGGCTGAACAATTTGTGGTATGTGATTGTGATGAAATATTATTTTGCTGTAAGAAATGATGAGCAGCTTGCTTTCAGTAAAAGCTTGAAAGACTTAGATGAACTGATACAAAGTAAAGTAAGCAGAAACAGGAGAATATTGTACACAGTAACAGCAGTAGTGTATGATGATCTACTGTGAATGATTTAGCTATTTTCAACAATAAAAACACCCAAAACAGTTTCAAAGGACTCATGATGAAAAACACAATCCACCTGCAGGGAAAGGACTGATGGAATCTTAATGTTGTTTGAAGTATACTATTTTTCACTTAATTTTGTGTGTGTTTTTTTAACTGTCTTCTCTCTGTTCTTTACACATAACTAATATAGAAACTTATTTTGTATGACTTCACATGCATAGCCTATATCAAATTACTTATTGTCTCAGGGGGGGAAAAAGAGAGGGAGAGACTTTAAAATTCAATTTTTTAAGTGAAAATAACAAAGTTGTCTTTACATGTAATTGAACAAGATATAATATAGTAAAATATAAACAGAGGATGAGCAACAACAACAAAAAAGAAAGAGATGAGCAGATGCTTTTGGGAAAACTTTGGAAAGACTTTTGAACTGATACAAAGTGAAATAGGCAGAAACAGGAGGACATTGTATAAAGTACCAACAATATTTTATCATGATCAACTGTGAAACATACCACTGTTCTGTTCAATACAGTGATCCAAGGCAATTGCAAATGCTTTGTGGTAAAAAATGCTATCCTCTGACAGAGAACAAACTGATGGAGACAATACAAATTGAGGCATGTGTTTTTTAACTTTATTTTTCTTGGTTTTAGGGGTCTGTGTTTTGTTTTGCATCATGGCTAATATGGACATGTTTTTTTTTTTAATTTTTATTTATTTAAGACAATGCGGTTAAGTTACTTGCCTAAGATAATGTAGCTAGGTAATTATTAAGGGTCTGATTCTAGATTTGAACTCAGGTCCTTCTGACTCCAGGGCCCCTGCTCTATCCACTGCTCCCCTGGACATGTTTTGCATGACTTCACATGTGTAATCCATATTGAATTACTTAGAACTGAGTCAAATTTTCAAAAAAACAAGCCATTCCCCAATTGACAAATGGTTAAAAGCAATTTACAGCTGAGGAAATCAAAGCACTCCATAGTCATATCGAACTGCTTACCGTCTCAAGGAATGAGGAGAAAAGAGAGAAAGTGAAAAGAATATGGAACTCAAAAATTTGAAAAATAAATGTTAAAATATTTCACATATAACAGAAATATTAATGAAATAGATAATATATATTGGGGGAGAGAAAAACAAAGATAGGTATGGTTTGACTGGAATATAATATGCAAAAAGGGAGATTATGGGAAAAAGCCAGTTTGTGTTCTTTGGGGTCTGTTGTAGTAGTTACCTTCACCACTGTCTCTAGCCATCTTCCAGTTCTTGATTAAGTTTATTCTGCCTGTCTGTCTGTCAGGTTCCCTGTCTTTCTTTATCTCTTTCCCACATGATCTAGAGACAGTGACATTGACTTGATTAACATCATCTATAAAATAATAATAATTGTGGGTACAACAGTTTCTCATTTTTAGGATTTTTAAATTAAAATTTTGTGTTCTGATTGTACTGTTCTGTGACTTTCTTTCATGTTTTGTGACCTAACCCACTGGAGACCTTGCCAATTCCTTTCACTCCCCAAATCACTGCTCAGGCACATGCAGGCATTGTTTATGATTCAGTGGATAAATACCTTCCAAACTGCATGACATTATATTAATATATTCTTTCTTCTGATTTCAAATAACAGTGTTTAAAGACAATTACAGGAAGCCAATTGCATTGTAAAGCCAACTGTTTTGCATATGAAAGCTAATTATAAGATTCTTAATGAGAGAGTTTATTGGTCC
This sequence comes from Macrotis lagotis, assembly GCF_037893015.1. Classification (NCBI taxonomy): domain Eukaryota; kingdom Metazoa; phylum Chordata; class Mammalia; order Peramelemorphia; family Peramelidae; genus Macrotis; species Macrotis lagotis. The sequence goes on from NC_133666.1 coordinate 69,353,082, forward strand.
AATTCATTACAAATGAGTCCACAATGATCTGGGATTTTCCTGTACTTAGTTTCTTTTTATTTTAAAAAAAACTCTGGATAGCTCATTTTCATACCAAATGTGTTCTAATAAAAAAAAATGTAATATCCATAATGAGCAGCAGTGCAGCTTCCAGCAGTACAAAGAAGTCACTTCCAGAAGTCCATACAAATGCATAGATAATGAACTAAATTCAACTGCAAAGACCTGTCCCACCTTTGACTCAAGGTTTCTCCAGTAATGAGCTCTTTGTTTTGTAGAACACCAAAAGTGTCACACCCTCTAACTGGTTCTCTCTGGAGAAAAGATTGTCCCAGGGGAAAAAAGGAAAATACAGTAGGAGTCTATTGATTGGAGGATGGCTGAATATGGTGTGGTAAATGAATGTGAGAGGATCTGTTTGTGCTGTAACAAATTCTAAATGTAAGGATTTCAGAGGGAGAACTGATGTCAATGAAATAAACAAAACCAAAAGAACCATCTACATGTTAATGAAGGATGACAAGTGAGCTGGAATTGAGATCTCATCAGTACCAAAAACTCCCTTCATGAAGAAACTCCCCCCAATGTGTGCTGGTCTGCACCTTCAGATTTGGTCATTTCTCCTTTCAGATCATCTCTCAACACCCAATCACTTCTCTATCTTTGTATGGCCACTACCTTAGTTCAGGCTCTTTATCACCTTCCACCCTACTCCTACAAAACAGCCTTGAAAGGTTCTCATTATTTCAAACCTCTAATTTTTCCAATCTATCATTTTAGAGATTTGTCTAGAGGTTAACTGTTTTACCAGGGTCACATGGCTACTAAGTGACAATTAGTAAGACTTGAATTCTAGTCTTCCTGCCTCCAAGACCAACTTTCCATCTACTTCATTTCATGACTGTGCTGTAAGTAAAAAGAATACTAAATGAGGATGATGTTGAGAAATTGTCTTGGCCAGGGATGATCCTGTTGCCGATGGGATTTGGAGTCTTGGGGTCACTGATTAAAGATAGAAATCGAGAGTTACTGGGAAACAAAGGATTTTAAAACTGCTCAGGATTTATTGCAAATTATTCTCCTCTCCAGGGTCAACAAGCACTGTAGGAAAGGGTGAATCACAAAATCCTAGGTGAGGTTGCTTCAGAGACAGAGGGAGATAAAGAGAGACAGAGGTAAAGACAATCAGGGAGTGCTAACTGGGCCAGAGATCAGACCAGCCCTGAGTGGAGGTCCAGCTCAGGTTTTTGTGCACTGAGTCCAAAAGGGGAAATTCCTCCTCCCTTATGTGACCAAAACCATGTAGAAGGTTGGTAGCTAGGGACTGGGAAGGAGGAGAAAGGATACAAATTTTTCAATAAACAATGAAACAATAGGAATCAATTTACATATCAAGAACAAAGAGCTTTCCACCATTTAAAAAGATTTAACAGCATTAAAGATTACAGAACTTGTTTCTAATTATAAATTTTCTACATTCATAATTCTCTGCATCAGACCCAGAAAAGAAATATGAAAAAATCTCTCCTCTCCTCTTTTCCTCCCAGCTATTACTGTCTCATTCTGCCTTCCCTGAGTCACACTCTGGGACACCAAGAGATCCAGGTTTCATATGTTTCCACAAATAACCTTTTTCATAACCTACTGGGGCAAGTGCTTTGTAAAACAAAGTATTACAGACTTGAGTTGTTTTTATTATTATTGTGGTCAATCTTAATTCATCACCCTATCATCCAAAGCCCTTCCACTATCTGCCCTGCTACCTTTCCAATGCCATATTTTAATATGTTCAGTTTGTATTCAATTACCTTAACTTTCTTTTTATACTTTGCTTTCTCAGGTTTTCTCAAAAGACCTATTATAGTCAAAGCCATAACTTGGGTAGGAAACTGGAGCTTTTCCCCAGGGTACCAAATTTAGAGGGTGCTTACAGCACTTGAAATCCTTCACCATTATGGATATAACAGATCCTAGCTCCTAATTAGTAATACTGACTAGTTGAAATAGGAAGCTCCTCCTCTGTTCTGTTCTGTCTTTTCTCGAGCTCCCCATCACTACTCTATACACAAATTTTCACAGAGGTCTCCTACAAGGCCACTCCACTAGCTTTGAGCCACTGTTCCAGTATCTCTGGCACTGTCATTGGGTAGTATCCCACAGGCATCTACCATGAAGGTCCACTTTATGACACATCCAAGGTCCTATGCGCTATCTTGCCAGTCAACAAAGTCTAAATTCAATGCAAGTCACTCATGAACCATTAGAGAAACAAATTATCTGTATAACTTAGGGTAACCTCTCAAAACTTTTCCCTTGGTCATCTGGACATTTCCAGCAAAATAATTCTTTGGCAAGAAAGTTGAATTATTTAGATGTTTGCCTCAGTTGTGCCATATGGAGACCACTTTATCTGAAAATCCAGTGGGAAATTGAAAATTGCCTCATAGTCATCTCCCCACCCTATCACTGAGCATTGTTCCTGGGCTAAGGCAGATGGCAAGAGGCAAAGAACATTCCTCTAGAGTATTGATTACTTTGAAAACACCTGGGGCTTTGGAACTGGGCTTAAAACCCTATAAGTTGTGTTAATGTCATGCTTGGGAATTCCATAGCAATGGGAGACTGACTGAACTGATGAAGAGTAGGCTGATTTCCAAAGCCACAAACAGGCTCCTGGGAAATGCAGAAACTTAGCTTTCAGGTCCAGGTCAGGCTCTGTGCAGGCAAGGTCTAACATGATGGTCAGCTTTGCTGCAAGGGACCAAGAGGACTCTTTACTGTAACGTCCTTTCTAACTAAGGAAAATGTCTTGAAAGTTAAAGGGACCCTTCACTGGGGATGAAAGAAGAGACAGAAAGTAAGTTCAATCTATTTTTATAACGTTAGAAGAAGCCTGAATACATAGGTTCTTTTCTTCCCCCTAGGGAAGACAGACTTGAGTCATCCTCCATTTTTGAAAGGGGAAAAGCACCAAACCAACCCTCTAATGTTGCAACCACTTAATTTCCCTCAGTTTACCTTCCACCGCCCTGTTTTAAGGCCTCATCTCCGAACTATAAATGCTAACATTTCTAGATTACTTTCAGGTTTGCAAAGTAGTTTACATATACAATCTCATTTGATACAACACTCTCAACTATTATATGAACAAACATATAAGAAAACTGGGGTTAGGCAGTTAAATGACTTGCCTAAGGTTACACAGTCTCTAGTGCAGGATTTGGCCCTCTGACTTCATATTTTGCATTCAATTCTTTCTCAGCATTTCCAGCAGATGACCCCCACCCACCCATTAGTCATTTCCTCTCTGTGTGATATTCCATCTCTCCCTAGTTCCTTCTCTCCTGCCTTTGGACATGCCCAGGTCTTTACAATTCCTTGACTTGGCCAGACCATCTCCTCAGTCTATAACTACAGTCTCTCCCCTTTTCACCCTGGAAATAAATGCCTGAGAAAAGCATTTCTTCTCTTCTTACCTACTCCTCAATCCTCTGTAGTCTGGCTTCTGATCCCTCACTCAACTTTGAAGAGATCAACCATTTCTTTTTTGTCCAGTAGCCCAATTCTAATGTTTTTTAAAAATTTTTTATGTTAATAATATTTTTTATTTATTTGGTTTTCTAGCAATATGCAATGATGCAATTCAACAATCATTTTTGCAAGGTTTTGATTTTTGCATTTTCTCGCTCCCTCCATTCCCTCCCCCCACCCCAATAGAAAGCAATCTAATATGGGCTCTACATATGCAATTATGTTAAACATAGATCCATATTAATCATGTTGTAAAAGAAGAATCAAATCCAAATGGAAGGAAAAACATTAGAGAGAAAAGAAATGCAATGCAAAAAACAACTTTTAAAAATTAAAGATAGTAACCTTTGGTTTGCATTTAATCTCTACAGTTTCCTCTTTGGATATGGATGGCATTTTCCATCAGAAATCTTCCAGAATTGATTTTGACTATTGAATTGCTGAAATGACAAGTCTGTCATAGTTGATCATCACCCAATGTTGTTAGTTTGTACAATGTTCTCCTTATTCTGCTCATTTCACTCAGCATCAGTTCATTTAAGTCTTCCCAAACTTTTCTGAAGTCCCACCACACATGATTTCTTTCTTATAGAACAATATTCATATACCACAATTTGTTCAGCCATTCCCCAGGTGATGAGCCTCCCCTTTATTTCTACTTCTTTGCTACCACAAAAAAAGAAGCTATGGATGTTTATATATATATATATATATATATATATATATATATATATATACACACACACACATATATATATATGTATATATATATATACATATATATATATGTATGTATATTAATCCTTTTTTGTGGTCTCTTTGGGATAAGACCTAGTAATAGTATTGCTGGATCAAAGGGTATACAATTTTATTACCCTTTGAGCATAATTCCAAATTACTCTCCAGAAAGTTGAATCAGTTCACAACTCCACTAACAATACATTAGAGTCCTGGTTCTCCCACATCCCCTCTAACATTGATCATTTTCCTTTTTAGTCATTTTGGCTAATTGAATAGTGTGAAGTAGTACCACAGAGTTGTTTTAATGTGCACTTCCCTATTCAGTAATGATTTAGATCAATTTTTCATATGACTGTAGAGAGTTTTAATTTCTTCATCTGAGAATTACCTTTCCATATCCTTTGATCATTTATCAACTGGGGAATGACTGTTCTTTATATATTTTAGAAATGAGTCCTTTGTCAGATATACAAGTTGTAAAAATTGTTTCCTAATTTAATGCATTCCTTTTAATCTTGGTTGCATTGGGGTTTTTTTGTGCAAAAGTTTTTCAATTTAATGTATTCAAAATTATCCATTTTATCTTTTATAATCTTCTCTATCTCTTTTTTTGGTCCTAAACTTATCTCTTTTCCATAGATCGGACAGATAAACTATTCCTTGTTCTTCTTATGATGTCTCCTTTCATGTCTAAATCCTGTATCCATTTCAACTTTATTTTGTGTGAGATGTTGGTCTATGCCTAGTTTTTGTCATACTGCCTTCCAGTTTTCTCAGCACTTTTTACTATAGCATGAGTTCTTATCCCAGAAGCTGGAATCTTTGGGTTTATCAAACAGATTACTGTAGTCATTTACTACTATATCTTTTGCACCTAGTCTATTGCACTAATCTGCTACTCTATTTCTTAGCCAATACCAGTTTTGATGACTGATGCTTTATAATATAATTTTAGATGTAGTATCATTAGACCCTCTTCTTTTGCATTTTTTCATTAATTCTCTTGATATTCTTGACCTTTTGTTCCTCCATGTGAATTTAGTTCTTTCCTCATCTCTTTTACATGTGGATAATTGCTAATAAATCTTCACTTTTCCCAATTAGACACAGACTTCTTTTCAGAAGAAACTTATAAAGCCATAGATTATTTTTAATAACTTTATATATATATATATATATATGTATATGCTTTAATAGAACAGGTTTACTAGAATAAATTAGCTTATCATGAAGTTAGTATGTGGGTCAGTTAAGTATATGGCTAATAACATTTGTCATAGAATCCATATAGTTAGTTGTCTTCATTTTTTGAGTCACTTTAATTTTTATGTGATATTGTTGGATAATTTTCAAGGTTAATCTGATTCAGTTGTTGATCTCAGTAAGAAGACTTTTTGTTGTTGTTGCTGGAACCAGCTTTTAAAATTCTGATAGAAGTAGAGCAGATGAATGCATATGGTGATGTTTTTAACATTCTTTTTTAAAAATTTTGTATTCCAAATTCCCTAGACCCAGAGATTGAAAAGGGACTATGAAAATTTTCCTATCACAGTACTATAAAAACTGTGAAATTGAGACCTCTGAAGAACCAAACAACATCTTTACATCCTATAGTCTTGGATAGTTTTCCTCTTTAGAGGACTTTCATAGACCTTGAGTAAACCTTTAGAATCTAAGAAGACAGTGTCACAAAGGCAATACAGCCTAGTTATTAACAGGCTTAGGAGATCTTGATCAGTTCTCAGCTCTGCTCTTTAGCATTGGATAGCCTTGATGAAATCATATCATGTTTCCTATCCATAAAAAGGGAGTTTATTATACCTGCCTGGTCTTCCATTTCCTTGACTAGTTTGGTAGGGAATGAAAAAAGAAAAATGTAAGTGTATGTGTAAGTGTAAGTGACCACTAATTTCTAATCCACCTCCCTGTTAAGTATCAGATACTTTTATGTGACCAAAAATTTGTTTTTCTCTAATGAAGCTTCAGATTCACATAAATAAAAGTTCACTGAGATTATGCCTGCCCCATATGCCTGGTAGGAGGCTAACCTACTCCCTACATGCTGAGTTGGTGGGACTACCTAGATGCCTTCTATGAGAAAGGGATTGATGCTGCAGCTGATATAGAAGTTGTCCCACCTCAGCCCCCATTCTCCTACCTTGGTTCAGTTTTCTGGAACAGCATAGGATTTAAACTATAGAAAATTATCTACATAAAATATCTCAAATTTATCACAATTTTGGTTAATAATTTTTCTCTTTCTAGTATTCCAGGAAACTGTCCAAAAATACAGCTCCTTTTTTTCACATTAAGATTCTCATTTCCTTTCCCACTTTGTATTTCCTAAAAGGAAGTACCTTCCCATTATTGCTGAGGATGCATTCACTATAAGATATCATAACTAAAAAGACCCAGAGGTAAATTCCAAATGGTGGCAGCTACTTAGGTAAAGGGTCATTCAACTCCATGCCCAACACAATGATACTGATTGTCTTAGTAATGACTAATTTAACACATTTACTTTTTTCCAAGGGATGTCTTTTAGAAGTCACTAGAAAAGGACAGCTCCTGTTGGTTCTTATAGTATCACAGTCAAAGCTTTAAAGTGATAGAATATACTGTTTCTCTTGTCTCCATGTGGCTCGTCTAGCAGTTTCACAGGGTGAGGAATCATCTTGATCCTCTGCCGGGATAGTTTTTTGCCATATTCACCACCACCCTGAACTTCCCTATCCCTTAACCCCCTATGATCAGCACCCTACCATGTTGTCCCCTAACTAACCTCTAAGAGCTTATGGCCTCTACTTCCAACCCCGATGACTCGATGACTGAAAGAGGGGAGAAAGAGAGAGAGAGAGAGAGTTGGAAAGAAAGATCGCTCTGTCATCTTGGTTACACTGTATGGGTGATCTCCAGCATGGCTGCCTGGCCCAATGGACTTTCTTATATATGATCTTGTGGTGTTCATTCAGTTGATTGTTTCTTGTCCTTCATTATTGAAGAAGACCAAAATGATGTCACTATGTTAGAGACAGATTACATTGTGTCTAACTCTGGTTGATCAGACCAATACCAGCTTGGAATGCTTTTCCACAGGTCAGACACAAATAGTCCATGTTTACACCTGAGGTCAACTTTCATATCTCATGTTTCCTTTGAGGTGCTTCAATTCTGTCTTGCTCAGAGAGCCCAGAACCCTCTCTTATGAGGGCCCACCATGCTAGACAGTCCTGTGCCAATGTCTCCCATGCTGCATAATCAGTTCTAAAGTTTTTAAGAGAAGAATTCCCGATATCACTCCTTCTGACCCGTCTGTGAGCACTTGCCCTATGTGAGTTCTCCATAAAATCATTTTTTGAGCAAGTATATATTTGACATTAAAACAACATAACCAACCCATCATACTTGCACTCTCTGTAGCAACATTTGAATGTTTGGCAGTTGCAATGTATCATAAAGTTGAAGAGCAGCATATATTCTTCATTTATATGTATGTTTATTCCTCAAGTACAGCCCAGTGGAATTCTCATTGCTTTACAGAATCAGTTGATTCTTAGCAATTCCCTATTTCCACTCCCCAGGGAGCACAAGTATAGGTGGAAACCAAGTGAATGTTATGATAAACTCCAGTCACATAAATATGTTGGCTGCATAAACGTATCTAGTTCAGGAGATACATGTTTATAGAAGGATGTATACTGGTTAGATAGCAAATGCTATTTTCTATAAATGCCATTCCATCTCCCACCTCCAGGCCTTTGTGTAGGCTATACCACATGCCTGCTCTCTAGAATTAATCTCCCATCTATTAAAATCCCTAACTTCCTTTAAACCTTGTTTCAAAATACAACTCCTTCATGAAACCTTTCTTGATCCCTCCATTTGGTGAGGCTCTCTTCTTTTCCCCATAAAGTTTGTACTCAATGATCTATCCACAAGTTTTCCATAATGGAAGAATATAAGCCTCTTTGGAGCAGAGGCGGGTTTCATTTGTTCTTTTTTATCCCTAACACCTTGGACAGTACCCAGTGCCAGGCAATAGTAAGTACACAGTAAATGCTTCCTGAATTGAATTGAGTGAGGAATGGATAATCTTCCAGAAGAGGCCAAAAGACCAGGAGAACTATCTTGCTGAGGCTTCCTGACCTATGTGAGGTCTTCAGTTTCTTCATCTGTAAAATGAGCGGATTGTATTTGATCACCTCTGAAAAGCATCTTTCAACTTTAAATCTATTAGCCTATGATTCTTAGATTGAATATGAACACAGGCCACACAAGATGTGAAATCAGGCATGAGTTATGATCTGTATTCCTAGAGGGAGTACCCACATCAATCTAGAAGGAATGCTCACACCAACAGGGGCACAGAACCCTTGGATATCAAAGTATGGTGTGTGAAACCATTTGAATGTGAGACCAATTTCATTTCAGGTAAATAAATAAATGGAATTTAACCATCCATGGTTATACCAACATGAAAAAAATGACTTTTGCATTAGGATTCAGGTCTTCAGGTTAAGAATCTCTAAGTCAAGCAGAAACCATCCTGTGAAGGTTCCTAATGCCATCTCAGCTTGGGATCTGAATGAAGACAAAGTCCAAGACAATGACAAATAACAGGAACAACTTGCATTGATTCACAGAGAAACTCAGCTTAATCAACTAGAATTTCCTGAGTTCTCTCCCATGGTTTGCTCTTCTGAAAAGTGTTTTTAAATTAGAGGAGATTTCTTTATCTTCAACATTAAAGAAATGTGTGTGTTTCAATCCTGTCGGTAGAAAACTTTCCTCAAAGAAAGGTGAATCTTTATTAGGAGGTTAAGGAAAGCTGTTGAAATACCACTGCAGAAATAGAAAGAGCGAATAAAGAAGATCATTGGTTCTCTCCATCATGCTATGTCATGCCTTGTTGAAGAATAAGTTCAGTAGCAAAAAAAGAATTTTTTAAAAGTAGGTTATTAGTGCACCACGAAATAGATCAAAAGGAAAGACTGGCTAGAATGCTATTAAGGGGCCTTAGCAGAAACCCCAACAATGTCCTATTCTCCTTCCTTTCCCCTCACCCTCTCACTTCACTGAAATGGCTCTTTAGCTCACATTCTCTAGACAGGCTTCTTGCATTGACTAGAAAAGAGCACCCCATTCCATTCCTTTTGCTGTTTTCCCATCCCCGACAACAACATTGCCATTTTCCTAGTCAAGAGGTATCCTTATTTTAGTCACCCCCCATAGCTTTACCAAACCTGGCTGATTCTTCTTTGGAAATGTTTATCATATCCCTCTCTTCTAGTCTCATTAGGAAAATTCTAATCCCAAACTTTTTCAACTTATTTTCATATTACTGCAATAGTTACCTAAATGATTTCACATCATCTCCCTTATCAAATTAGTCTGATGGGTTAAATTTTTTTAAACACCATGCTTATCATGTCACCTTTTCCCTGAAATAATCTACATTGATTCCTCTTGCCTGAAATGCCTCCCCAAGTCCCACCTCCTCCAAGAAACTACATTTTTTTCTTGTTTCTTCTTCTTCCTCCTCCTCCTTTTTCTTCATCTTCATCTTCTCTTCTTTTCTTCTTCCTTCTTTCTTTGTCTTTGTCATCATCATCATCATCATCATAATCATCAACTTCTTCTTCTTCTTCTTCTTCTTCTTCTTCTTCTTCTTCTTCTTCTTCTTCGAGAAATACCCATCATTTGTCTTGAAATTCAGAGGTTGCCTGCTTTCTACCACAGTGGACCTGAAAGAAAGGTTAGTTTTTTACCTCTGAGCTTGTTAGGCTTAACTAAAGAAATAAGGATCATCCATAACTTTGTATTTCCAATTGGTCACTTTTTTATGGAGTATTGACTGCATTTTGATGGCATCACATGGTCACTAGATATGAATGAATAGATTAGTAGAGATTTTGGCTTCTACCTGAAATATGTGGTATCAGGCAAGGGACCACCCTTCTCATCTCACCATTTGCAGCAACTGTCAGTATGTAGGGCTCATTCCTGGTATATTGTTGTCTGAGAGTTCATATTTAGCAAGAGACTTCTTTCATTATGAAAATAATAGCAAAAATAGCAGTTTGCATTGAGGCCAACTTCAAGGATAAATTAATTTCCAGAATAATTATTAGGTAAGCTGTCATATTTCCCTCTTGTGTAAAAAAATCTTTCTGCTTAGTAGACTATTTTAAGCAAAATTCTATTTTACTTGGTTAAAAAAATCTCAACAATGATAGTTACTAAGGCAAAAAGCAGAATAATTTCATGTTATAATGTAGTAGGCATTATAAAAATACGATAAACATTTTTCTTATCAAATTAAATAAAATATCCATATAACAATCTGCTTCACATATGAAATTATATTCTGCTCTATATGTGTTTTTGGAGGAGCACCCTTCTATAGAAAGTTAGTAATACCATTCAAGATTTTTCACCTTCACATAAACTGTCAACATGCAAAGATCTACAAAGAAGATGGAGGGAAGTTTGGAAAATACACTTTACAAGTAAAGTCTCTTCATGAGAAAAGTTAAGGGTCTGTTGGAACCATTTCCAAGTATACAAAAAAACATGAATTCTATAATGATCAGAACGAGTGAGTGAGGAGCCTTCCAAGGTAGGGCTGGCACATCCCACTCTGAGCCATCTGGCCAGCTTGGATGACATTTATTAAATTAGGGCTTCCAACAATTGCCAAAATATTGACAGGAAGGATTTATCTTACTTCCACCACTTTGAGCCAGCTTCACAAATGGCCATCCTCTCAACCTAATACCTAATAAGAACTCTCAACTAGCTGAGCTCTCAGTCTCTTTCAAGCCTTATCATGTGCTGATCTGAGACCAAAAACATTATCTTGAACACTCTAGAAGTAAAGAGAAATGAGCTAAAGCATAAAGCCCAAGATCAAATTGTCATGCAAAGTGGTCATAAGATTGAGAATTAGAAGAGGATGCTGCTACCTGAGTATTGGCAAATGGACCTGTCAATGTAAAGGGAGGTCATATCCATGGAGGACAAAACAAATGAGTTACTATCAATGAAGTCCAGAAACAGTCTAATGATGGGGGGGAAAGTGTATTGTGGTGGAGGGGAATTTTTCTAATTTACTCCAAAGCTCAGAAAGAGTAATGAATCTTGAAATACTTACTCTTCCAAGTCAATGATATCAGATTCTCACATTTGTCCAGAGTTGTCTCTCCTCTAAGCTACGTGGTATTCCATCTTTGCCTGGCAGAGAAGAGACATCATTAAGAAAGTACCACACAGAGTTATCTTGGTGCTAGAGAGGGTCTAGCAGTCAGTGCTTATCAGTCAATATTCCTGTGAGTTTTAGCAAGTCTGTTATGCTGGATTCCACAAAGGTAAAGATAGATTTATAGGAGGTGGTTATTATGATCAAAAGTAATGGCTAGCATTTATATAACATGTTAATAATGGTCAAATGCACATGTGTGTGTTTGTGTTTAGCTGTATTTGTTTATAATCTCATTTGATCTTTACAACAAGTTTACAACTAATAGGCGCTTGAGACTTGTTTCCAACTCATATCTCTATCTATTCTGTCACCTAGTCATTACCCCAAAGGCTTGATATAGAGATATCAATAGAGAAAGCTGAGACCCCACTTCCCAGGGAGATCCAGAAACACCCAGCAGGGTTTTAGAGAGAATAACACCTGGCCTATTTCTCAAGCTTTCTTCAGGGCAGGGTGGTAGACTGGGACTCTGTCCTCCAGAGAACTGAATTTAGAGGATGCTGGTAGCACTAAGTAGTAGAAAAGTAATAGGTCATAGTAAGTTGCCTGAGATTACTTTTTCCTCCCCTCCTCCCTTTCAGCTAGTCAGCAGCACCCCCAGTGATCTCCCCCCAATCCATCCCTTTGTCTGGCCCAGGTACATGTGTTTCCCCTGACTTGGGCACAGAGACTCCTAATTCCAGCTCTGGACAAAGGCCTTCATCTTAGAAGTTCCCATGCCAGGACAAAGCTAAGCCATTATCATACTAGCAGTGAAAGCATCACAACATCATAAGTTTCAAGCTCAAAGGCCCAGCTCATCAAACCCTTTCATTTTGCAGATGAGGAAACTGAGGTACAGAGATATTAAGTGGCCTTCTCAAACTCACATAGGAAGTGTTGGAACCAAGATCTAAACCCTAGTCCTCAGACTCCAAACGCAATGTTCTTTCCACTTTGGTGCGGAAGAATAGACATGATGGGCAGACAGCAAATATAGCATCAAGTGGCAGCTTGTGAGACAAAGTGCTGGCCCAGAGACATGATCTTCCTGTGCAGTGTACACTTATAATGGAAAAGGATTGAATTCTCTGGTTCTCTTGATGTTCCAGAGTATTCCTCCCTTGGTCTTCCTCTTTCATCCATTTTCCCTATCACTTTCTTTTCCCCTCAAAGTTCTAAGGTGAAGAGCAGACCAAGGGAAGGATTAGCCAAGAAAGGAATGTCCCACTTCCTTCTACTAACATAATTGATTATTTGTAACCCAGGAAAACAGGAAAGGAAGGAAAGATCTTCTGACTCAGAAAATAACCCAATCATTATTGAATAAGGAAAGCCACCAAATTGGAAGGAAATGTGAGATTCATGAGCAAAAAGAAAAAGAAAAAGAAAACAGAAGTAGGAGATGGCAAAGAGACCTGAAAGTCTTAACCTGTACCCTTAGTGAGATTTATGGCAGGGAGAGTTGATGCTGCCAATCTCCTCCCCACAACTGGCCAGAAACTGATCTAAAGGGGAGAATGATGAGAAGAGACTTGCAGTACAGTACTAATTACTCAATCCTGCTGCAATTGTCCCCAGAGACTGCAAAGAGAAAAATATTTGGGTCTAAGCACTCGAGAGAAATTCAATGACTCCTCCATTATCAGGACTGACTTAGCAAGAAATAGTGTGTCTCTGTGTGTAGCAGACAGATACATGTAGATATATTTAAACATGTATATATAGAGGTAGATATGTTTAACATAGTTGTACATATATCATCTATATCACATTACTCTCTTGTCAAGGGGAGGGTGAGGAAATGAAGGGAGGGAGAAAAATGTAGAATTCAAAATCTTAAAAAAAATTGAAATCTTACTTCTGTGAGGGCACAGTTGAGAGTATAAAACAAATCTGTAGAGGGCATAGTCAATATTTCATCTGTGGAGATGGGTTCCACTGAACTATATAATGTTTATGAGTTTTAATATTATTTCTAATTAGGATGACCATTTACTCAAGATAGGAAAATGAACTATTTAAACTTCAAGAAATATTCAAGACAGTCTTGTATATGTGACTATTGATCAGTGTCCTTTGCTGGCTCTTCCTCCAGGTCATGCCCAATAACCATATATATCCTCCAAGAGACAGTCCTGGGCCCTCTTTTGGTTCTTCTATACTATCTTCATTGATGATCTTATTAGCTCCAAGAGATTTTATTATCATATCTGTGAAGATGGTTCTCATATCTGTATATGAGAACCATCTTTGGACCTCAAATCTCTCCCCCTCCAACTGAATATTGGACATCTAGCACTGACATCTTCATCACAACACTACCAAAACTGAACTCATTTCTCTTTCTCCTTGAATCCTCCCTTCTTCCAAACTTTCTTATTATTACCATTTTCCCAATTTTATAACCTTAGTGTCATCCTTATCTCCTCCTTTTCACTCACCCCATGTATCAAACTATTGCCAAGATCCATCATTTCTACTTTCAGAACATTACTTATTTAGGCCCCTTTCGTTCCTGTATTACCACCACCCTGGAGCAAGGCTTCATCACCTCATGCTTGGATGATTACAGTAGCCTTTTGGGAGGTCTGTCTTCCTCAGTTTCTTCTACTCTACTAATACAACCTCCACTCAGTTGCTAAAGTCATGTTTCTAAAGCACAAAGCTGACTCTTTCTCTCTCTCTCTCTCTCTCTCTCTCTCTCTCTCTCTCTCTCTCTCTCTCTCTCCACACACACACACACACACACACACACACACACACACACACACACAAGCACACAGACATTCAGCAAGCTACTATGGTTCTCTGATGTGTCTATGATTAAACAGCAACTCTTCTGATTTTCTTTCAAAACCTTTCCCAAGCTAGCCCCTTCTTACCTTTCCCATATTCTTATATTTTACTTTCCATCACCTATGCTGATTGTTTCATGATTCCTGTCACAAGGCATTCTGTCTGCCAATTCCATAACTTTTCACCGGTTGATCCCCCATTCCTGGAATGCTCTTGCCCCCCCCCCAACTCCATCTCCTAGCATCCCCTGCTTCCTTCAAGTTCCAGTAAAAATTCCACCTCCTGTAAAATGCCTTAATATTAGGTCTTTCCCCCTGAGATTATCTCTCATTTACCCTAAATTATATAGTTACTTATATGTTTCCTCCCTCATTAAATTGTGAACTCTTAGAGGGCAAAGACTGGATTTTTCCTTTTGTATTTTCAGCACTTGACACAGAACTGGAATCCAGCAAATGGTTAATAAATGCTTATCAACTTGAGTTTGTGTGTGGGTGAGTCATAGCTTCTCAGCCTTAAGAGACCTAGAAGGCTATCGACCTTACTAAGAATTCTATTCACTGCATAGGATTCCTGACAAATACCTTGCCTAGAGACCTCCAGGGTCTCACTATCTTCCAAGCACAGTAGATTCATTTTTTATAACTCTTATTGTTGAGATTTTTTCTCCTGTTAACTCTAAATCTGCCTCTCTGTAACTCCCAACTATGGTTCCTTGTTCTGTCCTCCAGGATCAAGCAGGATATACCTAACCCCTTCTCCCCATTCTAGAACTGTCATGTTCTGCTCTCCCTGACCCCAAATCTTCTCATCTCCATTTCTACTTTAATTTTTCCTCATATGCCTTGGCCCCAGGGTCCTCTGCCATTCTTTTTGTCTTTAGTACTTATGTAACCTAAAACTAACATCAAATTGTATCTCCCTGGTGTTTGTTTTCCTGGCATGCTTTAAATTTTTATTCTTAATGATTGAGCAGTTAAGCAATGAACAGTGTGTATAATTATTTGTTTGCTCCTGTCATCACAGCATCATTACACTGCTGCTAGGAAATATGGATTTTATCTCCTGCTTGAGCAGCATATGCATGCAAATAACTTTCGCGTATTTGTAGAAGGATATTAAATTCAAGTGCTCCTCCAGTGATTTAAAATGGATTAAAACTCTACCACAAAATGGCTTCCTAGATGAAGGATGAACTCTAGAAGAAGACAAAAGAAGATCATAGGGTCACCCTCTTTTCCCTATTCTGACACCCTAAGGTGAAACCATGACAATGGCACATGTGGTCCTACTCTCATGACTCCTCTTAGTGTGAGGGCCTCTCTGGATTTATTTGGATGCCAATGGAATGTTAGACTCTTTCAAGACAGGCTTTTAGTAGAGTTCCTGTAATGGACTCAATGGCTCTTATCCAAGGACTAGCCTAGCCAAGTTCAGAGAAAGCCATCACCATATTGGCTACAGCAAGCAACTTTAGAAGCCTATCTACCAAGCCACAGGGATATTGTCACATCGGTAGGTTGAATATCCACATAAGTGAAAAAAAAAGTCCTTGAAATGTATTCTGTTCACTTCCTTTTTGCAATATTGATTAAAGGTGACCTTTCTAAATATCAGCAAAGTTAAATAGCTAGCATTCTTCTTATTTCTTCTAACAAGCATGTGAAGTTCCAAGGACTCTAGGTTTTTAATGGGGAGGGACACATGGGATCATCTAATTTAGTCCATTCATCTTCAAGATGAATTGAGACCTAGAATGGAGAAATGGCATGCTTAAGTTACAGAATTCATGTCCAAGGCAGAATTCAAACCCAGGTACCCTGGCTCCCAATCCAATACACTTTCTTATACATGTTACTATTTCCCTTTGACTATCTACCAACCTGCATCTTCCTCATTCCAACCATCAAAAATGTTTGTATCTTTTATTATTCATGTGTCACCAGTAATTTCCAAACATAAACTGATGCCAAGAGCTTCTGGTTACTTTTGACATTAGCCAGAGTTTGAACATTAGACACCTGAAATTAATTTGTCTGAGTCAGATGCACACAACACACTAAATTTACTTTGTTTGAAGTAGCTTTGTGGAAAGGGAGGCCTGGTTGGGATCCGGCAACGTTGGCAGATATTTGTTAAAAAAATTACTGTTTACTTCATGCATTTGCTTTGATAGGATCATTATTCTCCTTCCCCCAGAGATAGAATTGAGCTCTTTTCGCCCATGGCTGAATGGTGCCTGCCTGCTACTAGTATAGAAATATGGAGCTAGAATAGTTTGAGATACTCATCTCTGTGACAGAAACCGACATTTGCAGCTGTCAAAATCTATAATTTGCATATTGCAGGTCTATCATTGGCTTGATAGGTGAACCTCTATGGACTAGAAATGTTTGAGTCAATAGTTCTGCCACCCATGATCTTGTGTGTTTGGGGAAATCTGAAAAATGATTAAACTAAGAAAGTTAGATCCTAATTAGTATGGGGTTATGACTTGATAGTTACTTGTCTTTTACCAGAGTTTCTGGAATTGTCTAATGTTGATATTTTCACTATCCCAGTGAAGCTGTCAGTTAGTTTGAACCCCTCATCAATTGGATAGCAAATGTGGGACTCAGAGTCAAAGAAAAAAAATTATTCAGTTGTCTTAATAAACTCGAGAAACAATGGATTCTATTAAGGCTGAAACCATGTAGTTAGAACATCTTCACCTCTATAGAATTATCCACTCTACTTTTGTTCACTTTAAAAAAATCTGGGAAAGGGGTGGTCATGTAGACAGAGGGATTGACCTTTTCTTGTCTTGGCAAAAGGATTACTTCTTTTATGCTATGATGATAACTTCAGGAAACCCCTAATTTAACCTATTAATTGGAAGGGACTTGGATCGAAAAGACTCTCTGGCCCCAGCACAGTGTAATATAGAAAGCAACACCTTGGGAATCAGGAGAGAAATTCTGGTGTTAGGGCAAGCATCATAAAATGT
Source organism: Macrotis lagotis (assembly GCF_037893015.1). Lineage (NCBI taxonomy): Eukaryota > Metazoa > Chordata > Mammalia > Peramelemorphia > Peramelidae > Macrotis > Macrotis lagotis. The sequence continues at coordinate 69,370,379 of NC_133666.1, forward strand.
AAAGCATGAGAGATACCCTCATGTTTAATGCAAATTCAGTTAAACAAAAGTGAGTGGAGAGGATGCAGAGAACTCAGAGAGAGTGGAGATCTTGAAACAGGAGGGTTCTTGGGGGGGGGGGCAGAAAGAGCAGGCCACCAATCCTCATGGGCACAAGTTCAATGCTGAGTCTGCCACTGGGAAGGAGCTCACTTGGCTGTGAATGGCATGGTCATGAGGAGAGGAAGGCAAGGAAGTATTCATCCAAGCCTCTTATTTTAAGTACTTAGTTATCTTTACCAGCTAAAGGACTGAGGACACATAGTATGTGCCCACTTGATTCCTGTCACTCTGCCAGGAGACACGGATTCTAATACTGCTCTACTATCTGTTACCTGTGTGGACAAATGCTTTTTATTCTTAGGGGTCTCAGTTTCCTTCTCAATAAAAGGAAGGGGTTAGACCAAATGACCACTTAATTCTGGTCCAATTCAAAATCTACAGTCCCGTAATACCTTTCAACTTCTGAATTCTATGATCCTCTGAGCTACATGGTCGAGGATGCAATATAGCCTTTGGAATAGAGTAGACCTGATGTTAGTTGCTGTGACAAACCAAATGATCTTATTCCACTAGCACATACTTGGGGAACCTGAAGGAGCCTGAAGATGCCAGAATTAGCTTGAGCTAAGACTTGTAAAGAAAGCCCATAGAATTTAGTTGGAAGGCTCAAATTGCTTGATTGTGGGACAGTCAGCATAAGCTTGCATCTCATTAGCGTAAGTCCCTATTTGATAGTTGCCTCCATAGTAGCTGCCCTAGTGAATTTACATGAACCCTTTAGGTCTGGATGCAGCCTCCCCTGGGAGCTGTCCCAAGTACCAATACCACTGAAGGACTGACTGACTCCTTGTCACCAGGCTCTGCTACTTCTTCCTTGAGTGACTGGGCCTCATTTTCCTTATCTCCAAAAAATAAGGGGGCTGGACTAGAAGGTTGTCTAGGTCCCTTTTCCTTCTAAAGCTATAATCCTCAGTTTGAGATAACAAGTGGTTGTGTTTTTATGATATCCATTGTTTTACAAAGAAATGACTCTTTCTAATGACAAGCACAATAATAATAATAATAATAGTCACATATTCTTGCCATGCTTTAATGTTATCAGAGTGTTTTCCCTACAGCAACTCCGGAAGGCAATTATTCTAAGTTTTATTCTCCCACGTTATGGATGAAGAAACTAAGGCTCAGAGAAGCAGTCACTTGTTCACAGTGAGCAGGGCCTGCCTCATCAAGATTGTTAGTTGCCCAAGAGGGAGGACTGTGCTATATGTATTTATTTTCTATTGACCAGAAGGATCATACGGTTATAAAATCAGAGCTGGAAGGGACCTTGGTATCATCAAGTTCATTTCATCCTAGAGATGTGGCAAGTGTGACCCAGGAAATGTAGTGTTTTTCCCAAGGAGCATATGGCAGACTTGGGACTGGAACCAAGCACTTAGCCTAACGCTAATCCCACATGGACGTCCATACCTGTTGAATGTGATCCGATGGAAGCAGCACGGTTCCTAATAGGGTACACTTGTCAGGATGAAGGGAGGCTTACCAAGTCATCTACCTACTGAGGCCTGATGAAGCCTCCTCATACCAGGAATCCTGAAGTCAAATGCGCCACTGCGGTTTTTCCTCAGCTTGTCCCTGAGTGTTGCTGTAACCTATATGCAGATATACTTTGTTCCAGACGAGGTGAAGCTTGACAAGCCTAAGGTATTATTTCCCAGACAGAGGCTAATGCATTCAGCCCATTCACGCTCACTCCCTTTTCACTCCATCTCCATAATGGAATTTTTTCCCCTCCAGGCTAGACTGCTAATGAGGGAGTAAGAGTCAGTCTATCATAAACCAAGGGAGAGATTGTGTGTGTGTGTGGGACTGACTTTGGGGGGGTATTCAAGTGTGTTTGTGGGTTTGAGTGTGTGGATGGGTATGTGTGTAACCATTATTAGGGGTTATTGTCTCCAAAGCAGGATGATTCACTTTACTCCCATTTGGGGACGTGTCTAGAAGGATCTCATCAGGATTCTAGCGAAATTTTTTTCCCCCAAGAGGAAGAAGGTAGCATTCTTTTGGTTCTCTCTCAGAAGAGCATGATGTGCAAAGCAACCTTTCATCATCCCCCAGCAGGTTGGAGGATCACTCAAAAACAGGCAACTGGTAAGGAGGTGCCGGATACCCATGGGAATTGTGGGAAAAGACAAAGTTGAGCTGGAGTGTGACTACTCTGGGCTCTGTTTCTGAGGAGGGGCTAATGTCTGGATATAAGGTTGGCTTTCTTTGGTGGCACTCCAATCTTAAGCTTCTGTTCAGTTTATGCCAGACCATGGCACTTGGACTGATTCATAGTTATAGAGTCTCAGAGCAGGAATCAGGGTCTTTTGAGATCAACTCCAAGCCTAATATTCTACAGCGGAGGAAACTGAGATTCAGACAAGGGGAGAGGGTTGCCCAAGGTTGGAGGACCTCAACCCTTCTCTTACTGTCTCATCTCACTGGATTCTTGCCTATATCTTTCCACAGTGGATCCAGAGAACATGTTTGGGGGCCTTTCTGAAGGTCTGTGGGTGACTTTCTGTGAGTTGCAGGGTACCATATGGGCTAGCTGACTATCTGTGAACTCTCTAGCTATATTGTTTGACTTCTTTCATTCAAATGCTTGTTACTGGTTCTATGAATTGCATCCCTTGTTCAGCACTGTCACATATCTTCTGAAGTTTCACTGCAGTACCAAATTTGGAGAACAGTACTAGCAATGTTACATGCTAGATCCATAGGAAGACTGGTTAGTTGCCATTTTTGTTTAGCATAATTCCTTTAGAATGGTCAAATTTCGATTAAATTCAAATCTAACCTTTCATGAGTTAAAATGGAGCAATAAACAAGTGGACAGAGTTGTAATTAGCTTTTTCACCTGGGGCAAGCCTCATAAAACACAACCTGCACAAGTTTCACAAATTATGACCAAACAGTATGAAAAGTAGCCTCAAATCAACTTTCTTCCAAGACAGACAGTATGGAGGGAGGAGATGGAGATTCAGGAGCACTAACCCTTGCTGGGAGCAGGGGAAATTGCTCACATGAGGTACAGCAATTGGTGGGGAGGAAACACACCATCTGGTACTTTCTCATTTTAACTATTTTTTTGTGCTAACTAAAGGCTCCTATCAGTTGTTTCTGTCTTGCTGAGGGAGTTTAAAAGCTGTCAGAGCCCACTAAAGTTTGGCACCCTGGGATAAGGCCCTATTTACCCTGCCCTAGTTGTATCCTCCCAAATAGGAAATAAATAGTGAACAAGTTTAGGTAGGAATCTTACTTTGTGCAGTCACCAAGTTCATAAGAGATGACAGTGTAGTGTAGCAAAGCACTCTGAAGGAGAGAGTCTCTTCCAACCTTACCTCCCAATTCATTAGCTGGGGCAGATGATAACATCAAAAGAATGTTCTGTTGTTGTTTATTTTCTTGAGGAAATTTCCTGCCATATAATCGACCCTCTGCCCCCAATACAAGTCAGAAAATATAAGAAAAAAGACAGATTCCCTTTATGGGATTTACAAGAAATACCATTTCCTAATAAGGCATTGATTGGTCATCACTCTACATTGGGGCAGCTAAGAAGGTGCCCGGTGACTAACTCACCCTGGGAGGATTTCTTCTTTGTGTAGTTGGTCTTGCTCAGAGGGAGGTGACTTTGTTCTTGATTTAGGCTTGAATGAAATAAAGCCGGAAATGGGGGATGGAGGTAGGGAAGGAAGATAAGGGTGCAAGTTCATTTATGCATTTCAGCAGTTGGGTTTGATTTACTCTTCCTTTGTTCAGTGGTACCCTAATACATGCTCTTGGCTATTCATGAAAATGGGAAAGAATTGTGCAGTTCTCCTCTGTATAGAAGATGGCGACAGTCTGCACAATCACACAAAAATCATTATCTGGGACAGGACTTTTCTGAACTGGTCCCACTGTCCCTTAGCACCTAAGGCATGGTTCTTCCTGATAGCAATCTTGCCACTTTCTTTTTTTTAATCTGTTTATTGCTACATTTATTTTTGGTAGCAAAGAGCCATCCCTTGGACCTGCTGTTAGTGCAGTTATGATGATCCTGGTATTGAGGGAGTTTAGTGCTGCTGCCTATAGTCCAAGCTTTCTGATGATGTTTGTCCATCATTCTGGAAGAATACTATGACATCAGGAAGGTGATGCCATGATAAGCACATGAATTGGGTGAGTGAGGAAGAACTGTGCTAAAATTACTATCCTCACTTTCTCTTCCAGAGTCATCTGGGTTCAGTGGCCAGATATGAATTAATATGACTGGAGATGGCCCTGGATGGGGGGGTAATCATGGTTAAGTGACTTGCCCAAGGTCACACAGCTAATATGTATCAAGTGTCTGAGGCAGTATTTGAACACTGATCTTCTTGACTGCACGGCCTCTGCTCTATCCACTGTGCCACCTAACTTCCCTCCCAGGTTTTCTAGGTTGTAGTGAGAGAGATACCCTGCACAGTACTTTGTCCATGGATAGCATCATCAAACTTCCATTCCAGCTGAATATTTCATAACACAGTTTAGCTGGGTATATTTGCATTGGCTTGCATAGGGAAATAGTAAGAAGAAGTTATATGGTATTGTGTTTTCAATAAAGACCTGGGTTCAAATCCCACCCTTGCTACTTAGTAGTTATGTCCCCAGTACAATGGAAGTATCTTGAAGGCAGAGACAGTTTCATCTTTGTCTTTATACCTCCCATTTCTGGCAAACAGAAAATGATTAATAAATGCTTGATTATTTGGATTGATCACAAGGAAGTCCTTTATCCTTTCACAGCATCTGATAGCTTACTAAGACCATGAATTAGAGATGAGTAAGGGAACTGCCTATGCCAGCCATATCTCAGGTCCTTAATGTTTTGGTGTGACACCAATGAATAATAATTATAAGGACAGTTCTCCAGCTAGCATTAGGTACTTCTGCACTTCTCCCCTCTCATATAAATGTATCCACTCAACTCTTTCTGAAAGAGGAGTTTTCCTATAGCCACTGTCATTCCACCCCCACTCCTAAGTGGTCAATCAGGCTATTCTCACTTGGACTTCTGCCTCAGGGCCACAGCACTTCCCCTTTCATTCCTTTAACCCCCTCAGTACTAGATCATACAATTGCACCAAGGTGCTCAATTTGTCATAACATAGATAAGAACTCATTTTCTTAATAATTACCTAGCTGTGCTCTCTTGGGCAAGTCACTTAACCCCCACTAGCTTGCCAAAAACATCTGTATACTGTAGTCACTTAACCCTTTGCCTTAGAAAAGCAAAAACAAAAATAAAATCATTTCACTATGGTATGTCTTGGATCTATACAGTCCAACAACTCCTAGATGGAGTCAAATGTATGATCAGAAAAACAGTATATGTACTGAAAGTAGCCTTCAAGATCATCTGTTCTACCATCACTACTGATCAGTCATTCGGTTGTGTCCAATTTTTCACAACCATGCACCAAAACCTTCTATCCTCTACTATCTCTTGATGGCCATTCAAACTCATCTTCAGTGTTTCCATGACATTATCTATCCATGTCATCCTCTGCCATCTCCTCCTCCTTTTGCCTTCAATCTTCCTCAACATCAGGGTCTTTTCCACAGAGTCCTGACTTCTCAAAGTATTTAAGCTTCAGCTTCAGTGTTTATCCTTCCAGTGTCCTACCATGACCACCACTACTCATTTTATCAAATGATTTTACAGAGAAATAAATTAAAACTCAGAGAGGGCAAGTGAGTCACACAGGCAAATGAACAAAGGTTTGAACCCAGGCCTTCTCATACTGGAGTAAACTGATCATCTTTACTTTTGTCCTGTTTCCTCTCCCAGGTTAACTCTCAGCAATCATGTCTTTCTGGAAATGAAATCTTTCTTGGTAGTCCCCTTGGTGAAACCATTCCTTCTCTTTAAATGGTTCTGATGGTCCTGATAAAATCAGTTGTATAAAAGAGCACAGATTTAGAGCTGGAAGGACCATCAGAGATCATCTCAAGTCAAGGTCCTTAGTGTATAAAGTAGAAAAGAAAACACGAAGCTCTGGATGCAAGAGCATAGGGTTACAGTTAGAAGGGATCATAGAGGTCACTTTGTTGGACTTGGGCTTCTGAGGAAGCCCAGAAGACAATAAGTTGAGGGAGTGTCAGAATTCATTTTCAAACTCAGGTCCTTGTAGGGTTCCCTCTGCTTCAATGACCTGTCCCTCCCTGGTCTCTTCCCCATTGTCTCTTTCCAAAGCTCTGAATCGAACTCTACTTTTCTACATGCTCTGGTCCAACTGACTTGAGCATCTCCTCTCTTGCTCATCCCTTTCTGAGTGGGTTTTGAGGGTTCCTGGGATTTCTTGAAGTTCACTCTGCTGGGGACTCCTGTAATCTCAGCTAGTTTGGCAGTAAACATGTGTTCCTCTGTTGGTCCCTTTCAATCAGTGAAACTTCTGCCAGGCTGGGAACTTCAAAGAGAAAAACCTCGAGGTCCCTGCCCTCAAGGTGTTTATGGTATCACTTGAAGGAATGATAAAAGGTATTTATTAAACACCTACTGTGTGTCAGGCCCTGTCTTAGTGTATTAGAACATTTTATCCTCATGGAACCCCAGGAGGGAAGTACTATTATGATCCTCATTTCACAGTTCAAGAAACTGAATCAGATAGAAGCTAGCAGTAGTCAATAATCATTTATTAAGCACCAACTCTGTGTTAAGGTCTGAGGATACAAATAAAAGAAAAAAAGAGAAAACAATCCCTGCCCTCAAGGAGCTTAAAGTGTAGTGGGAAATGTCAATACATAGAATAAAGCTAAAAGGGGAGCTGAGGGGAGAGGGTATGCAGGATGTTCTTAGAATGGACTACAAGCAGAGCAACTGATGGAAAATGAAGTTAACTGGAAAGTTCTGAGCCCTCTCTAACAGGAAAGCTTTAGGTGGTGCTGCAATGGAAAAAGCACCAATCCTTGAATCATGAAGACTTGAGTTCAAATACAGCTTCAGACACTTGCTAGCTGTGTGAGCCTTGGTAAGTCACTTTGCCCTGTTTACCTCAGTTTCCTCTTCTATAAAATGAGCTGGAAAAGGAAATGACAAGCCACTCCAGTATCTTTGCCAAGAAAGCCCAAATGGAATCACTAAGGGTCTAACGTGACTGAACAATATTCCTCGACCCTGCAGCTCTCCAATCTGAGAGAATGACTTGCCTAGGGTCACATAGCTAAAAACAGTTTGAACTGGATTTGAACTCAGGTTTTCCTGACTCCAGACCCAGCTTTCTATATACTAGACCAACTAACTACCTAATTTACTTGAGAGACAACAGGGCATATCCATAATAGCAGAGAGAAGAAAGAGATCAGTCAACCTGAAATTGGACTGTCATAGAAGGCTTCATGGAGGAAGTAAGATTTGAGATAGGCTTTGAGCAGTGAATGAGATAGATCCAATTGAAGAAGACAGAGTCTAGGAGTCAACCATGATATGAACAAAATATGAAAGGAGCAAGAGTTATCTCAGCAGACTGCTAAGGAGGAATCTAGGAGGGAGACGAGTTTGGGAAGTCAGAAAGGAGGTGTCATGGAACCACTGTGAATCCAGGAAGAAAAGTCTAGACCTGAGTAGTGGGAGCCCCTATACATTCTGGTGCTGGGTGATAGTGGAGCCACAGAATGGGACAACTCTACCAAAATGCATTTCCTCCCTCCTATGTTTTATTTAGGTTTTTGCAAGGCAAATGGGGTTAAGTGGCTTGCCCAAGGCCACACAGCTAGGTAATTATTAAGTGCCTGAGACTTGATTTGAACCCAGGTACTCCTGACTCCAGGGCCAGTGCTTTATGCACTGTGCCACCTAGCCGCCCCCTCCTCCCTCCTATTTTCTTCTGTTTTCCAAATATAGTACATCATCTCCCTGGCCATGGTATCTGGAGTGGATAGAAGAAGGGATCCCAATGCCGGGTAGCAAATCCTTCAGCACCCACTTCTAGCTCTTTCTGGGCTCAAGGGTAATTCTACTACTGTAGATTCAGTATGAAGAGAATTTGGAATCCTTTGGCTATTGAAGTGGAAGGGCCCTCAGATATCATCAAAGAAGGAAACTGAGGAAGGTTCGGGGTGGGTCACATAGGTACAGGATGAGGCTTAGACTCTTTCCAGTGTGCAATTCCACCTCCAGAGTTAGATGACTTGGGTATAAATCTCCTCCTTCTTCTCTGAAAGATATTGAAATATAATCATAATATAGCTCACATTTCTACAGAACTTATAAAGAAAATATTTGCTAAAACTTAAATAAAACTATGAGTAAACCATACCTGAGAGTGGTAAACAGCCTTGCCCAACCTCACATGATTGTTATATGTGGCATTTGAACCAAGGTCTTCCCTTGCTTCATGTCCTGAATTCTGTCCACCAAACCACAATACCTATAAGTTACTTCTCTACTCTGAGCTTTGTTGTCCACATCCTTTAAATGAGAAAGATGAGCTATATCAGTGCAGTTATTTCTGACTCTTCAGGACCCCATTTGGGGTTTTCTTGGCAAAGATAATGGAGTGATTTGCCACTTTCTTCTCCATATCATTTGACACATGAGGAAACTGAGGCAAATGGGATGAAGCAGCTCACCCAGGGTCACGCAGCTAGTAAATTTCTGAGATTGAATTTTAATTTAGCTCCTTCTGATTCTGGGACAGGCACAATCCACTGGGTCATCTAACTGTCCTTGAATTATATCAGGAACTTTTCAATAAACTCCAGTAGTTCCCTGTCACTCAAGGTCTAAATAGAAAATCTTCTGACATTCAAAACTCTTCATAACCTGGAATCTCCCCCACCCCCTGCCCAGAGTCTTCTTATACCGCACCCCCTCCACTATCTAGGGACACATTAGACCTTGCTGTCTCTTGCCCCAAGTCCTTCATTTCCAGATTCTGGGTATTTTCCCTGACTGTCTGTCCTCCATATCTATAATGCCTTTCATCTTCAGCTCTTATCTCCTGGTTTTCCTGGCATCTTTTGAGCCCCAGTTAAAATGCCACCCTCCTAGTCCTTTTCATACTAATTCCTTCCCTCTTTTCATTATTTCCAATGTATCCTGACTATTCTTTGCATACATACTGTTTTCACGTTGTCTCCCCCATCAGACTGTGAGTTTTTTAAAAGCAGGGACTGTCTTTGTCTTTGTTTGTTTATCTCAAATGCCCTTTAATTTTTACAAGAATAAGAGAAAATAATACATATTATATTAGGAACTGACAATCTTTTTGTAGCTGAGCTAAAAAATGAGTAGTCTGGTTCCAGAAGTACTGATTAACAGCATATTCTAGATTTCAGATAATTATACAGAAATGCCCGTGATTCAAATACTTGCATTTCAGAAAACCTTGCTCCCCATAAAAATAGTGAAATAATCATCTGAGACACAAAATGTCTTCTTGCCTTTCTTTGTGTCACTGTGGCTTAACATTGTGACTGTGGGTGCTTAATACATATTTATTGACTGGGGCCTGTGAACTTTTAAAGATTTATATACATATATATTATTAACTATTATTACAATAGAGGGGGTTTCTTTAAGTTTTGTAAAAGTCTTTCTTTGCAATCCTATGTATTTTATTTTGCAAAATTAAAAGCATGATTCTGACAAGGATCAAGGGGCATCCCCAGACTGACTGCCAAACAGGGCCAGGGCCCAAACAAGGTAAAGATCCTTTGGAAAGATGGTTTTGAAGGCTCTTGCCAGTTCTAAATTCAGGATCATTCCTTGGAGCCTCATGACTTTTTTAGTTTTCTAGCATCTTCTGTTAAAATAGAGTTATGATGTCCCTAGGGTGTCATCTACTTGAGAGCAGGGACTCTCCAGCATAGCACTTATTAGGTCCTCAATAAATAGTTGGTGAATTGAAAGGACAGAACCCGAGAAGAATCATATTTCTTGCTATCTCAGCCTTTCTAAACTAGCTTTGTCCTGGGTCCTAACCATCCAAAGACAGTGAGGCTCTTCCAAGACAAAACCCTGGAGAGAGGGATTGGTGGGGAGGGGGCACTGCAAAGTGGGGAGGGCTGTGGGATGATATGGCAGACAAATCTCCCAACCTTGTCCAAGGATCATCCCTTTGCTGAGTCTTCTTTGTGGCCACTAGCCACCCAACCATTTTCTGATTGAATGTTTGATTAACTGAAGGGTTATGTGTTTAAATGTGGCCTGGTTTTATTTGGCCTTTAATGGATAGCTCCTTGCAGTGATACCCTCAGGTACCTCAAAATGAATAAATGGCTAAGTGAGTCACCAGTCCTTGATACACCCTGGATAAGGGCACGTGACCTAAGCTCTCTGGCTCTGCCCACTTAGCCCAGCAGAATCCAATGATGATAAATTGAGTTTAATACTTGCAATTCCCAGGGAAGAAAAACATGCCACATTTAAATGGAAAACTACCCAGAGGGATGTTGGGTTGGAGTTGTTGTTGTTTCTGACTGGCAAACTCCTCCAAGGATGATTTATAGCAGGAAAAGAGCCAGCAACAAAATATCCAAAGCACAGACCTTGAACTTGTCTTCTGCTGTTCCTTTGTCAAAGTTTCCTAAGATGTAAAGCTGACTGACAGGGACCTTGGGGATCATTGCCACCAAGTTCAAATCTATAGGCAAGGCCACTGAGGCCCAGAGAGGGGTCAAGGACTCGTAGCTTGACAGTGGCAAGGGACCTTAGAATGCAGTTAGTCCGGCCCATATAGTTCACATTTGAGGAAACTGAAGCCCAGAGAAAGGATGTGACTTGCCTTGGGTCACACAGGTAGTAGGTGGAAGAATCAGAATGCAATCCACAGTCAACTGACACCTAGTCTAATGCCATTCCCAAGGTACCATGTAGGGCCTTCTTTTTGGTTAATTTTTTTTATTATTATGACAGGAATGACCATTTCCATATGCAAAGAACAGAAAAAAGAGAATTGTATATGAGCCCATGAATGTTTATTATATACAGTTTCTTTTTTTCTTCTTAGATTCCATTGAACACAGTAGTATAACACTTGTCTATGTCCCCTTCTGAACTTCCTTCTGCCTTCTTCAATGCTTTATTTCAAACATTTCAGACCTTATTTTTTTTGCAACATTGTCACTGTGTCCCAGCTTCCTTCATAACTCTCTCCCCACCCTAAACCCCAGAATTTAAAAAACCTCCATTGTAGCAAATTAGTCAGTAAATCAGAATCACCCAAAGGATATGGCTACAAATGTCAGTCTCATTCTGCATCTATCAAGGGGTGGTGAGCATTGTGTGATACTTATAAAAAGGTCATATAACCAGCAAATAGCAGAGCCAGAGTTTGAACCCACATTTTTCTGACTTTGATTGAGTATTTTTCAGATTAAATTCCCTGAAATGAAATGAAGAAAATTGAGGTTTCCAAATCAGTCCTAAAAATTCTAGAAGTGTCAAAAATATAAGAGGTCCCTGCCCTCAAAGAACTACCTTCTAACAGGGAAAGACGATTGTGTATCCAGAGAGAAGTGTTTTGGTCTAGGAAGTCACTAAGAAATGGGGAATGGAGTCTATGAGAAGAGTTTGACAATTGATTGACAACCCCTTTCCAGGAATGATAGTTTTCATTTGATAAGTAAGTAAAAACTATTGGTTGCTTGGTCAGTTAATTGCATCTGAATCTTCGTGACCCCATTTGGGGTTTTCTTGGTACAATTACTGGAGTGGTTTGCCATTTCATTCTCTACCTCATTTTTACAGTTGGGGAAACTGAGGCAAGCAGGTTGAAATAACTTGCCTAGGGTCACACAGCAAGTATGTGTCTGAGGCCAGATTTGAATTCAGGTCCTCCTGATTCAGTGCTGGCCTTTTCTCTACTGTCCCACCCAGCTGAATAAAGAAAAAGGTTTAAAAAAGGGGTTAGAGAGGGTACTGCACACTTAGGTAATCTAGGAAAAGACAGTAGTGGTGTAGACCAAAGGATCCTTAGCTATAAATGAAAGTTAAGTTATATGACTTTTAAGATCTCTCTTTACTCTTAACCATATAAAAAATGGCTGATTAAAGGGTGAGGGGAGATGTGAGTTAGAAATGAGGAAGGAAGGAGGAAAGATTGTAGGGATGGGTGACAGGAGAGGAGGACGTGAGAAGGATGATTGCTGACATTGTCTGAGAAATGTACTCAGTGGTTTCTACACAAATCTGCTACGTGATGTGTTTTCAGGAATTATAAAACTCCAAGAGCTGAATTACCAAAGCTAACTACAAAAATTTCACAGTTAATAGGTGCTAAGAGCTGTTTTCCAGGCTGAATGCCAAATATACCTTCTCATTTCTTGTCATGTTACAGAACAATATCCCATTTGTCCTGAACTGTCTTACTAATAAATAAAGTAGAACACAGCTGCACCTTTCTTGGATGGGTTGGTGGATGAAGAATGAATGAATGAATGAATGAATGAATGAATGAATGAAAAAGCATTTATTAAGTCCTTATTCTTTGGCAGGAACTATTCTAAATGCTGGGACTGCAAATACAAGCAAGCAATACAGTCTGTGACTTCAAGGAAGAAAACATTATCAGTTTGAAAAACAGCTCATACAGGGAGTGGTGACCAGGGAATATATATTATCAATTCATTAACATAGCCTTTCTAGGAATTGAATGATTCCATTAGTGGTTTCATTACTTAAGATTGAAGTGACTCCTCCAGGTAGGAGGAGGTGAAAGAGCTAGAATGAAAATCAGAGGTGGTGAGAAGAGATGGCAGAGGAGAGATGGAGAAAGGCCATGGTGGATCATCTCAAGGTTCAGTCAACTGAGAGCACCTTCCTTTGAGGACAGTGATGGAAGCTGAGGCTAGGCTTTGGAGAATTGTGTCAAATGGTGACTAATCTCAATTGTGGAACCAGGTAGGATTGGTGCTAACAGATCAGAGCATATACTCAGTAGCATCAGATGCATTACACGAGGACATTGGAATGGATCAAGAAGGGACACAAGAGCTGTTAAGAAGCAAATTGTCTAGGCCCCAGGTGGCAGCAGAGGTCACCAAAAAGTATGAAACTTGAACAGAGAAAAAAGCATTCCCACATCATACACGTTTTTTGGAGAACATAAATACCAGCATGTCTTTAGAATGTGTTTTTACTGACTTTCCATCTCTGGAAAGGGATATAAAAGTAAAAATTTCTTACTGATGACTAGTCACGGCACCAGAAAATAGTCTTTAATATCCGCATGTTGTGAGGGAAGTATTTTTCAGTGGATGGATTCCCTACCAGAATACACTGTGATCAAGGTAGAGATTTTGAGAGCAAGCTACTTAAGAAACATTGACCTTGGCAGGTATCACAATGACTGGAGTTACTCCTCATCATGCAAAGAGAGGTCCCCACAGCTGTACACTGTTGAACAGATTAAAAACTCTGAGACCAGGACAAAAATCTCAATAGAGTCAATAAATTTCATTGCTAGTACTTACATCCAGTTCTGCCACTAATGGCCACATTGGAGTGAAGACCATGCTGATAAGTATTGACTTGTGCTTGGGCAACTCAAATGAAGGCAATGGGCATCTACTCACATGTAGCCAGTCTCTCACTTGAAAGTGGGCATGGCTTCAACTCAGAAGAGTTATGACAGAAGCAAGAAGTAGTTTGATAGTATGAGTGATATCATATTATGATATATATAAATATATATATATATATATATATTATGATATTACAATACATTATCTAGTACTTCACCACCCACACAGAGTTCTCCTTGAAAAACTTTGGCATTGGGACTCATAAATTAGGGACTAATGGAAAGTGAACCCATTCAAAGTTATTGAGAGACTGGGCAACTCACCAGTTTCCAAAATTGTCCTGGCAGGTGGAGAGAGGACTTTTCTGTAGCTAGTTTTGCCCGTGAGAGGGTTAGTTGGACTTTCTAGCAAGCAGGCGGAGAGAAACGGTGGACAAAGTGAACTTCCACTGAATTCTGGATAAAAATCTTGGAAAAAATCTGCCTGGCCCAGAAATGGGAATCAAAAGTGCTATTTCCTGCGAAAGAAACTGTATTATTTCAGGAACTAGAACATTAATTTCTTTTTGAAATTCTTAGAAATGTTGCTGCAGAGATTCCTGGGGCATAATCTAACCTGCATAGCCCAGATAGACAGATATCTACTCTACCCTTTCTATAGTCCCAGGAATAAACAAGGGTGTCCATAATGAGCTTAATGGTCAGTGCCTATCAGAGATATGAAAAAAGAGATCAATCTGTGGCAAAGTACCTTAGAAATTGATCATACCACTCACCAGACTGTAGACAGAGTCTGGTATCAGGAAACTCTGATCTCAGATATTTACTTACCTATATGACTTTGGATAGGTCAGTTACTTGCCATTGGCCTCACTTTCCTCATCTGTAAAATGGGAGTAATAGCAGCTCCTACCTCCCAAGGTTATAGTGGGAATAAATTGAGAAAATATTTGTAAAGTGCTTCACCAACCTCAAAGTGCCATGTCAAAACTTGCTGTTATTATGAGATTGACATATGCTGTTCTGTGTGGATCTGGAGAAAGTTATACCCAAATCCATAGCCACACACATATGTGGCAATACCAGATACTGACCTTGTCATGTGTACCTTGCATGTGATTGTGTGCTCCTTGGTGTTGTACCTGGTAAAACCACAAGCTGAGTATGCTTGTGATTATTGGCCTTGGTTCATCTGACTGTTCTCTTAGGTTTAGATTAGGGCCTGGTCTGAGCATTCTTTTTGTCACTGTGTTATTGAAGATGTGCCCATGTTTCTAGTTAGGTGGTATTTGTTTAGAGATGGCATTATTCTCGCAGCCATGGCTTGTGGGCTTTGTTATCGGTTGTTGTATACTATGATATAGCTAGCTCTAGAGGACTGTGTGTATTATGTCATACCTTAGGCATGTTGTCACTGAAACATGCCAGGTATCCTTAAAGCACATTTATTTCCTTTTTGTTTTTGATCACACCACAGGATGGTTGCCCTTGTCATTTTAAAGTGCTCATATTTGTATTGATGCTGTTCCAGTTTTCGCCCAGGTGATTTTTGAAAGCTAGAACCAAAAGTTTTAGCCCAGGGGAGGATTGTCACCCTGTTTCTCCCCAAGCCTGGGATGGTTTTGTGGAGGGAGAACTCTGCTGTTTGAATGCAAATAAGGAGGGAGATGAGCCTCTTGAATAGCTAAGAGAATGCTCATTGTGGCACCACATACTTGTACAAGGGATTTAATTTAGTACTTTGGAGACAGAAGTAGAAAGGGAAGTTCCAGGAAAGAAGAGACAGACATAAAGACAGAGACACAGAGACAGACACAGAGAGAGACAACCAGAGACATAGACAGACAAAGACAAAGACAAAGACAGAGAGAAAGAGAAAGAAGGTGGGGATAGAGAGACAGACACACAATGAGAGAGAAGGTAGGGGAAAGAGACTGAGAGAGAGACAGAAAAACAGAGATAGAGAAAGACAGAGACAGACAGAAAGACAGAGACACACAGAGAACCTCAAAGTCAGAGAGACAGAAGAGAAAGACAGACAGAAAGAGGGTGGTGTAGAGAAACAGAGACAGAAAGAGGACAGACAGACAGACAGAGAGATAGAGAGATCTTATAGGTATGCATGGGTGCATGGGTGCATGGGAGCCATCCCCATCATGTTCCCTGACCTTTGGGGCTAGCAATTCTAGAAACTGCTGTGAGTAGACCTCCCTTTCCCTCTATTTCCTAATATGGGCTGAGATCTTATTGCTCTTCCCCATGAAGAGCCATTTATTCTTGTATATTTCTTTGTTATATCCTAATCTGTAGATTTCTGGATTCTATTTGCTATTTTGCTGAGTTACGTGGCCTTACTTGCTATTTGCAAGGGTCTCTCACCATCCTTCACATCACTCCGTTCATACTGTATGCAACAAAGATTCAGTTAAAAGGGATCATCACTAATTTCACTTATGCTAATCTTTGGTATTCCTCATTGATTCGCCACCTCATCCGTGGGGTTGGGTTCAGTTTCGAACAAATCCAGGAGCATTTAGGGAAGGGGGAAAGAGAGCTGGGATGGTGAGAGGACCAGAAACCGTATCCTATGCACATTCGTTGACAGAACTAGGAGTATTTAGTCCAGAAAAGAAAACTAGTATTTGGGGTCACAAGATGGTGACTTCTAATTTGTGTGGAGGCTTTTCCATAGGAGGACTCTTTGTTCTAGACTCCAGAGGTAAAGAACTAGGAGCAATGGGTAGAAGTTGCAGGGAGCCAGATTTAAACACCGATGTAGACAAGAATGAGAATCTTCCCTAATGAGAGTTGTCCCCTTGTGGAATGATGGCTTCCAGAGGACCCTAGTGGAACAATTACTGGGCTAGGAGAGAGGAAGCCCTGGCCTTCAAATCCTGCCTTAGATACTTACTGACTGGTCAAGTTTGTGTGACCCTGGATAAGTCACCTTACCTCTGATTGCCAGGATTGTTGTAAGGATAACATGTGATCATAATTTTAATGGGCCACGCACATTTTCCACCATTGTATAAATGCTTCTTCTCTTCCCTTCCCTCTTTTACTCTAGCAAAGGCTAGATAATCACTTTTCCAGGTTTTTCTAGGGCACCTGGGGGAAGGGACGCAGGGTAGCTTCTAATAGCCCACCTACCTTGGAGAGGCTCTTATTCTTCTCATCACTAGCTCTAGTTTAGGAGTCAGCTATCTGCTATAGAATTGCCTTCTTATATAGGAAGCTGACAAAAACATTGTGGGAATGGGAAGCATTACCTTTGGCTGCCGTCAATCAAGGACCTCCTCGGCAGCCAGATTTAATGATCCAGAACCCAGGAAGTTCAATAAAATGTCTAACTCTGTTGTTAGACTCTGAATTCTACTGCTAATATATTCATAATCCCTTTTCCTGTTGTCATCTGCTCAGTCTTTTTACTAAAAAAGAAAGATGTCAGAAGAATTGTAGCTGAACAGAGAGAGGGCACAGGGTGGAAGGAGGAAAGGCTTGACTCACTTTTTAGTCAATGAAAATAGAGGGTTGGGAATGCTTTTAAAGAGCCAAATCATGAAGCAGGTCACAGAATTTCAGCCTAGAAAGGGTCTTAGGAATCACTGAGTCATACTCCGTCATTGAACAGAGGGAGAAACTAAGTCCCAGAGAGGGTGAGGTAGGACTCACCAGAGATCCCAGAGGCAGGAAAACTGGCAGGTCCAGGAGTCAACCAAGTTCCTCATTCCCAAGTCAAAATGCTTGCAGTTCAGTTTAATTCAGGAAAAGTCTAGGAAGTAGCCATGTGTCAAGGAGCTTACATTCTCTTAGGAATGTAATATGCCAACAGCTAGAGAACATCTTATGCAAATAAAGCTAAAGCATGAATATCTAGAAAGGTAGTTTTAGTAATGAATTTGAAAAGCTTTGGGAAATATCAAACTGCCCACTATACTCAGAAAATTAAAAAGAGTGGGGCTGCCAAGAGTTTGTCCCAGGGCATTGATACCCTTGCTGAGACATGGAAGAAGTGGGGGCAATGGTGGGATGAATCCTTATTCCCTGTAATAATGATAATCATGATCATCATAATAATGATAATAATGATGATGATGATGATGATGATGATGATGATGATGTTTGGCCTTCATTTTCAAAGAAGACCATGACATCAGGGAGGTGCTGCTATGACAAGCACATGAATTAGATTTGAATGGGGAGGGGGGCAGCTGTACTAAGTCACCAGCCTCACTTTCTCCTCCAGAGCCATTTGGGTCCAGTGGCCAGATAAGAATTAGGATGATTGGAGATGGTTCTGGATGAGAGGAAATCAGGGTGAAGTGACTTGCCCAAGGTCACACTGCTAGTAAAAGTCAAGTATTCGAACTCCTGTCCTCCTGACTTGAAGACCAGTGCTCTATCCACTGTGCTACCTAGCTGCCCTTCCCTTTAAAAAGTAGTCTGGAGACTGTTATTTTTGCTGCACCAGCACAATCCCTTGCCTTGCCCAGCACCAGTGTCCTGTTGCTATGATAACCCTCTCCCAGGGTTCCCTTTTTCCTCTGATCCCCAAAGAGATGCTGGCCATACTGTAGGAGCTAAGCCATCCCTTCTTCCAAGTTGAGTGCACCCATGATTGAACTGGCCACTGTTGTTGCTGCTACTTACCCCCATCCACCATGGACACAGATTGCACTCTCCTCTGTGCTCCCACTGCCATCACTGCTGCCTTCCCCCATTGAACTCTTCTCTTTTATTGCCTATTGGGTTGTGGCATGTGTTATCACTCTCCTCTCTCCCCAGGTGAAAAAATATTGACTATTCCACAGTCAATTGGTCAGATAATCAATCAGCAAGCATTTCTTCTGATCTCACTGTGTGCTAGAACCTGTGCTAAACTTCAGACTCCTTTGGAGACAAGGTTCTTGCTTTCTTTATTGGGGAAACCAGTGTGTTCATCAGTGACTATATACAATCTCAATTCAAAGTAACTGTGGGGGGTAGGGAGGAAGAGGAAGAGGAAGAGGCAACCAGCTACTGGAGGGATCATAGAGAAAGATCTGAAAGACCAATCCACTCCCTTCACTTTCCAGATGAGGAAACAAAAACCCAAGAAAGTTCCATGACTTCCTCTAGGTCACCGAGATGTGAAGTTAACCTACCACGTCTGGTTCCATGGAACTGGAGCTCAATGAAGAGACAGGGCTGTATATTAGAACTTTGGCCCTGAAGCTAGGGCAAAGTTGATGAGATCACCAAAGAAAGAGTATAGTCAGAAAAGAGTAGTAGTAGTAGAGACAGAGTCTTGGGAGACATCTTGAGTTTCACAGCATGGTGGTATATAGGAAGAACCAGAAAAGGAGACTGAGAAGCAATCTGATAAATAAAAGGAGAAAGAAGAGAGAGTAGCAGCATAACCCAGGGAGGAGAGAATATCTAGGAGGAAATAGTCAACAGTCTGAAAGACCTCAGAAATTTCCCCAAGGCCATTCAATTCGGCAAATAAGAGAAGATCCATAACATTGGAAGGGCAGTTAAGGATGGCAAGAGAAGAAGTGGAGGCAGAAGAATAAACAAATTTTTCCTATGAGTTTGGCAGTGAAAGGGAGAAGAGCTATAGGACAACAGATAGTGGGGATGATAGGATCTAGAGAGGGTTTTTCAGAGTGAGAGTGGTTTGGGTATGTTTATAGTCAATAGAGAAGGAACCCATGGATTAGTATTAGAGAGATGGGCAAAAGGGGGAGGGGAGAAATCAACTGGAGAAGAAAAGAAAGGAGGAGATAGAAGGTATATAGAGAAGTTTTAGTATTGGTAAGAAGGACTGCCTCTTTGCCAGAGATTGAAATAAAGGAGGAGAGAGTATGGATTTAGAGGAGTTTTGAGATGTTGAGAAGGGAAGAAGAGAGGGGAAAACTCTGTTCTGTTTGATCCTTCATTTTCATGTCAGGATAAACTCCTCCTCTGCATCAGGGATGGTATTTCTTAGTAACATTTTTAAATGTGTGAAACGTTATGCAAGTATTTAAAGAAATTTTGAGTAAAAATCTGTATGACTTTGTATATGAACCTTCCTGTGTCTGAAACTTATTTTCCTGTGAAATGAAGAGGTTCGACGCAACTATTTCCAAGTTTCCTTCCCCTCTGAATATCATGATTTTGCTCTTAATCTCAAGGAAAAGGATTCAGTGTGGTGCATATAGGTTGAGGAATATGATGGAGGCTTGGCTGAGTTCTTTCCCTTGCTTTTATCATACCTTCTTTTTACTGTAAGCATGAAGACTTTCTCTTAAGATTAGGAGAAATAGAATTGGAATTGATTGGATTATTCAAATATAATTTTTTTAAAAAACCACAACCCCAAAGGGCATCTGGACATCTGGGGAATAAGAGTCACTTTGAATGACGCACTATTTTGAATAAAAAATATCAACTGATGGTGGTTTTACTGTATTCTGCTCTACTGGGCACTATAAAATAGAAATAGCAGATCATGCAAGCCTTTGAATCTTCAAAGTTGCCCTTTTTTTGGTCCTGCATTTTGGGTCCCACTGTAAACTGGGACAGAGCTTGAAAGGGAGTGCTATTAGAATCAAAAGCTTCATAATGGTTTGGAGAGAAATGCATTTGTGTCTTCTCCTCATCCATTCTTTTCAACTGAGTGTCAGTCAGCACTGCTAGAAAACACTCTCAACAATTTTCCCATATTGAAGAATTAGTCGTTCTCTGCTTGGCCCCAGAGGGTAGAATCAGAAGGAATGGAGGTAACATAAAAGATGTTAGACTTGATTCAAAGTATAAAAGGTATCCCAAAGTAGAATGGATGTTTTCAGAAGTAGCAGGCACCCTCAGCAGAAGTTGCTAAGCAAAGTCTGGATGGCCACTTGTCAGTGATGCTATGGAGGCTTTGGGAGGTCATTTATAGGCTGATCAAGCTCAATGATTAATCATGATTAAAATCAGGGATTCTTAAATCAGATTCTGTGAACTAGGTTTTTTTAAAAAAAACATTTTTGATAAAAATCCTATATATTTTATTTTATACAGTTAAACATGTTCTTTTGAGAAAAGGTCTTTAGACTTTACCAGACTGCCAAAGCAACTTGATAACAATTAATAATTATAATACTAGTATTTAAATGATGCTTTATGGTTTGCAAAACTCTTTCCAATATTATCTCATTTTAGTGTCATGACAGCCCCAGGGAGAAAGGAACAATTACTGACACAAACACATCTGGAGGATGCATTCACAACTCTG
Organism: Macrotis lagotis; assembly: GCF_037893015.1. Taxonomy (NCBI): domain Eukaryota; kingdom Metazoa; phylum Chordata; class Mammalia; order Peramelemorphia; family Peramelidae; genus Macrotis; species Macrotis lagotis. The sequence continues at coordinate 69,391,202 of NC_133666.1, forward strand.
AAATTCTATCATTGTTTAGTTTCAAAGTCAAGTCTGTATGCTTTTTTCCAGACTTTGGCATAAGAGTGTCCTAGTTCTGAGACTTTGCCAATGCCTAAATGACTGTGTTAATCTATAGAAAGTCTTTGACATGAGGACTATGTGAACTATTTAAGATGTTCATGGAACAATATTTGAACTTTTTGTGTATCTTAGTTTGTATCTTCTGTATATGCACAATTTATTCTACTGCAGTTGGCCAAGACCTCATGTTGACTAGTATGAAAGTGTTTAATTCCCATTGGATCATTTATTGATTCTCAAACTAATGGTTGTGCAGGCCATCTGCTCAAAGTAGAAAAGCTCCTACTTGCATTCGTTGCCCCAACCTAGAATCATGTGTCTGATCTTCTCTAAGACATCTCATGATTTATAGAAACTCTGGTAACATCTCTGTTCCCATATGGCCCAGATTCCCCAAATCTGGATTTGAATATTGGCTCTGGCATAGTACCTCTAGGTACTAGGCCAAATAATTTCATTTCTCTGGGCCTCAGTTTTTCTCATCCTTAAAATAGGAGGAGGGAAATAGATGGTCAATAAGGCTTTACCAGCTCTTAGTTCTATGATCTTTTGGATAAGGCAACCTAAGGCTCTAGCTAAAACTCACATTTTTATTGGTTATATAACATTAAACCATTTTCTATCTAACATTTTAGCTCAAATTCATTTAGTTATCTGTTACCTAGCTTTGACAAGGGCCCTAAGGACATAATAATCTAGGGTATTAAATTACTTGTTTGTAGATACTAGAAGTTATGTAGGTATGCACTTAAACTTAATTTGTATGTTTGTATGTATCCATGCAGATAGACATATATATATTATGACCCAATGCCAATTACTACCTGTTCTGCCCCTTTGAATTTTCAAGAGTTGCCTGAGGGCACTAAAGGCTTAGTTGATTTGCTGAAGTTCCCACAGGCAAGAAATGTCTCAGAAGCAGTATCCGAACCCAGGTCTTCCTGATACCCAATGTGTCAATGTCCTATGCCATATGTCCTATACCAATGCCTTATGCCAATGTCCTATGCATCTACTGCACCCCATAGAATCATGACTTTCTAGTTTGAAGAACCTTAGAGAGTATTTACTTCAAATCTATCATTTTACAAAAGTAGAAAAACTGAAACCTCCTAAAGTTAAGAGCCTTCCCCGGGGTAGTAAATGGCAGAGATGGAACTTAAATCTAGGTCCTTTGATTCCCAACACAGTAATATTTCCATTATAGAGATGTGTATATTTCAATACTTCAATGAGGTATAGGCCTAAATACAGAGACACATATATGTAGCTATAGACATATATATAGATATGGATAGATTTCTAGATGCACTTAATTGTACATATAAAACTACTCACATTACGTGACTAGCAATATATTATATACATAATATAAACATGTGCCTTTCTTTGTATCTCCATGGCTTTGTATACCCTGGCTTTTTTTGGTGAGGCAATGGGGTTAAGTGACTTGCCCAAGGCCACACAGTTAGGTAACTATTAAGTGTCTGAGGCTGATATGAACTCAGGCCTTACTGACTCCAGGGCCAGTGCTCTATCCACTGTGCCACCTAGCTTCCCTATACCCTGACTTTTAGGGAATATTTAAGAAATGCTTGTTGACTGACTAATGAAATATATGTATGTGTATATGGGTATGTGGGTGCCCCATATTACATTAGAACTTCTCACTATACCTGGTTCAAGATGGAATCTTTGAGCTAATCATGAATATGAAAATATGACTTGGGACACCATCAGGTGCAATCTCCATCAATATACCAAGCAGGAATCATAAGTCAAATAACAGCACTTTTCATTAAGACAGAATAGCAGAGTCAGTAACAAGGGAAGATGGATAAGAGAATCATTCACTATTAGCTCATCCAAAAATAGATGTTCAACCTCCTCAGAATCCTACATTGTGGAACTCAAATTCCTCAAGTTACCAGGTTTGCTTCCTGACTGAACCACCCATGAAGCATTTTGCTCCCAATGAGAGGCTGCACCTACCTTGGTGACTACCAGAGGACTGCAGTCCATGTTCTTTCCTTTCTAAGATGCTACTGCTATTTTTCTGCCTCTCTACTAAGCTGTAGCCCTTATTTGTTAGAGTTTTCCTTTAGTACCAAAGTTTCTTCAAAGAAAGCGTTAGAGTACTTTTGTGGAACCGACCACCCAATATACATGGGGGATGAAGGGATAGGACTGGGGAATAATCAGCACGTGACAGCTCTTTTATCAGTCATACCCCATCTTGCTGACTATAGGCAGCAGTTAAGACCTCTTCTTCAACTATATTTGCTTGGGATAAGTTCCCAGGGTCCCTAGGGCTAATGAGTCCTCTTCAACTTCCTTCAAGGCCCAGGTGTCTAGTTCCAGGGTTATGACCATTATACTGAGGCTTCAGTAAGTCTCAGGGAGGTACTTAGCAACACTGAAGGAGCGGTGTGTGTGTGTGTGTGTGTGTGTATGTGTGTGTGTGTGTGTGTGTGTGTGTGTGTGTGTTTGTGTGTGTGTGTGTGTGTGTGTGTGTGTGTGTGTATGTCTGGGTGTGGATGGGGGTGTTCTGTGTGATACTAACCCCTAACTGCTATCTTCATTCCTCTCACAATATGGCTAGTCAACATTGTCACTGTACACAGGTGAACAGATTTTCTCTTATATCCTTGTTTCTCTCACTTACCCAAGCTTGAGTAATTCCTTGTACTGGATTTTTACCACCCTGAAAGTGGTGATAGCTAGCCTCAATGCAAAAATAGTATTGAGGGACAGTGCATTCTTGATGCCCTTCATTCTGACTTGGTGATGGCAGGATCATAGATAGATAGACCCCAGATTTAAGGAAAGTGGTTAAGCACAAACTCTTCAAGGCCTTGATCTTTGAATGATTAGCATGAGAAGAGTGACCTAGGTAAAAAGGGAGTTCATTGTCTTTTGCTGGATCATTTCACTCAGTCCAGGCCTGAGAAAATAACTCTACTTGCTATGTAGTTAAAACCCTCTAAACAACATACATCAGCTAATGAACTCCACTAAATTGGAGACCAAAGAGCAAAGAGAAGCCAATATGAAAGCACGAGAGAGAGAGAGAGAGAGAGAGAGAGAGAGAGAGAGAGAGAGAGAAAGCAGACATTAGAAATAGAACATTGGAATTTCTAAATATGGCCTAAGTGTACTTTCAACTTGGACAATCTATTGATTTAGTGGTCCCCAAATTAAATCAAAATTTCATTTTTCATTTCAAAAAATCCTTTTCCATTTAGGCAACCATGCATGACTTCACTTGAAATACCTTGTTATCCATTATAGGTTGGTGTAATATAATGTAATTTACAGATTGGCCTCTGAGGACATGTTAGACTGTTAGGATATTTTAAGATATTCGAAAATGACATTTGTGACCAGAGAACCTCTCTATATTCATCACTAAGATAGCTACTCAGAATACCTTGATTGACCTTTTTTAAGTCCTCTAAGTCTATGCTCAGCACAGGAACAGGATGATAACCAGGAAGAAATCATTGTGCTAGGTATGTCTCTGCTGACCTTATCCAGGGAAGTAGAGAAAGTTCTCCTGATGGTTCCAGTGCTCTTAGGGCTTTTCTGTGCTTTCCTTCTAGGATAAGGTGTTGAGTTGATCCCTTAATTTTCCTGAAACTGGTATCACTGGACCTACTTCAACTCCAAGCAAATAAAAGGGCTTTGGTGGGCACGTTATTGTGTTTCACCACATTGCCCTGTGATCTTCCCTTGGACAGTCCTATGTGGCCACCCAGTCTGCTCTTCCTCCTCCCTTCATCTTGAATCTTTCATCCATCTACATTGCCAACTCTGTCAACTGATATCTTTCCTACCTCTTCTCTTCATGTGAACTAAGTAACATAACTTGAGAGATTCAGAAGCCGAGACATAGAGACAGAAACAGAAATACAGAGATGGAGAAGTGGGAATGTGGAAGAGACAGACAGAGACTTAAGGTCTGTATTCTAGACCAAAGTCCAGTACTCAATTCATTGTGGGACTTAGGCCAAGTCTTTAATATCTTTGTGTTTCTATTTCCTTATGTATAAAGACAAAGAGTATCTGAGCACCCTGCTACATGGGTGTTTGGAAGCTTACCTTCTTCAGAGGAGAGTTGAAGGATAAAATATTTTATAAATTTCAATGTACTAAATATGAGTTGTAAGATGAGATCATAGCAAGAAGCAATGGCACACAGGAAAAAGGCACTAAACTTGGAGTCATGGAATCTGGGTTCAAATCCCTGTCACTCTCTGAGTAATCTTAGGCAGGTAATTTTATCTCTCCAGTCCTCAGTTTCCCTTTCTGTCAAATGAGAGTTTGGAGCAGACAGCCTCTGGATTTCCTTTTAGATCCTGTAAGCCTATGGTGAGTATACATTTTAAATAATGATGCTTATTGACTGAGAAGAAGAAAAGGAAGAGAGCCAAGCAGACCTAGACCTAGGTGGGAATCTCATGTCAATATCTATTATCACATGGCCCAGTCTTAGCTTCAACTGAGTCTAGACTGGACTGCAGAGCATGGTACTAAATGGTTCATGTCAATCTGTTCATGCCAAGCTTGTGTTCTGAAAAGAAGATCCACTGGGTGATTGTTCTGTTGCACAAAATGTCAGTTCACCAGAATGCTAGTGCATGGCCCATAGACTCTGAAACCACCAAGAATGGAGGCCAAACTATATGAGACATCCAATATACTCTGGTTGGTAACCAAAAGCATGCAACACAGTCGATCAAAATGCAGCAAAGACTCTTGTCCAACAAGGTAGCATCCATGAATGTATGAAGATCATATAAGACCCCATGATGGATACAAGCATTCAGTTTGTTGAACCAGTTGCCAAATGGCAACCTAGAATGAGACATTAAATAAATGCTCTCCTCCCCAAGTCAGGTGTGTGCTGTGGTCCTAGAAGGTGTCCTTCACAGAGATCAAAATCCAGATTGCCAAAATTGGAAAGGTCATCCAAGTATTCCTATTTGAAGATAATATTATTCTGAGTTTCTCAATCTTCTTTCTCATGAAATACACAACCACCCAGAAGAGATCTGCCTGGCACTTTGTAAATGGCAACTCTTTGCCATAAAAGATATATGTTGCCCAGACTTCAACATGGGGGGGCATCAGAGCAAAGGTCTTGGATCAACTCTAAAGATGGGCAATGGAATGGTGAGGGGACTGGACACAGCATTTTTGGTAAACCTAAGTGACTTGGAATCATTGCAAAAGTCCATTTTTAGAAACTGTATTCTTACAGTAATGTTGTTTTATTATTATGAATCACAGAATATCAGTCTCCAAGGACAAAATTTGACATGGACTCAGAAATTTCGTGAGTATTAGGCCACTAGGGAGTGCCCACACTGGAAAAGGCACTGAGATTGGATTCAGGAAGACGGAGTGGCAGGGTATTTAATGTCTATGTGCCTCTGTCTATTTAGCTATAAAATGAGGAAGTTAGGTTTAATCATCTCTAATGTCCTTTTCACTTCTGACCATATGAAGGAGATGGAGAAGGAGAAAAAGAAGAAACAACTATTTACACAGCATTTACTATGTCCCCAGACACTGTGCTTAGTGCCTTACAAATATTATCTCTTTTGTTCCTCACAGCAACCCCTGGGAAGGAGTTGCTGGTCTTATTCCCATTTTAGAATTGGAAAAAACTGAGCCGCACAGGTTAGGTAAATTGCCCAGGGTCACACAGCTACGAAGTGAACTGTGATGTAAAGGATATCATCCAAGAAATGTCCGAAGGACAGCAGATGGATGACGATTCAAATGTGGCCCTGGGCCCCCTGAGCCATTCAAAGACCTCCAAGGAAGAGCTAGTAGCACATTGGGCAAGCAGGTGTCAGGAAAAGAAGGTGTGGAGAGGCAGGGATTCACACAAGAAGGAAAAATGCCTGTACTCTCCAGATACTGAAGGAGAGTTATGTAAGTCCCACTATGCCCAAGTGGGCTTCAACTACCAGTAATTACAAGAATAAGACTTCACATTTCAACAGGAGTTAAAGTTAAAGGTTTTTAAGCACTTGTCTCTGAATGAACCTCCTTTTCCGGGGCAGAGGGACTGAGGTTCAGAAAGGTTAAGTGACTTGCCCAAAGTGACATTGCCAGTAATTTTAGATTTATGATTTGAATTCAAAATCCCTGATTTCAAATTCAGAAATAAGCTATTGTGACATTAGGATCATAAACCCAAAACTAGAAGCCAATTTAAAAATTGATCCCCTAACTTTACAGATGAATAAAGTGAAGCATAGAGGTTTTATAACCTGCCAAGGCAAGTGGTTGAGATGGAATTTGAATCCACATCCAGTGAGTGTTCTTCCAATTGCATCCTGGAAAGTGTGTACTAAAGCAGATAAAGTCTTCAGTAGTTAATTGATAAATGAGGACTTTTTAAGTGCCTATTATGGACCAGGCACTATGCTAAGTTCTAGAGATACAGAATCAGTAAACAGCACCTTCTTTACCCTCTGGGAATCAACATTCTAGTGGGGAATAGAGACAACATACAAATAAAGATGCCCATACAGGATATAATCAATGTAAATGGGAGGGTAATGGGTGGGGTGGGGAGGCAATGGAGATGTGTGTAGCTGTCTCTGTCTCTGACTCTCTCCCCCTCTTTTCCTCCCTCCCTTCCTCCTCTTTCCCTCCATCCATTTCTCTCCAGAATTCTTAAAGTATTTGTAGTTCAATGGGAATGAGGGAAGGAAAAAAAGGTGTACCCCACTTTCTTATCTCATATGGTCCTTGAAATTACCCCCACTTTCTTCTCCTTCCTGCCAGTCTCTGAAGATGAGACCACCTTTTTATAGCCAGGGCCAATCCTTTTCCATGTGCCCTTGATCCCATTCCATTTCATCTTCTCAAGCTGATGGTCCACATTATCATCCTTATTCTCCTAATCTTCAGTCTTTCCCTACCTACTGGCTCCTTTCCTCCTGCCTATAAATATGCCTATCTCCTCCATCCTTAAAAACGAAACCTTCCCTAGAATGGAGATTAGACCATCCCTGATCCCCCACATCTGAGCTAGTGTTCTCAATCTCTCTCTTTCTCAGGAAAAATTCTTTGAGAAAACCTTCCATCTACTTGGTACCTCCACTTTCCCTCTAAAACCTCTGAAGGAAGGATTCTGATTTCATCATTCAGCTGAAACTACCAGCTCCAAAGTGACTAGTGATCTCTTAATTGGCAAATGTAATAGTCTTTTCTTCAGTTAGAAAATACCTTAGTTTATCTGAAATGTAGAGTATCAGGAGCAGAAAAATATGAAACAAAGCTGGAAAGAAAAGTTGGTACAAGATTGCGGAGGACCTTGAATGCCAGGTTCAGGATTTTATGATTAACATTTGATTAACATTTGGGAGCCACTGGAAGTATTTGAGTAGAGGAATGACCCAGTCAGCAAGACATGAAGAAGATGACTCAGTTGGCAATATGCAGGATGGCTTTGAGAGGAACTTTCCAATAGAAACAGGGAATCCACTTAGTAGACTATTTCAGTAGTCTAGGCAAGAAAGTATAAGGGCAGTGAGAGCAGAAAAGGCAGGGCATTGGACAAGATGTTAGAAATAACTGGAATCACTAAAACTCATTGGGGATGGGTGTGGGCATGGGCGTGGTCAGGAGAGGGAAGAGGCAAGGATGATTCCAAGGCCCTGGGGCCCTGGGATTTGAAGTGTGCCCTCAACAGAAAGAAAGAGGGCAGAAGAAAGGGCAGGTTGGGGCCAGGAAGATGCTGAGTTCATCTTCCCACTGTTCTTGGTAGGCCATATGTCACTGGGAGGTTAGCTGAGATTGGGAGAGTTTGCAGTGGGGTCTCCACTCTTTATGAAGGCCATGTTTTTACTGGCTTTCCTGAGTTCTTTCCTTGGCTTCTGGTAGGAGTATGCCCTGGATCAATTTCTTCATTCCTTCCATTTGCCTGGCAGACAAGACACCACAATCAGAAGGGCAGGGCAGTTGATCCCCAGGCCAGGAAGGCAACAACTAGTGCCAAAAGCCCTAACAAGGGCAGGAGCCTCTGGTGCTCAGAGGCTGCCTGTAGGCAGTGGAGAAAAAGCATAACAATTTCAGCCTTCTGGACTCTTGGGAGGCTGGCTAGTTTTCCAGTGGTGATTGAGTTGTGTGTTTTGGAAGGAGGGTGAGGGGAGTGAGCCAGGTGAGCAGCTTTCCCATCCAGAATGGGGCAGTTCCAAGGGGTCCAGTCACCCTGGGTGTGGGTATTTGTATTCCCCTAGGTTGTGTTCCTGGAGTCCTAGGACCCCACATGTAATGAAGGGAAGGTTAGAATGACTCTGGGCTAGTCAGTTGGCAAGCGTGTATTAAATACCTGCTGTGAACCAGGCACTGTCCTGATGTCAGTGACAGCTGAGTCCCTGTCACCAGCGCTTTAAGTTCAGCAAAGGGCTTTGATGAGTGAATGCTTCATTCACTCTTCATATATGGGACTGGGCTTGGGGGCAGGGGGGAGATAGAGGGAATAACTTGTCCTCCATTAAGGACCATAAACAAAAGCTAATGTTTACTTCAGTCCAGAACCATTTTCATACTCTGTGTCTCACAGGATTATAAAATTGGAAGAAGTACAAAAGACCATGTAATTCTCCATGTATCTGACCACAAATCCCTGTATCTACAACATTCCCATCCAACAATTGATGGTGTGAGAGCTACATTTAGAGGTTCTCCTTACCACAAGGCCATCACCATTGTTTCTAGGTCTGACCTCTGGAGCCTAGCAGAACAAGGCTAATAATCTCTCTTCCCCAGGATAGCCTTTGGGACTCTATTACACCGTGGGTGGTCTGTTTTTCTCCCCATATACACCCCACCCCAGCCCAAGTCCATCCTTAATCTTCATAGGCCAAAGTGGTTTAATATTCTGATTGTCCTCTTCTGGTCACTGTTTAGCTTATCAACATCCTTCCTAAAACATGATGCCAGAAGAGAATCCCCTCCCTTGTTTTAAAACACTTCCATTCTCTTAATAAGACTTCCAACTTATTGTCTTAGCTTCTACTAAGGCTGCCATGACACAGTGGTGAATTATAATGTGTCTGTAAGTCAACAAAAAGTCCAGTCTTTCATACAAACAATTGCCTAGCTATTCTTCCCCCATCTTTTTGTTTTTAGGTTTTTGCAAGGCAAATGGAGTTAAGTGGCTTGCCCAAGGCCACACAGCTAGGTAATTATTAAGTCTTCTGAGACTGGATTTGAAACTAGGTACTCCAGACTCCAGGGCCAGTGCTTTATCCACTGTGCCACCTAGCTTCCCCATCTTACCCCAACTTGTACCTGGACAGTTGGTCACTGGAAACCAAGTATAGATCTTTTCATGCAATCTCATTAAAGATCATCATTTTAGGGGCAGCTAGGTGGCACAGTGGATAGAGCAACAGTCCTGGAGTCAGGAGTACCTGAGTTCAAATCTGACCTCAGATACTTAATAATTACCTAGCTGTGTGACTTTGGGCAAGTCACTTAAACCCATTGCCTTACAAAAACCTTAAAAAATAAAGATCATCATTTTAGACTTAGCATCCCAATACCATCATCCAAAAATGTTCTCTCTAACATTCTCAACTCTTTAACTTGCATTTGTGACAAACATGTTTCCTCTTCCTCCATCCAAGTCATTTAAAAAAATTTTGAGAAGCAGAAGATCATTTGGACATTCCATTCTAATTAGATTTTCACATTCCACTTGAATTTCAATCCCCTCTCTACATCTGTTCTATCTACAGATTTAAAAAAAAACAGGTAAAAGAAGCCATTCTTTGCCTCATTTCTTACTTAGCCTTAATTACTCAATGGAAGTTACTTCAGACAGACCTGGAAAAGACCTTAGCTTAAAAAAAACCTTCATCCAGGTCCATTACCAGTCATCTTGATCTATATCTGGCCACTGAATCCAGATGGTTCCAGAGAAGAGAATAAGGCTAGTGCCTTTGCACAGCCACCCTCTCACTTAAATCCAATTCACGTGCCTGCCATGGCATTACCTTCCTGATATCATAATCTTCTTCCAGAATGAAGGACAAGCAGTGGACAAAATGAACAAATTCTTTAGGTTGTTATGCAAATAAAATAAAACAATGTATGATTGAGGGTTTTGCAAGTTAGCAAAGACTATTTTATGGGAAATTATGATTGTTTCCATGTTAACTTACACCTTCTTAATTTGGAAAATTTAAACCATTCACATTTTTTAGGTTAAAATTATCTGTGTCCTTTCCTCCATTAAATTATTTCATATAATCTGTTTTTTTCTTTTCTTAAGCCCCTGCAGTTTGCTTTACTCATATTAGTTCAATCTCAGTCTTTTCCCACGGATTCTTTCTCTATTCACTCCATTAACCTGACCAATTCCAAATTCCTTGAGTTTATTTTTGCTGTAATTCATTTTCTTTTTTTTTTTTCCTTTCACCTTTCCATTTCCCAAGTCAGAGAAGAGGA